>NC_046156.1:78665910-78975974 GCF_011064425.1 Rattus rattus
CCAGAGCTTCCAGGGACTAAGCCACTACCTAAAGACTATACATGGACTGACCCTGGACTCTGACCTCATAGGTAGCAATGAATATCCTAGTAAGAGCACCAGTGGAAGGGGAAGCCCTGGGTCCTGCTAAGACTGAACCCCCAGTGAACTAGATTGTTGGGGGGAGGGCAGCAAGGGGGGAGGATGGGGAGGGGAATACCCATAAAGAAGGGGAGGAGGGAGGGGGATGTTTGCCTGGAAACCGGGAAAGGGAATAACACTCAAAATGTATATAAGAAATACTCAAGTTAATAAAAATAAAAAATAAAAAAAGAAATACTCAAGTTAATAAATTAAAAAAAAGAATAACAAAAAAACCCACTTGAGTAGCTCCTTAAATGATGAAAATGTCTTTGACAAAACACAACATTCCTTAACCATAAAAGTTTTGGAGAAAGCATGGATTTGAGAACATTATGGCAGTTTACAGAAAGCCTGTAGTCAATATTAAATTAAATTAAGGGAGATTCAAAACAACTCCACTAAGATCAGGAACAAGACAAGACCATACACTCGTTCTATTTTACATACTACTCAAAGTTCTAACTAGAGTAATAAGAGAACTGAAGGAAATCAAGGCAACACAAATTGAAAAAAAGGGGTCTAAGAATCACTACTCATATATATCATAATTACATAAGCAACATTCAAAATACTAGAAAGAAACTCCCACAACTGGTATACACCTTCATCAAAGCAGCTGAATACAAGATTAACAACAACAACAACAACAACAAAAATCATTAGCCCTCCTATACACAAATGAAAAAGAGACAGAAAAATAAATCAGAAACAAGATCCTTCACAATAGCCACAAATAGCATAAAGTAATAAGGTAATTCTAACTGAGCAAGAAAATTTTTGTATGATAAAACTTGAAGTTTTTGAGGGAAGAAACAGAAGAAGATATTAGAAGATGGAAAGATCTCCATGCTCATGAGTCAGACCAATATATGACTATCCTAACAAAAACATTCTACAGATTCAATGCAATCTCCTTCAAAATTCCAACCCAATTCTTCACAGACCTTGAGAGGACAATACTCAATTTTGTATGGAAAAACACAAAACCCAGGATAGCTAAATCAACTCTGAAGAATAAAAGAACTTCTAGAGGTATCACCTTCCCTATTTTCAACCTGTACTACAGAGCTATAATAGTAAAACCACTTGGCATTTGCACATTGATCAATGCAATCAAATCAAAGACCCATACATATAACCATACATCCATGGAAGACTGATTGTTTTTTACAAAGAAGCCAATACAATAATACAATACAATAATACAACAGAAAAACATCACAAAAGATATAGTAATAAATAAAAATGATAAATTAAAAATAGACAAATGAAAGCATCTTTAACAAATTGTGCTGGTCTAATTGTATATATGCATGTAATAAGAATGCAAATAGATCGATAATTATTACCCTGCATAAAACTCAAGTTCAAGTAGGTTAAAGATATCAATATAAAACCAGATTTGATGAACTTAATAGAAGAGAAAGTAGAGAATAGCCTTGAATGCACTTGTATGGGAGACAACTTACTGAATGGAACATTGAAAGTATAGACACTAAGAACAACAATCAATACTAGGGACCTCATGACACTGAAAAGTTTCTATATGGCAAAAGTTATCATCAATAGAAGAAGATGAGAATGTAGAGAATGGGAAAAATGTCACCAACTCCACATCCAATAGAAGACTAATATTTAAGATATATAGAGAACTCAAGAAACTATATATTAAGAAAACCCAAGTTATTCAATTAAAAAATTGAACATAGAGTCTCAAAAGATATCAAAGGCCAGCTTTGACACCACAGGGTAAAGTGAGTCAGGTAGCAAGGTATGGCATCAGTAATTGGAGTCAGTGCTGAAAGGCAGCTGACTGGGCTTAGAACTAGGAGGGGCTGATGTGGGTCAGTCCAGAAAAAGACCAATGGGCGCTGAAGTCTATGGTAGTCAGTGATCAAGTGCACACACACAAACACAAACACAAACACACACACACACACACACACACACATACACAGAGAGAGAGAGAGAGAGAGAGAGAGAGAGAGAGAGAGAGAGAGAGAGAGGGCAAAAGCACGCTCCAGCATTTTTTTTCTTAATTACATTTTATACTCATTAAAAGTTTTTCTATTTAGAAAGAAGATTACCTAATAGCCACAAGTTACATATTCTCTAGAAACAATCATCACAAAAACATATTCTTCACAAACAGATTAAAATCATTATAAAAGAAGAACATTACAACAGGATCATTGGTTATGGATTTCCTCTTTGAAACTTGTATCTAAATAAGCAATTCTCATCTATCTTTACTTCCACAAGCTTATTGCAACCACAAAGCACAATTCTTTTTTAATAGATTAACAGAGTTCAAGCAGGCCAGGTCTGTAGTAGAAAATTTCTCCCTATGCTTAGCTGAGGACAATCTATATTTACTAAGGAACAGGTCACATGTTTCACATCTTATTTTTGACCTCTTGATCAGCTAGACTGGCTATCTGTTCTCTCTTCTTATACTCAAAAATAGAATTGTTTGTAGTTTATTTAAAACTTTTGCATTTCATGATGCAACCTAACACCAGTTATTACATGACAAAATCAAAGAACTCTTGTCCAACCTGGACTAAATGCTTTCTTTGATTATTAACTTTGCCCAAGCCTATTTTTCTTGCTACTACAATTATGTGCTTGTAATGCATAAACACTCACTGTATTCCTTTCTTTACTTCAGGCAGCTCTTGCCATCTTATGAGAAAGGGGCACATTTTATTCCTGATTCTAACTTTAAATTCTCTATCAAATATCCTAACTTCCCAAAATTATTTAAATCAAGCTAACTTCCCATAACTACTGAAATCAAGTCAAGAGCTCCATGAAATCATTAATTCATCTAAACAGTATATCTCAATAACTTTCAGTCTTATGTAGATCTGCTGGAAGTTTGGTCAATAGGGTGGGCTATCATTCAGGAAATAATCACATCAATCTACTGGCAGTGAGGATCTCCTTTTGTCACTCACAACAAGCCTAATAAATGAGGCATATGGCAATGATAAACAGGAGAAGGCATATCAGCATATCAGTAGCCAGAAGAAGTCCAGGGATGAAGTGTTGAGTGCCATACCTTTCCAGAGTATACCCATCATAACTGAGCAAGATGATGGACTGTCTCTTGGGAGCTCATTTGTCTATTCTCTGTCTCTTCCTGCATGGTGCCTGCCACGAATGGCTGAGAAGCACTTAAAAATCTTCTATACCCTTAGCCATCAATAAATGCAAATCAAAACTACTTAGAGATCCATCTTACACCTGTCAGAAAGTCTAGGATCAAAAACATAAGTGATAGCTCATGATGCTGAGGACATGAAGCGAGAGGAACACTCCTCCATTGCTAGTACGAGTGCAAACTTGTACAACCACCATGGAAATCAATATGGCTGCTCCTCAGAAAACTGCATGTTGATCTTCTTCAAGACACAGCTATTCTACTCTTGGACATTCATTCAAGGATGCTGCATTCTACCATAAGATCAAGACCAATTTCTCAACTGTGCTCACAGTGTTTATATTAATAATCGTAAGAAAATGCAAATATTGTAAACACCCCTAAACCGAGGACTGGATAAAAAAAGTGTGACACATTTACTCAATGGAGTGTTATCCAGTTACTAAAATAATAATCAAATAAAGTATATTTTATAAATACATATATATATCAGAAAATAATGATATCATGAAATTTATAGGCAAATAGACGGAACTAGAAAAAAATCACCCAGAGTGAGGTGACTCAGACCTAGAAAGACAACATGATATGTAGTCATTTATAATTGGACATTAGATTTGAAGAAATTCTAATCATGCTGCAAATCTACAGATCCAGAGAGGCTAAGTAACAAGGAGGGATCTAAATAGAATGCTTGGCTCTCCCTGGGAAGGAGAAAGACAATAGGTCTTTTGGGTAGAATGAACGCGGTAAAGAGAACAAGAGGGATTGGGAAGAGGAGTGAAGAATGAAGGAGAAGTATAGAAAGAAGCTGAAATTGAATGGCATAATGTCAGGGAGGTGTGTGTGGAAATCTAGTGTAGTAGAAACTCCCAGGATTCTAGTGGGTGACCTTACTGATGACTTTTAGTAATGGAGAATAAAAAGCCTGATCCAGCCATCCTCTGTAAAGAGGCAGGGCTTCTAGCTGTAGGACTGGGACACCAACCCAGCCACAAATACCTCGAATCTATAATCTATCCTTCTGCAAGAAGTGCTGATGCAATCATGGAAAGAATTTGTGGGAGAGGCCAACAAATAACTGGTGTAATTTGAGGGCTTTGCCGCTAGAGGGAGCCCATGCATAGCGCTCACTGAATGGATAGTGTAGAGTAGTAGGAAAGAATAAAAAAATCAATAAAATGACTTCTAATGATATTTTGCTATACTCATAAATTTGTATCTAGCCCAATCAAGGCTTTGTAGTGAAATGATAGAAGCAGATACACAGATCTACACATAGCCAAGCATTAGGAGGAGAGAGAAACCAACTCGGAGATCTTTGTATGATTCCTCTTGAAGCTTAGGGGAAACCCATGGAAAGAGGGGAGGAAGAACTATAGGAGCCAAAGGGGTCGAGGAAACTAGGAGAACACATCCCGTTGACATCAACCTAGCATGGCTCATAGGAGCTCACAGAGACTAAGGCAGCAATCATGGAGCCTGCACGGGGCCACACTAGGTCCACTGCATATATGTTATGGTTGTTAGTCTGGTGTTTATATGGACTTCTAACAGTTGAAAGTGTGGGTATCATTGAGTCTCTTGCATGCCCTTGGAACCCGTTTCCTCCTACCGTGTTACTTCACTCAATCTTGACATGGTATGCTTAGTCTTATTGTGTCTTGCTATGACGTATTCAACTGATACCTCTAGGAAGCCTGCTCTTTTCTGAAGGGAAATGGAAGAAAAATGAATCTGGAGAAGATAGGAGTGGGGACAGGGTCTGAGAAGAGTAGAAGTAGGAGAAACTGCCATTGGGATGTTTTGAAAACAAACAAAAGAAATAAATAAAATAAAAGTTAATCAAGATATTCATGGAGATAAGAAGATTTTAATTCATTTGAAGCATATTTAATAAGAAGTGACAAAGCAGTTCATATTTCTTGTTTCAATAATTCTGTTCATGTTTAGTTTTTGAAGCTTTTTATATATGCTAGATATTAATTCCCTGTTAAATGTATAAAGTAAGTGGTAACAATTTTACTCCACACTCATTCCTAACTTTTTACCTTAGTTAACACTTTCCTCTATTATGGCAAAAAACTAACTGCTTAATTTCAGTTTTTAATTTTCTTATTTCTTCAGCTACTACTGTCCTATGTAGATCTTAGAAAGTCCTTATCTATGCATAGATCTTGTAGTGCAATCTCTACTTTTTCTGGAAGGTTAAGAGGTTGTGCTGAGGTCCTTGATCCTTAGGTCCATGAGTCTTCTTGGAGATAATTTAGTAATTTGGAGGAAATAGTTATGAACTTTAGTCTTATTTCTCCTTTATATGTTCTTACTTCCTGTTGGAGTGGGAACCTTAAACTGTTCATCAAAAGCATTGACAATCACTTTTGAATATGCAGAGGCTTACATAAAAGGAGTTTTTCCTATATTTTAAACTATGAGTTGGAGTTTTGGTTAATGTTGGAAATACTAAGATTCTGAGGAACTTTAAGACAGATGGCATATATTTAAGACTGTAAATTAGACATGAACTTTTTACAGGACAGGATTACAATGCTATGATTTAAGAAAATGCATTAGGGTATCAAGTTGACAAGGAGTAGATTTTTGATGATTAGTCTTGTTAAGTTCATTGTAATGCCTAGGGATGAGAAAAATCATATCTCATATAATATATTCCTGTGAGTTATTCCAAAACTGATTCAACCATGAAAAGATCAGATACAATGGAAAGTTAAATCCCTATATAGGTTCCAAATTGAAGAGAATTTTGCTAAATATTGAACTGAAAAACATGGTATGTACTCAATAGCACCAGCTTTCAAAAGCAGTGAGAAATTTAGTTTGTCCAGGATCTTTGTTAATCCTTTCTGCTCTTTTTCCTGGTTGCCATTACAGTGGTTACTCAAATATATAACTTCTTTACTTACGTGGATGGACTGAAAATGTGAGCTATAATCTCATCCTCCTCTTCTTTCTCTTCCTTGTTCTCTTTCCTCCTCCTCTGTCAGGATAAGTTAATATGTAGCAGATGATCTTCCTGAGATGGTCTACTTTGAATTAATCCATGACAGATTTGCTCTCATAGGCAAGGCTTAAGATAATTCATATTAGGAAAGATTCCGGCTGTTAATATGCATTTCCCATTATTATTAACCATATATAACAATCACTAGGCATTAGCCCACCCTTTTGGAGCAGATCTCTGCAATTTTACAAAGCTCTACTCTCTTGTAGTGATGCTATATAGAAAAATAGATGTCTTCTTAAGTCTTAATGATGATTCTATAAGAATCCCGAAAATTGTATCCATGGTTATTAAGCTCTTTTTTTTTTCCTTTTTTTCGGAGCTGGGGACCGAACCCAGGGCCTTGCGTTAGCTAGGCAAGCGCTCTACCACTGAGCTAAATCCCCAACCCCTATTAAGCTCTTTTATAGTGGATCTGCTATTAGGTCCTTTTCTGATAGTCGAAACTGAAATGAGAACTCTGTCAGTCTCCCATGTGTCACCAGTTAATTGCTCTTAGATAGTAACCAAACTTTCTCCTATTTGAGCACATTCCAAAAGATTGTAAAACAATGAACAAAAAGTCATAAAAATTGAACTAACAATTTACTATAGATGTTAGGACAGAAGATAAAATATTGACTCAGCTTATCTATACAAAACTTCACTCATAACTTAGTTATGATTTTCAACCTTCAGTGAACCTGTGGAGTTGAGACAGGTGATGAATGTTTAGCCAGATAATTACTCCTAATGGATATGCATGTAAACATTCTCTGTTGTAAACTTCTATTTAAATTTGTGATTTGATATTTTTGTGTGAACTTGTGATGAACTTTTTAACACGTGATCATGTATTCTGAAAGATTTATAAGTACTGTGGACGAAGAGATGAGAGAAGAAATTTTCCCTTTGCCCAGTTAGGATCTTTCTGCTTTTCCCCTATGATAGCTTTTATTGGAAATTTTTAGAACTTAGTAATAAATGTTACAATCACTTCTCAAAGTATCCCTTTTCCTTCCTGCAACTTCCGACCAGCAGGCCAAAGGTTAGAGCCTTGCAATTCCTGCTGAGATAGTACGGAGGCCATTTACTTAATCCTTTGCTATATTAGAAAGAGGAGCTGAGGGTCAGAAACTGCAAGTTCTGGCCTCAGTAGATCACAGAAGTCAGGTCAGATACAGTAGCAAGGTAACTTAGATTTAGATAAGTAAACTTTTTATTGTTATATAGCAGTCCTAAATATCTTATAAGACAAAGTCTTACTCTCCACAGACTGCTCTTCCCCAACTGCTGCCTCAAGAAGAACTGACAAGAAAAAAGACCCTGACTGGGCTGTCCTCTGGCACTCCACATCGTGCCCTTCTTCTTTCTTTCTTCTTGTGCATACACACACACACACACACACACACACACACACACACACACACACACCAGGGGTTGGGGCAGAAGGGAGATGATGTCCATTAGAAGAAACTAAAAGTCATTGTCAACAATGCAAATTTTAAGACATAATTTTCACAGAAAATCCTTTAAATCATTTAAAAAATAAAACAATGCTGAGGACAAGGCTCAGTCTACAAACTCCTTGTCACTTAAGCATGAGGATCTTAGTTAAAATCCCAAGCATCCATGTAAAAAACTCCCACTAGTTGCATATTTGTAAGAGACAGGTGGTTTCCAAGACATCATTTGCCAGTCAACTTTGCCAACTGGTGTGCTTGTCTGAGGCTCAGCAAGAGCTATCTGAAAACAAAAAAACATGAGTGGAGTATGATTGAATGGAGAATGGTTGAAGAAGAAATGTGATAAAAATATGATAATGTTCTGCCACCTTGCAACAGACCTGAAGAACAAGGAATACCCAGGTTACACCATTTCCTTGCCCGCCTCCTGTAACAAGTCCAGTTAGCCTGAGCTAACTTTTCCAGCTACTTCCCTTCTGGCCTCTACCAAGTCCATTGCACAAGGAAGATTTAGGCCTACAACATTAAAAACATCCAGTCCAAAGCAGTCCACTGGAGTCCTACCCCATGGGGAACATCCAGATCAGGCCAGCTTTCCTGATAAATGCTACATCATAAATATCCAGGGAGAAACAAATGTATAAAGGCCAGTGTAAGAATCGACAGACCCAAGGTAAAGATATCCCTCTACAGCCAGACATGGATATCTTAACACAACTAAAAGGCAAGAAACTGACATTTAATATAACCTTATAAAAATGATAGTTGCCTTTAAAAAGAAAATAAACAAATTTCCTCAAAGAAATACAGAAAATACAATCTATTAGACAGAGTCCTTTAAAGAGGAAACTATTGCATCCCTTAAAGAAATACAGAAAAATACAATTAAACAAGTGAAAGAAATGAATAAAACTGTTCAAGACTTGAAAAAGGAAATAGAAGGAAAAAAAGAGGGAAAAAAAACAGATACAGGCATCATTCACAGAGTACAAGATACAAGAAAATAACAGTAGAAGATAAAATTGAAGAAAATGATAAAATCTATAAAATTCCTGACATAAAACATTCAGGAAAACTAGAAACTGTAAAAAGATTTATCCCAAGAATATTAGAAATAAAAGAAGGTGATGAGCCCCATCTCCCAGGACCAAGAATTATTTTCAACAAAATCATAGAAGAAAATTGACCCACCTAAATAAAGAGATTCCTATGAACAAACAAGAAGCTTACAGAGGCACCCAAATCCTGTGGAGAAGAGAGCAGACCACCCAGGAGTGCAGACATCCCAAGGCCGCAGGCCAGACTGCCACCTCTGCACATCTTGGCCCACATCCCTGGTCCAGGGGGAAACTGCACAGTGCCTCTGGACAGAGGGATATAGGAACAGACAGCCATAGTTACCTGCGGTTCTGGTCTGTACCCAGGACCGAACTGATCCCTCCAAACAGTTCCTTACACCCAAATCCCATGGGGGAGGGAGCTGGAACCTCAGAAGTGTGGATACTCCTGAGAAGTCAGAGGAGAATACCCTCTGCCCACAGTCCAGACCCAAGAGGGAATCGCTTAGTGCCAACTGTGCCTGCTGGGTGCAGGGACCTACATGAGCAATCAGGGGCAGGACCCTTTGATTCCTGCCAGTGCCTAGAGCTGGAGGACAATCTCCAGGAGTGCCTCCATGGCTGAGAGTAGAGCACCTGTTCTCAGGAAAGACGGAAAGAAAACAGAAAAACAGTTCTACAAGGGTGCTGACACAGAGGCCTATAGCAGGGCCAAGTCACTCCCAGAAACAGCAAGACAAGCAAACACCAGAGACAACCCGATGGCTAGAGGCAAGCACAGGAACCTAATCAATAGAAACCAAGACTACTTGGCATCATCAGGGCCCTGTTCACTCACCAAAGAAAATACTGGATATCCAAACACACCAGAAAAGCAAGATTTAGATTTGAAATCATATTGTTTGATAATGATGGAGAACTTTAAGAAAGACATAAAGAACTCCCTTAGAGAAATGCAGGAAAGCACAAGTAAACAGGTAGAAGCCCTTAGAGAGGAAACACAGAAATCACTGAAAGAATTACAGGAAAACACAACCAAACAGGTGAAGGAATTGAAAATGGAAATAGAAACAATAAAGAAAGCACAAAGGGAGACAACCCTGGATATAGAAAACCAAAGGAAGAGACAAGGTGCCGTAGACACAAGCATCACCAACAGAATACAAGAGATAGAAGAGAATCTTAGGGGCAGAAGATACCATAGAAAACATCGACACAACTGTCAAAGATAATGTAAAATGCAAAAAGTTCCTAGCTCAAAACATACAGGAAATCCAGGACACAATGAGAAGATCAAACCTAAGGATAATAGGTATAGAAGAAAGTGAAGACTCCCAACTTAAGGGGCCAGTAAACATATTCAACAAAATCATAGAAGAAAACTTCCCTAACCTAAAGAAAGAGATGCCCATAAACATACAAGAAGCCTACAGAACTCCAGAGTAAAGGACTGAAAAAACCTTTCCAAGCAAACAGAACAAAGAAGCAAGCTGGAGTAGCCATCATAATGTCTAATAAAATATACTTCCAACAAAAGTAATCAAAATAGATGAGACACTTCATACTCTTCAAAGGAAAAGTCTACCAAGATGGCATCTCATTATGAACTTATATACCCCAAACACAAAGGTGCTTACATTCATAAAAAAAGTACTCAGGATTAAACAGCACATTGGACCCCACATATTAATAGTGGAGACTTTAACATTCCACTCTCACCAATGGACAGGTCATTGAGACTAAAATAAACAAAAGAAATTGAGGATTATATCAGAGGATAGAATAATCTCCTTTGATCATGGATTGGTGAGATAAACATAGTAAAAATGGTCATCATACCAAAAGAAATCTATAGATTCAATGGAATTTCCATCAAAATTCTAATTTCATACATCTTGAAGGAGCAATTTTCAACTTCATTTGGCAAGATCAAAAACCTTGGAGAGCTAAAACAATCCTGTAAATAAAGGGACTTCTGGAGGTATCACTATCCCTGATTTTAAGCTATACTACAGAGCAATAGTAATAAAAACTGCATGATATTTGCACAAAAGCAGATTGGCTGATTAATGGAATAGAAGTGAATACCCAGAAATTAACCCACACACATACGAACACTTGATATATGACAAAGAAGCCAAAAACATACAGTGGAAATGAAAGCATCCTCAGCAAATGGTACAGGTCTATCTGGACGTCTGCATATAGAAGGATGAAAATAAATACCTGTCTGTCACCCTACATAAAAGTCAAGTCCAAGTAGATTAAAGACATCATTATAAAACTGGACACACTAAATCTAATAGAAGAGAAAGAGAAAGTAAGGAACTTCCTTCAACCCTTTGGTACAGGTGACAACTTTCTGAACAGAACACTTAGGTACAAAAATCAACAACTAATAAATGGGATCTCATGAAACTAAAAAGTCTTTACAAGGCTAAGGACACCATCAACAGGACAAAATGGCAGCATACAGAACTGGAAAAGAGCTTCATCACCTTACATACAACAAAGGGTTAATACCCAAAATATATAAAGAGCTCCAGAAATTTAGAAATCAGTAAACCAAATAATCCAATTAAAATAGAATACAAACCTAAACAGAGAATTCTCAGCAGAGGAATCTTGAATGGCCAGGAAGCAATGAAGGAAATATTCTACATCCTTAGTCATCAGGGAAATGTAAATCAAAATTGATCTGAGATTTTACTTTACACTCATCAGAAAGCACAAGATCAAAAAGTCAAGTGACAGCACATGCTGGCAAGGATGCAGAGCAAAGGCAACACTCCTCCATTGCTGGTGGGAGTGCAAACTTGTACAACCACTTTGGAATTCAATTTGGCAGTTTCTCAGATAATTGGCAACAGTTCTACCTCAAAACTCAGCTATGCCACTCCTGGGCATATATTCAAAAGATGCCCCATTATACCACAGGGACACTGCCATCTATATTCATAGCAGCTTTATTCATAGCACCCAGATAGGAAATAACCTATCTCCTTGATGAAGAAGGGATAAAGAATATTTGGTACATCTACACAATAGGATATTAAAAACAAAGACATCATGAATTTTCAAGGTCAACGGAAGGAACCTAAGTTCATCCCAAGAAAGGAAAGCAAACACAGAAACAAATGTATAGTGTATGCTCATTCATAAGTGAATAGTAGCCATAAAATGAAGGATAACCTGGATAAAAACCACAGAGCTAAAGGAACTGAGTAATCAGGAGGGCCCAAGGGAGTATTTATGAATCTCATTTAGAAGGTGAAACAAAATAACCATCAAAGGTAGATGGAGAAAGAGAACTGATTCTAGAGGGATTGAGGAGGGATATGTAGATGGTGATCAGGGGTTGGGGAGGAGGACAGGAGAGAGCTGGGTGTGAGAATAGAAAAATGGATATAGGCATTTCTGATACTAGTTAAAGACCTGGGATAGGGGAGGCTACGTGGACTTTATAGTGCTGATCTTAGCTGAGATTCATACCGATATAGTTTCACGTGGGCATCTACTATAGCTAGGCAGGACTTCCAGGGAAAAAGAAGACATCAACCACCCACAAAACCTTCAATTCTAAATTTGTCCTGCCTGTAAGAAGCAGAGGGATAAAATGTAAAAGAGACCGAGACAACTGCCAATGACTGACCCTACTTGAGTTCCATACCAAGTGAGAGAACCAATCCCTGACACTATGATACTCTGCTATGCTCGTAGACAGGAACCTAGCATAACTATCTTCTGAGAATCTTCATCCATCAGTGGACACAGGCAGATACAGAGACCCACAGCCAACCATCAGGCAGAGTCCAGGAAGTCTTGTGGAAGATTGGGGCATGGAATTAAGCAAGCAGGGGAGTCAAGGATTTACAAGACCACAGAGTTAACTAACCAGGGCACAAAGGGGTGGGGGTAGGGGGCTGTTTCACAGAAACTGAACTACAATCAAAAAGCATGCACGTGCTGTGCCTATAGCCCTTACACATTTGTAGCAAATGTGCTATTTGGTCTTCATGTGGCTTCTCTAACACTTGGAGAGGAGGTTTGCCCCTGACTTTGTGGCTTGCCATTGGCTCCCCTTCCTTTCCCTGGATTGCCTGGTTGGATCTCAGTGGGAGAGGATGTGCGTAGTCCTGCTGGGACTAGATGTCTCTCTGCAGTGAGTAGAACCAAAAGGGTCTTCTCCTTTTCTGAGGAGAAGGAAAGGGGTCAGTGGGGGTAGGGATTTGTAAGGAGAAGATTGGGAGGACAGTAGGGAGGGGGGCTGTGATTGGGATGTAAAGTGAATAAAAATTTATGCAAAGAAAAATGTAATGTGATGGGAGGTTCCAGCCTCCATAAACATGCGTTACACACAGATGAACCCATGCACATACCTCCCTCTCTCCTCACCTCTCTCTTTTCTTTCTCCTACCCTCACACACACCCTACAACTGAAATAGGCATGTGTCCATTTTCCTTTTTCTTCTTTTTGCGTTAGTTGTCCTTGAATGGTAGTTCAATGAGAAGAGTTGGATAAATTTTCTTAGGCCAATAAATGAAAGCCAGCTATTATATAGCAGGAAACAGAATACGAGGATCTTAGGCTCCTTTTATTCTGAAAACACAATTTAGTTTGGATTATTTACACTTAAGAGGGAAGTCAGTGATATTGTTTCAGCTACTGTTACTTCAGCTCTTGTTCTATAGCTATCTTGTATCTTAACACAATGATCAAATCTTTAATACAATCAATTTGTGATTACCTTGCCTGTGCTTTTGAATTAGTTCTCTCTCTGTCTCTCTGTCTCTCTGTCTCTCTCCCCCCCTCTGTTTTTTCTGTATTCATGTTGACCCTTTATTTCTAATATCCTCTGCATTGTTCTATCATGAATATATGAATTATTTGTTTAAAACTTGTTAATGATAAAAAACTTGTTAATGACTTCTGTATTAACAAAGTACTATACAAATGTCTTCCTTTTTTTTTTTTTTTTTTTTTTTTTCGGAGCTGGGGATCGAACCCAAGGCCTTGCGCTTGCTAGGCAAGCGCTCTACCACTGAGCTAAATCCCCAACCCCACAAATGTCTTTCTTTTTATTATTTTAAAATAAAATGTAAGTTAACATTCCAAGTAATGGATTTATACACATATATTGTCATACGTTTTTCTTATTCATTTCTATCTTGTTCTTCATCTACTCTCTCCATTTCTCTAAACCCACAGACTGTCTCTTTCCTCTACTTTCATTCCATATAGTCCATTATTTTCTTTTCTCTGTCTCATATTCTTTTTTAAATCCCTTTAGATTCTGTCTCTCCTCTTCCATTGTCTTGAGCCCCCCTCCCTTTGTGTGTATTTAGATCTAGCAGAAATTATAGCTCGGTGGTAGAGTGCTTAGCATGTGTGAGCCTCCCATCATTGAAAAGTAAACGAAATAAAACAACAGTCTCAAAATGATAAAACACACAATAGTTTTCTCAATTTAGTTATTTTACTTAATATAAAAAATATGGTTCCTTTATTTTTTCTGAAAATCTTGTTTCATTCCTTGTAGCTGAATAAAATCTGTTGATGCATATGTACCCGTTTTCTTTATCCATTCACTTGGTAGAATAACAGTTCAACTTATGTGGAAATACCTGCAGATATTCTTAGGGGTATGTTTTGTAGGTGACATTAAATCATATCAAGTTGATAATACAGACTATTTACCCCGGGCTCTTACAAATTCCCCCTCTATTCTGGAACATGTGTGTTCAGTAAGATGATTATTTCCATTGTTTTGCAAAACCTATTTGATTTTATGTGGTATCTGTTTGTCAACTTCCCGGGCTATCTCCTGTGCTATTTGAATTCTCTGTTTAAAATCCTTACCCATGTCCAAAGCAACAAACACCTACATTCCTGCATACCCTAGGTCTTTATTGTCATATTTCTATTTATTTTATTTATTTTATGCTTGTCAATCACAACTTCATTTTTTTTCCATTTAAGGGCAGTGATGCTTTTTTACTAAAAATATAACATCTTTCCTGGGATTCCTAATTAGTCATGAGGTCATTGTAAGTACAATCTTCTAAGAGAGTTTCTCATATTGACATCAGCATTTCATAACTTTCTTTCAAATTAAGGAAAAAAATCAATCAAAATAGTGTTGTCTGATTTTTTGAGTGGTCTATCTCTTAAATATCTGCTGTAGAGTAGGTGCACAATGTTAACTGAACAAATGTTCACTAGAGTTTCATGGAATTTGCATAGCAAAATTCCTTTACCAAGCATTTGGCATTTTTCAAAAGTAACTTCTTGATTAGTTTCCCCTTTTCATGGAATGTTTTTATTGAGAAATAGGCTGATCCAAGGCTTTCTCTGATACCCTGATGGATAGAGAAGAATTATAGTTCCCTCTGTAAACCAGGAACAAGCTTGATAGAGTCAGTAAATGTCTGGGTCCAGGACCTTGGTAACTTTTCCCAGAGGTACTGATATATGAAGGAGGAAATAAATTCCTTCTTTAATTCCATGAGTGTACTTAGCAGAACAATTAATGACCGGGGTCATGACACTGGAAGTGTTGCAGCCTCAGAAGTGTTGCAACTCTTGCCATCAAAGGGATTATCAGTCCTAAGGCCACTGTGTATTCAGTCTATGGCATACTTGAAATATCCTTTGTACAACACTCATCTTATCTCATCTCTTTTTATATTTGACATGGAAATTTCTGGTTTCTTTGAAGACTCAGAGTGTCATGTGATATTCTTCTTCTGGAAGGATGTTTTTACTAAAGGAGATGTGTAGGAGGATGTTTTGCTGGGGCACACGGTATTTTTGTGGAAGCTGCCTAGAAAAAGGACATGTGATACTAGAGAGGACATGAGAGAATATGTAGTATTTTGAAATGGTATAAATAAAGCAGACAGTGGATGACACTGTGTAGCATTTGTTTGCCTTGTCATTCTTTGCTGGTCATAATTTGTCGTGACTTCGTAGAAAGAAGAACTTGTGGTGGTGTTCCAGTAGCTTCTTGCCACTTCTGCTGACTCAGGCTGGTTGGTAGAGCCTCACTGTTTCTTCTGGATTTTATACTGGAATCTAAGCTAGCCACTTTCTAATTCACTGTAGGAAACTTTGCACGTTTTTCTATACACAGAACTGCTATTGCTGATTCTAGAATGGTGTTTGTGAGTGGATAAAGTTATCACTGCTGATTCATGTGAACTGACCTGCTGGTGTCCTGACAACACAGATCGGATTAATCCCAAAGAACTATTTGTAGAAAGGTACACATCCTCCTTTGCCCTTCTAACCTTTCCTTTCCACTTCTGGTGGGTGGTGGGCTAGAAGGGAAGTTAAAACACTTAAGTTCACTTATTAAAGTAGGTTTTGAAAAATATAAGCTTTTATGTGATAGCATTCTGCTGACCCTGTCTGATTTGTTCCCTAAAAGCTGCATATAGGATACTATACTTTTTAATAAGCATAAGACATGTTATACAAGTCTTCCTGATCTCAAACGTTTTGTACTTTTATCATTTGATCATAATGGATCGTTTGGTTATAGCTTTCTCAGGAACTCACCATTGAATAGTGTCATGCTGCTCCAGATCGTGGATTATTTATTTCAGTCTTCCTGTCTTTTCCTCATAAGATACATGTTTCTGATATGCTTTGTGTGATATTGATCCAAGTCCCCCTCACATGGGAAGCATAAACTACCCCACTGAATTATATTGAAATCTAAATTGGCCATATTCTAATTTACTGCAGGAAGGTTTGCACATGTTTTCTATCTACAGAAGACTCACTATTTTATCAACAACAAACCACTCTGGTTCTTCTTAACCAGCTGGATCAAAATTAGATAGTTTTGTTGTTGTTATTGTTGTTGTTGTTGTGGTGTGTGTGTGGCTTTTTTAAGCTAAGAAATATTTGTTCTGTTAAAATTTATTAATAATTTTATTTGTTTAAATTTTAAATATTATTCCCATTTTTCTGGTCTCCCCTCCAGAAAACCCCCAACCTCTTCCCCTCCCATTTGCCTCTATGAGGGTAGTCCCACTTCCCACATACTCCTGACACAACCCTTAGCATTCCCCTCCTCTGGGACATCAAACCACCCCATTGTGTTATCCATTATATCTGCAGCCATCAAACCTTGGCACTATTGCCAATGACAAGATGTGCTTGCTAACAGGAGCCTAAGATGGCTATCCTCTGAGAGCCTCTGCCCGCACCTGACTAGAACAGATGCATATACTCACAGCCAATCTTTGGACTGAGCCCAGGGACCCCAGTGGAAAAGTTAGCAGAAAGGCTGAAGAAATATTTCTTAATCCCCAATACTTGAGTAAGTACTCTTCCTCTTTCTGTTCTCAGTTTTAGTAAATATTCTGAACTCTTGTTTTGTCTGCTATGACAAAAGCAAGTCCATGTGTTTTTCATGTACAGAATATACTTATCTTGTTCATTGCTATCATAAATGTTATCTGATAGAATACTGAGTTGGATTTCAATGATCATTTGATTGAGGTCTGAATCAACCTTTCCTCTACTCAAATTATCTATGATAAGTGCTATGATGGTTAATTTTAACAAGCAATTTGGCATAACTTAGAATCATCTGGAAAGTGAGACTTAGCTGAAGAGTTACCTAGATCAGGTTGACTTGTATGAGTATCTGCGAACTGTTGTGATTTCATTAGTTGATTTGATGATGAGCCCATTGTGGGTAGCATCATTCCCTGAATTTGTTTCCTGGATTGCATAGGAACAGAGAGAGTAGTGCACTTGGGAAATGCTCTTTTGACTCTTAATACATCTAACTACTTCAAGTTTCTGCCTTGATTTCACTGCAATGGTAGACTGTAAACTGAAATCTAATGCAAAAGAAACCATTCCTCCACTGAAATTGATTTTGTCAGGATATTTTATCACAGCAGTAGAAAGGAAACTAAGACAGATGCTTTAACGTTTTACTGAATTATTACAAAAATGGGTCCATGTATGTGTAGTGCTCCCTTCCAGTAGAAGAGGTGAAACAGTCGGTGTATTCTTCTGTGAAGTGATTTAGAGCAACTTCTTTGATATGTTCTTTTGAGAAACTGTGAAGTTAAAGCTGTTGTTATAAAATGTTTTACCAAAATCTAATGAAGACTATATCTTAGGGGAGTATAACTGTAGAACAATAAAAACTGATGAAAGAAAATTACTGTCAGGCATCTTACGTCAATGAAGCCTTGTAACTCTTGCTCTGTGCCTCCCAGCTTGAGTGCATAAGAGAAAAATGCAAATTTTCCAAATGAAGTATAGCTAGCAGTGCATAAATCTCTAGAAGACAGGAAGATACAGTTATTAAAACTTGGCAAGGATCAGAAATGAGTGACTTTTTCTCTGAAATCCAAGCCTTCCCTTTTTAAAATTAGCTTTTCCTTAAAGCCACATCAATTATAAATAATTGCACACAGCAAAACAGGCTTAGCTAAACTTAAGACAAATAAACTGAGAAATTAAACTGATTAAAAAGTAAACTGAAGATTTTAGTTTAAGCAGATGACTTCTGAAGCATGCCAATTTGCAATTTCATTCTAATCTAAAATTATGATAGCCATAGATAATGTTCTGATAAGATTTTCTAATAATCTCTTCTTAGACTTGCCTCTTATAAAACATTACTATTGTATCATTCTCTTTGTGGTCATTTTATACCCGATTCTTTATAACACAAACCAGTATATTATTGTCCAAGTAACAAAATGAAGATGGGATGGGATGAAAAAATGACACAGTGGTTCTTACACTTGCTGATTTTAGAGAGAACTAGAGTTATATTTTCTGCATCTATGACATACAGTCGAAAGCTTCTTGTAATAAATCAAGCTTTAAGGCCTTTGACCCACTCTTCTAGCCTCTGAGGGTACACACAGTTATATGCACACACACGCACACGTGCACGTGCACACAAACTCACACACAGAGATGCACAGGTGGGAGGGGGGGAGGAAGAGGGAGGGGAGAGAGAGAGGGAGGGAGGAGAGGAGAGAGAGAGAGAAAACAAAGGGAAAATAAAACAAGAGAACTTAAGGACCCAGGAATGTATTGCATAAGATCTTATGAGTCTTCCAACTTTATTTCCTGCCCTTCTTCCCTTTTTATTTCCCCCCTTTTATCCATGGTTTTACCTCTGACTAACTTGATTTAACTTGTCAGAACATTGCTACCTCACCAGTTTCTTGCAGTCTCAATTCTACATTCTCGGAAGAGGGAACCTGAGTAGCAGACTGTAGACACCTGTCAAGAAAGCCCTGATGAGGACAGGCTGGGTCATGAGGCCAAGCATGACTGCCAGGAGTCCACAGAGGAGTCCACAGAGCAGACTGCTGCCTGCTATAGCAGACTGCGATTACTGATGTTCATGGTAGCTGTTTGTAAGTTCCTCAGTGGAAATAAGAAATGCTACACATATATTAAATTGTAGGCTTTAATGTTCATAAAAAGTGCTTTCTTTTGTAGTTGATTTTTCTGAAGATGCCATTATATGGGTTATACTTTTAAGGGGTCTGGTTTCATTTTCACAAACAATTGAAACATTTTGCTTAGGAGACTTGAAGCATTCACAAGACAGGCTTAGGGAATGGTGCTATTTCCTTTCTTTTCTTTTTCTGGATCCTTTTTGTGACCATGTGGCAATGTTTTTGCTTGTCTGCATGAAAGTATGAATGACACTTGAAGAGAGTTAAGGATGACATTAATGAATGTGTAACTATAAAAGAAAGATTCTTCTCTTGCTGTGCAGTGCAAAGCAGAAAAGTACAACCATAGATAAGAGGATAGAGACAGGCTCATTACCTGCAGCACACCAGGAAGAAGCTTGGCTTAAGGCTACAGTGTACTTTTTAGAGGTATCCAAGGACATTTCTGGTTGTGTCTAATGTTGTAAAGATTATGAGGGGATACATTCCTATATGGTTCACCTTCTTATATCAAAAAATTAGCTCAAACTAAAGGAAGCATCGCTTTCAAGAGTAGAAGTACTGGACTTCGTGACTAACAGTATTTGTTTCTCCTAGATGTTAACAAATTTCAGCCACATTGTTAACCTTATTTTTGAACAACTTGCAGTAAGGTATTTAGGATGAAGCCCATTCGTAGTTTGAAGTGAATGTATTGAGGTACACATCTTTCTCAATGACATAATCTTCATCTTTGAAGGCTTTTTATCAGATTTTCAAATCCTCCTTTAGCTTTTGTAACTATCTCTATGCTGATGACACTGAGGTATATTACAAGCCCTCATCATTTTTCAAATAAATAGGCCTATACTTTAATCATTTCTTACTTATTTTATAAAATTAAAAAAAATTTCAACTTGAAATAAATTCCCTTTCTCCATGGGCCCACTGTATATGCACTTGTTCATTGTCTTGTTGTCCTCGGCTTGATTTTCAGTACTGTCTTCTCAGTTGAGTCAGCAATAAAATCCAGATACAATATCAGAGCCAACCACATTTCTTCACTCCTTAAACCCTGCTGAGGATTTGCATGCTTGGTCACGTGGTCTCTACCTTCTGCATTGTATTATTGTGGACTTAGGCCATTTTAATGTTGGATTATATAATTATTTTTTTGTGTCCATCTACTATGTAACAGGACATCATCAAAATCACCATTGGCATATGCTTCTGTACAGCTCTTGAGATGAATATCTTTCTGAGTTGAAATGACTTGAGGCTTTCATTGTGGATGAAGTGCTTTTGAATCTGGTCCCAGCACAGATTGTCCTTTTTATATGTATGGCATAATAACATTTTCAACTACTTTGAAATCCCATGAATTGCTACTAATGCTTTTATGGAATCATGTGGTGTTTGTGTAATTCTAACCTGTAGGACTTCGTGCATACTATACATAAGTGTTTATGGACTCTCATCTGAGTTCATCCATAGTGTAAACAATGTCCTTTCTTTTTTGCATTCTTCTTAGGAAAGTACCTGGAATAGAACATGTGTTAACTATTGCTGGTTACATAAAGATATTGACATTTTAAAGATTCTGTAATTATTCAACTTGTCAAGTATCTTATGCACTTCTGAAATAGAACATTTATCATGTGATTTGATGTTTCTCCTCCACTGGTACAAAATCAGTTATAATTTTTTTGTGTTACAGAAATTTATTTGCTAAAATTTTCTGTCATCAGAGACAGATAGAAGTATAATTTTGAGAATATTTTTTATAAAATGAACTATAAGGATTTTTTTATGTTTTATATTTTTTGAAATTATAATATAATTACATAATTTCTCCCTTCCCTTTCCTCCTTCTAAACCTTCTTATATGCCCTTCCTTGCTCTCTTCAAATCAAAGACTCCTTTTTACTTTTGTTTTATTTTCTTTTATCAAAATTAGGTTTTTAAAAATTAAATATATTCTGATTATGATTTCCTCTGTCCAAACTTCTTCCACATGCCGCTTTCCCTCAAATTTATACCTCTCTCTTTTACCCTCTCTCCCCTTGTCTTTTTCTTTTCATTCCTCTTCTTTCTTTCTTTCTCTCTCTCTTTCTTTCTTTCTTTCTTTCTTTCTTTCTTTCTTTTTTTTTCTCTCTCTCTCTCTCTCTTTCTTTCTTCCTTCCTTCCTTGCTTGCTTGCTTACTTGCTCTCTCTTTCTTCTGTTCTTTCTTCTCTCTCTCTCTCTCTCTCTCTCTCTCCCTTCCTCCCTCCCTCCTTCTCTCTCTCTCCCTTTCTTTCTTTCTTTCTTTCTTTCTTTCTTTCTTTCTTTCTTTCTTTCTTTCTTTCTTTCTTTCTTTTGTTCTTTCTCTCTCTCATTCTTTCTTCCTAGATATTCCTGAACTGAAGAATGAACAAAGAAAATGTGGTACATTTACACAATGGATGATATTCTGCTATACTTCCAGAAAGGTGCCTAGCTTAACTCATCTGAGATGCTTCACCCACCTATTAATGGAAACAGATGCAGATTCCCACAGCCCAATATTAGGTGAAGCTTGGGAAATTCTATGAAAAGTGGGGGAAGAAAGATTTTAGGGGCCAGAGAGGTCAAAAACACCACAAGAAAACATACAGAATCAACAAACCAAGTTTCATAAGGGCTCACAGAGACTGAACTACCAAAACACTCAGTATATATGGAAAGGACCTAGGCCCTCCACACGTAGGCAACAGTGTGTATCTTGGTCTTCTTGTGGTACTCCTCACAGCAGGAACAGGAGCCATATTTGACTCTGTTTCCCTCCTTTGGATAGTGTTCCCCTAACGGGGCTGCTTTTTCTAGCCTTAGTAGGGGAAGATAAGCCTGGCCCTATTGCACCTTGATTTGCCAAGGCAGGTTGATATCCATGGGAAACCTCCCTTTTTCTAAGCCTATTCTGAGGAGAGAAAGCATGTGTGAGGATGTCTGGGAGGAGAGGGAAGGGAGGGATTGTGAGGGTAGTGGAGAGGGGAAACTATGATCATAATGTAAAGTAAGTCAATTAATTAATAAAAATATCTTTAAAAGAAAAAGAAAATGCTTCTATAAGGTTGGTTTGTAGGTAAACCATAGGGCATCTTTTGAATTAGTGATTAATGGGGGTAGTGCCATACCTGGGCAGGTGGTCCTTATTTCTATTAAAAAGCAAACTAAGCAAACCAGAAGAAACAAGCTACTTTCCTCCTCTGCATCAGCTTCTGCCTCCAGGTTCCTCCATCCTTAATATCCTGCTTTTACTACTTTGGATGATGGCATGTTACATATGTTATGTCAGAGAAATAAACTTTCCTCCCCATGTTGCTTTTGGTTATGGTGTTACATCACAATAGTAACCCTACCTAAGACAGGGAGGCAGTAGAGATGCTCCAAGAGATTGGGCAGGGCTGGTATCTGCAGGGGGAGCTGAACGGAGAGCATCAGACAGTAAACTAGGATTAGCCCCTTTCCTGAGGTTGTAGTGAAGACAGTAGTAATAGGACACAAGCCAGATTTAAGAGAAGAAACACAGATGAAAACTTTTCTCAGTGGTCCTGGATGGAATGCTTCCCTGAATTCTGTAGGCCCCACTGTTGCAAAGGGGAAAGTCCTTAAAGCTAAATACAGTTAATTAGTGATGTGGTAAGGCATTGTAATATATAGCTAGGGATTTTCATCACCTGTGACTAATCAGAAAGGTCCTCCTATTTGACAGAGGTTTCTTTCAGGCAGTGTTATACCAAGTACAAATGAAGTTACTTAAAGAGTAGGAATTCTCTCATGCAAGCAAGCAATCTCTCTGTCTCTCTGTCTCTCTGTCTCTCTCTCTCTCTCTCTGTCTGTCTGTCTGTCTCTCTTTGTGTATGTGTGTGTGTTCATGTGTGTGTCTTTCTGTGTGTGTATATATGATATACATTTGTATGTGGGAGAGAGACACTGTGTCTTTTATGCAAATATCTTTTGAATTCAGCTAGTACCTGTTTTTTATTTTATTATCATTATTACTATTATTATTGGTAAGTCTTATGTGGTTGTTTGTGTCATGCATATTCATGGGGTCAAAGAACATCTTTTTGGAATTTATTTTCTTCTGCTGATTTGTATGTAATACAGAATATTGACCACTGGTTCACAGTCAGTAGAAATCTGTTTTACCTGGTGAGCCATTTCACAGACACCAAGTCTTTGCTCTTAATTTCTGAATTCTGGGGTAAGTTTTACCTCTTTGAAGGGAACATTTCTGGTTCAACAACTTGTGTTCAGATCTGTTCTTTCAAATGGCGCACTGAAGCATGCTTTGGAAAAGTACTCAGGACCACTGCACTCCAGACCCAGATGTGGTAAAATATCTTGGAAGTGACTGCAGTGTCAGGTGAATCTACTGTTTAAGTGGAGAGAGGACCATCACCTCAGAGGTATCATTGTTTTCATGTGGTTTATTTCATTTTGTCTGAAAGACAAGTCTTAACATTTTAGTGTAAAAAAACAAAACTAACAAACAAATGAAAACCCATGGCTTACATTTCAGTTCTGGTTTTGCTTCCCTATCTGTACATAAGGTTTTTAAATTGCTTATTTATTCTTCTCCCATATATTGCATCCATACCACAACTTTCCCTCCCTTTTCTCCCTGCAGTTCCTTGTCTACCACCCTCCATCTCCTCCCATCCACTCCTCCATTTTCCAGAGACATCAACCAAACATGGTAAGGTACAATAGAATACTTCGCACCTCCCCTATATTAAGGCAACCCCCCAGGAGAAACGGATTCAAAAAACATTCAACAGAGTCAGAGACATCCCCTGCTCCCACTGTTAGGAATACAACAAAGACCCAAGCTACAAAACAATAACATATATGAGAGGGCCATGCTCAGTCCCTTACAGGCTCCCTGATTGTCAATACAATCGGTGTGAGTCCTCTGTGAGATTAATTGATGCTGTGAGTTTTCTTGTGGTGTCCTTGGTCCCTCTGGTTCGTAAAGTTCTTCCTACAGGGTTCCTCAAGTTCCACCCAATGTTTAGCTGTGAGTCTCTGCATCTGTTTCTATGACTTGCTCGGTGAAGCTTCTCTGATGACTTGCTAATGACACTTATGCTAGGCTCCTTCCTAAAAGGACAACAGATTATTAGTAGGAATCACTTTTTTTCCAGTCATCCTACAGACATTCTAGCCTCTGGTTCCCGGAAAATAAAGTTTTTGTTGTTGTTGTCTTGTTTTGTTTTGATTTCTAATCACTAAATTTATTATTCTTCCTACTAAAACAAAAGTGATTACAGATATTATAAGATATTAGATTACCTATATAAAATCCATAAAAATAAAAATCATTCATTTTTTCATTAATATGTGTCAGTTTGACCTCAGATTTAAATTCTGCTTTTCCTAGCAAATGCCTTTTGTCTTTATTATTTGTATGTTTGTGTGAATATATATGTGTGCATGTGAATGGTTGACAGAGAACATCCCCAGCTTCTGTTTACAAGGAGATATACACCTTAAGTGTTTATTGTAATTTTAAAATTTTTCATGTATATGGCACTTGAAATGAATTCTCAGAACATTTTGTGTGTTTTAAAGTTTCAGAATTCATTAACAATCTTTTGTGTGAATTTAACTTTGCTATTATGTCATTAAATGTCTCTAAGGATGCTTTTTGTTTTGAAGTAAAAGTGATAGCTTACAAATATGAAGAGAATTTTATGGGAAATACACTGTATATTAGGACAGAATTGAAGTTTGTTTACTTTTCTTTATTCAAAGGTTATTGTACCATGATTGGACAATGTTGTCCTGTCATCCTACGTTCAGATTTTTCTCTGGTTCTTAATCAATTGTAGAGCCTTAATCCTTTTATATTTCCTCTACAGCAGGTTTCCTTATAGCATGGTGAAGAACCTTTTTGCCCTCAGTAAAATATAGTATTGTCAAGATGGCTCAGGGTTTAAGAACACTTGCTACTCTTTCAGAGGACTGAGGTTTGATTTCCGCCATGAACATGAAGGCTCACAACCTTCTGTAACTCCAGTTCCAGGGGATCCAATGTCTTATTCTGGTGTCCATTGTCATGAAGCATGTATCTATACACACTAAAAAGTAACATAAAATAAATTGAAATGCATGAATACAGGAAATGACTTTTTCAACAAAATACTTTGGTACCTACATTTGACTATTAGCAAGCACTTGAAGACACAAAAGAGTTCAACTAGTGAATTAATGTTGAAATTATCTTTGCTGGTAATTTGAAGAGTATAAGGTTCCAGGAAGCACACTGTGCACAAGAAAATAAAAAGTATTATCTGCCCATTTAAAATTTGTCCTTTTATTGGGTTTAACAGAAGGAGCGGTGAAGTCACACCATTGAATCTGCAATAATGACTCTCAGTACCATGCCATGATTTTTACTGTTTATAAGTATTTGCTATGGGTGTAGCTTGGAATTTGAGGCTTAACATGAGTGGTGTTATTTACTTTACTTAATGCACTGCAAGGTGAATGGCCTATGTGTACACTTATATTGTTCGACACTTAGACCAGAGAGACTGTATAATATGGTGACATACCAAATAGGCTTTTGTTGGATCATACCTAAACTTCAAGTCTATCTGCACTTGTGCTGAGGTTACCACAGCAACTTGAATGGATAACAATACTTGTCGAGTACTGTGATGGATGCAATGTACCTAAGTGTACAAGGTTACAGGGGAACTGGCTGAAGAATCCATCAATTTTTTTTGACCTGGAACATATAAATACAGAGATTTAATGAAAAAAAAAATAAAACCCACAAAGAAGCCAAAACTAAAATGAAATAAGATCACTATGGCAGCCTCTTTTTTTGAAACACTTGTTTGATACTCAGACATCAGTATACACACTTCTGAAAATAGCCCAGAAGTTTCTCGGAAACAAACACTAGAAATAGAGCTATCATAGGACACAACTATATCACTCCTGAGATATACCAGTACTCAGAGTCCTACTGGAAAGGTACTGGCACATCAGTGTTTATGGCTACTCTATTCAAAATAGCTGGACAATAGAAAAAACTTAGAGTTGTCCCTCAATCAATGAATGAAAAATCAAATTGTATTACATCTTCATAATGAGATTTTCCTCAGTTGTAAAGAAAAATGATGGAAGGGACTGGAAATGACCTTATACTCAAGTCAGCTAACCAAGACCCAGACACACAAAGGCCCATGTGCAGTCTCTCATAAGTGGTTCTTAGCTTCAATCTTTAGGTTTGTGTGTTTAACATGGAGTATCTGTGGGAGTCAAAAAAAAAATAGAAAGGGGACTTTTGGAGTGATTCCTTAAGGAAGGAGGAATCCTGAATATAAGTAAAAGGAAAGACAGAAAAAATAGAGATAGAAAAGTTTAAGTAGGAGAGGAATAGGGAATGGGTAATGGAGACAAGGACTTGGAAAAAGGTTAAATAAAAATAGAAGACAGTGGTCAGGAGAGATGGCTCAGTGGCTAAGAGCACGGCTGCTCTTCTAGAGGACCCAGGCTCAATTCTCAGGACCCAGATGGCAGCTCACAACTGTTTGTAATTCCAGTTCCAGGAGTTCTGACCCTCTCACACAGACATACATGTAAGGAAAATATCAATGGACATAAAAATAAAAAGAGGAGGAATCATAGAAGTGAATGCAAGCAGCAAACTACTGAACTGAGGACGGGACATCCATTGGAGGAATTAGAGAAAGGATTGAAAGAGCTGAAGGGGCTTGCAACCCCATAAGAACAACAATGTCAACCAACCAGAGCTCCCAGGGACTAAACCGTTACCCAAAGACTATACATGGACTAACCCATGGCTCCAACTAATCCATGGCATGTGTAGCAGAGGATGGCCTTGTTGTGCACCAATGGAAGGAGAAGCCCTTGGTCCTGCGAAGGCTGGACCCCCAGTGTAGGGGAATGTTGGGGGAGCAAGAAGGGGGTGTTGGTGGGTGGGGAAACACCCTTATACAAGAAGGGGAGGGGGACGGGATAGAAGGTTTTTGTTCAGGAAACCAGGAAAGCGAATAACATTTGAAATGTAAATAAAAAAATCCAATTTAAAAAAAAGTTAAAAATATAAAAAGTATATGAACAGCAATATAGAAACCTACTATCTTATAATCTAATGAAAATGTAATTAAAATAACCATGTGACAAAACAATTATGAGAGCCCATACATGTCTGGTTAATGCTGCTTCTTGTTATGAGTTACTAAACACAAAACCCAGTATTAGGTGTGTAATGTTTCTTTATGAGTACTACTTGTCAGGGAGATCCCAGATGCCCTCACAACCACATAGCTTATGGCCTGCCAGTTTATCAGTTGATAAACTCCTATTGCTACAGTACGACTGATCTGTTTTCATGGTATAGAGATATAGAGAAATAAAACTAAACAGATGGAAACTTCCTAACTGTTGACTAGTGTTCAGAGTCTATAAGGTGCTATGAAGGCTAGTGGCACAAAAAGGTAAGAGATGTCTTATTCAGTTCTAAACTCTGTAAATGAATTTACCAACTTACTCCTCAGAGTATAGGCATCTGTGTAATACTGGTGTGACTATTACAGAGATAACCAATAATTTTCTGATTAAACTTGAGGCCACCTTCACAGAAGGTAGCACATTGTTGGTCTAATAAAAACGTATCTGGAAACTTCATAGGTCTTAGGAGGAATTTACTACTGTTTAGCTAAGTTAAGACAGTGCCACACTACCTAACAAATACCTATGTTTCTGCTTATAAATGAGTGCTACCATCAGCCTTAGTCTCTTTCCTGTAAGCAGTAGTCATTTCCAAGACTCACAGATGTTCAACTTGCAGAGAGCAAGTGACAAATTGCAGCTCATCCCTAACAAGTTATTTAAATCACTTCCTGTGTGGCTCAGAGAATGTTCTAGAAGAGAGGATTGGAAGGATGTGAGAGCTGGAAGATCATAGGAAGAGCTATGCAAACCACTGTCCGGGCCAAACAACCGTACTTCATTGTAAACCTGAGCCCACGACCGTGATTACTTTGGTTTGGTTTGTGATTACTTTGGTTTGGTCTGTACAAAACTGGTCCTGTCAACATAGAACCATTCTGACAGAAGGGTTCCTCTCCTTCATCAATTATTAACTACTGCGATTCTGGGAGGAATGCAGTCATTGTTTTTAGTTATGTGCTCACTGTGCAGCCCACCAAGCACCAGTGCATAATTTCAAAACACACAAATGGCCTTGGTTTAACTTACTGGGTCACCAAAAAAACCAAAAAAAGACATGAATATGGATGTTAAAGAGGTTTGTAGGGGCATTGGCATGGGTAGGAAGGAGATACTTAGAATGTGTTCTACACAGTGAATGTTAAAAAGCCATTTTGTATGTTTGTGCTATTTGAGTATATTTGTTTATTACATGGAAAAAAACAGCCTGATGTATCAAGTGTTTGGTATAACAAGGAGTTCTGGGTTTGCCATGAGAACTAGAATTTTGTTTATTCTTCCTGGCAGTCTTTTAAAAGCAATACAACTTTAAACATGGATGAAGTCAAAGATCTAGAGTTAATTTTGTCGGTCTGCTATCTAGCTCTGTAATTTGTTGTAAATTACTTAAGTTTTCTGTGCCTTGATGTTCATATATATAAATTGGGTTGTTAGGAGGATGAGCTGAGTGGAACATGTAGGAATCTTTGATCCGTACTTACAGTGCTGTAGCAGTTTGGTAAATGTAGATCAATCCAGACTGAGCTACCAGGACACATACATAGCTATTGAATTTCATGGCATTTTCCTTCCTAGGGCCTTCACTGTCTTACACTTAATAGACTAGACTCTCTTCCCCCCTCTGCAGGTGGACAGCAGCAGTGCGGAGTCCAAGCATTCTGGTTGCTACGGTTACCGAAGTCGCGGTAACCAAGGAGACCAAGGCGGAAGCTGCGGGCTGTGGTGGCAGCAGCAGCTGCTGCAAAAAGGGTCGCAGGTGAGTTGGAGAGGACTAAGGGTGCATACAGGCGAAGGGTGTACGATGCAGAGCCTGGTGAGGAGCTGTGTCTGGGTCGTGCAGACTGTGGAGCGACAGGCAAGAAATGGAACCTGGCGGGATTGAGAGGAGAGCATTGGTTAGGTACAGCAGATATTTGCGAGACCCTTGCTCTGTCAGACTCCTGCTTCCAGACCTGACTCTGGCCCAGGAGTTACATGTTTCTAAATAAAAGACGTTGGTCAATGATATCAGTGCAGACTAGTACCTATGATGAAGCCCAGATAGGGAAAGCCGAGTGTCCATCAATTATAGGATTCCCAAGGTCCTTCTTTTCAAATGCTCATCTCGTTTATCTTTTGAAATCATTGGTACTCTGTGAAATCTGTAGTTACTGGAAAAACCATCTCACATAATTCCTTTGCCTCTTTCTTTTTGGATGTCTGTTCTGACCCACTTCCCTCTAGGAGCCCAGTCTAGTAGGATTCCTGCTTCCAGAAATATCTGAGGCAGTGGGTGTTATATTCTTTCCCCCTCCTCTTTGCTTTTCGTGTTATTTTCAAACAAAAACAGGTATTAACAGAAATTTTGGCAAGTCATGTTAAAATATTTTGTGGAAGTGAAGATATACTGGGCTAACACTGCACATTCTTTGCCTAAAGTGATCTCAACTTTTTTCCTAATCTTATTGCTTAACCTTCCAGACTACACCCAAGTGGGCCCCGACTTCCATAATACTGCCAGTGTATTACAAAGGAAGTACCTGAAATTAGTACCTATCTTTTCTTCTACCAAAACACTTAGGATTTTTCGTAGTTATCTTGTTTGTTTGGTTTTTTTTTTTGCATGTTTTTATTTCCTTCATTAGAACAAATATTCAGAGAGGACTGGTACAATAACTACATGTTATTTTGTTCTTTTGTACTTCATACTAAACATAGATATTGGATATAATTTATTGATTGCTAATCAATATCTTGTAGTAGATTTGTTGTGTGGGAGGAGAGAGTTAATGCTTTTCTTGTTAGATAAGATTGTGCAATGAGTTAAAATAGAAAAATGAAATACTTACAACTTAGTGCATTATTATCTACACTATGAGATATGTAAATACTAAGACAACTGATGGATATGCAAAGATTGATGGAAAGATTCCTCTCAAATACCTGGCCTACCCAGAAAGTAGCACCAATTTAAGCAATTATGCAAAATATTGACAATAATAATAAATGAGTTTCACATAGTTTCCAAAGAAGTCTCCCTCCCCCTAGTGGAAAAAAACCGTAAGAGAAGAGAGGCCTTCAAACTGGTCAAAGAACAGAATAATAAAAACATAACAAGAGACTAAAGAAGGTGATGCATATTAAAAATTTTTAAGGTTCAGGCAGAGTAGTTGGACCATATTTATGAGGTATAGAGAATTCTTTGAAATCTCTTTTTTTCTTGGAAACTTTTTTGCAGAGTGTGTGTGTGTGTGTGTGTGTGTGTGTGTGTGTGTGTGTGTTACATGTAGAAGTAAGAAGATGAATGCAGAGTAGGTTTACTCATTTTACCCTGTATGTTTTTATTCTTGAATTTAGGGTCTTAGGCTTATTGGCAAGAGCTTCTTTCTAATCGCTAAGTCGTCTTACTGGCCCTACAGAATTAGAGAAGAAACTTGACTCCAGAGAGGTATTCAATGATATTTTAGATATGCCACTATAAAAATTTAAGTTGGCAATTTTCTAATGTGTTAAAGATGATGACCGTGGAAGATGAAAGCGTATTTACCTATAAAAACCTGGGGTTTATTTGGATTAATGATGCCGAGTGTATAAAACTGAAGTAGAGTTAAAATCCTATGAGAAACTGTCAGGACATGTAACAGAACAAGTAATAGAACAATAATTCTGGCTCTCTTACATGTTTAATTTTCTAATGCCCAAAACATTATTAGGAAAACAGCCAGATAACAGCAGATCATGTGAAACCACATGTTGCTGACAAAATGTTATAGGCTTGGTTTCTGAAAGTCTTAATTTAAAGATGTAATATCATCATTGTTGATTGCAATAATTTAAAGTTTTTACTTGTCATTGAATTCACAATTACTGTTAATTTCTTTACTGTTATTTTTTTAATAGACTTTCTAGGCAAATTGGGAAGAGCTTAAGTCTACAAAGCCCATATTATTTAAAAGGATATGTTGGCTTTGAGTAAAGTATCTTAAATTCAGTACTTTTTCTCATAATTTTAAAAACTAACTTGTTTTGATATCCAAACCTTTCTAGTTGTTTAGAACTGAATTAATGTAAAGCATGAAATATTGGGCTATATGTATACAGTTTTGTATCTTGTCATATATCCTGAATTGATAAAAAGACTGTCAAAGACTTGAAGTCAAATGACCACATTGAATTCAGGACCTGTGCTGGGAAAACACTGTATGAGTTTTCTCAGTGAGCTGCTCACATAGAGGTTCTTAGGCTGAAGACCCTGTATGGTCATTTCATCCCTTAAAATTTTTATGATTCAACATGAATTTAGTAAATGTTAATATCAGATATACTTAAACTTAAATTCAATATTACTTTAGTAGTTTCAAAAAGTGTTTTTAAATCAAATTTATTTTTATTTAACATTTTTTCATGTGTCTTAGATTCTCAAGTACCATATTCCTAATGACCTCAAGGTGTTTAACTCTCCCCCAAACATTCTAATGCTTTAAAACTTTCAAACCATGTCTTAAAGTAAGAAAATAAACACAAAAGCTTAGTGATAGTTCTTAAGATTTTGGATATAAGGCTATCCAAGTCATTAGAAGTATCAACTAACTTACAAAACATTCTCAGTTACAGTATGTTGTGTTCATCTCTGACCTGCTGGCTATAGGTATCCAAGGATATCTATGAGCATAGCTTGAATTGTAAGCTTACTTAAACCACTATGAGAGTTTTTGAGTTTTTGTTGTGTCTCAATACACAGTTTTTGAGTGTTATATTATTGGATTATAATATTGTTTCTCAAGGTCAAAGCCTGGACAGTCCTGCTGGAGACACTTGTTTCTCAAAGTTCTCATTCCACCAGTAGATCATTCAATATTCTGTTCTTCCACTCTGTGGCAAACGAGTGTTCTTTTCTGAAATGAAAACATGTGGATAGCCACGATTAAACTTCAGTAGTAAATCTGAGATTGTATTAGTTGCATACCTATATGGGTCAAAATGGATCTAGGGTGAGAAAACTATAGAAACAACCCAACAAGGTAAATAAAATACATGTGGGGTGGCTTATAACCATCTGTCACTGCACTTCTAGGACATTTGATGACTTCTGGTGAGCCCTGCACACAGGTGGTACATAAACATACACTCAGGCATATGCATATAAAATAAGTAAGTTAATAAACAGATTGTTAGCAAAAAGAAGTTACTTGTATCCTGTAATTTTATTTCGTGCCTCAAGCTTTCTGCCTTGCTATTTATGATTCAGACATTGCTATAGCTTTGCTGTCCTGAGAAAGATGACTAATCCTCTGTTGGTTTACCCAAAGAAATAGACAGAACAGCATGACTCACCATTATAATCTTTCATTTTTATGCATACAATAAATTGGCTTATGTGCATGACTTGATAAACACTTAATTGAAAGGAAGCTTCACTAACTGCATTCGGTGAAGTGAAGTCCCCTCAGAATAAGATTGTTTATTGGTTAAATCACATTATCATCAGAGCTGTAAATCCAAATCATCTCATTCTAATGGGATTTGAATGCCTTTTTTCACTCTTTGTATAGATAAAATCAATGCTTGTGAAGAAGTTAAACTTCCTGCATATGCACGTGCATAGAAAGCTGCATCACACACAGATCCCGATGTGCAAAGGAAATTAGGTCAACATAGATTATTTTGATTAACAAGAAACATTAACTCAGGGGACCCTCTTGTGCTATCTTTTGGATGACAATTACAAACTATAAGCTTTTATAATGTTATCAAGTGGAGATAAGAGGCCAGCAGTTTGATTTCCTGATTAACATCAGAAAGGGAGATAGGCTCTATCTCATTATCTCATTGTCTGGGAATATTTCTGAAAGAAACCTCTTCCCCTCTCTCTCTCTCTCTCTCTCTCTCTCTCTCTCTCTCTCTCTCTCTCTCCCTCTCTTTATTGATTGTGTGTGTGTGTGTGTGTGTGTGTGTGTGTGTGTGTTTGTGTGTGCAGGAGCGCACGCGCGTGAGCATGTGTGAGATGGAGGGAGGGAGGGAGGGAGGAAGGAGGGAGGGAGGAAGAGAGAGAGAGAGAGAGAGAGAGAGAGAGAGAGAGAGAGAGAGATGTATTAGCACCTAGTCATGCTCATTATCTTTCTTTATCAATTCCCCATAATCAAATAAACCTATATGCTTGTTGGATATGACTAACTCTGAAGTTTTTAAAATTAACTTATTTATTTACATCCCAAATGCCACTCCCTCCCAGTTCCCCCTCATAGAGTTCTCTACCATGTCCCCTCACCTTCACCTCTGAGAGGGCAGGCAGTCACCTTAATCTCCCACCCTGGGGCATCAGGTCTCTACAGGATTAGACACATTCTCTCCCACTGAGGCCACACATGGCAGTCCTTTATCTGGGGCCTCTGATCAACCTGTTTTGCTCTTTGGATGGTGGGAGCTTCCAGTGTTAGTTGATATTGTTGTTCTTCCTATGGGGTTGCCATCTCCTCGAGAGCCTTCACTCCTTCCCCTAACTCTTCCATAGGGGTCTCAACCTCAGTTCAATTTTTGTCTGTAGGTATCTGTATCCATCTCAGAAAGCTGCTAGGTAGAGCCTCTCAAGGCACAGTTATCTGCATACAGTTTTAGGAGAAGCATTCCAAAGTCACTGTGATGGTGGTTATACTGGTGTTATTCTAAGACAGTTCTGCAGAGGAAGAAGCTGACAAGTTGATTGAGTATGTGGATTTCCATGTGGGCAGGGAAACTTCTGTGTCAGTACTGTCCTCAATTCTTTTAGCAAACTCTCAATATTTATCTTCTGTTGTTCTCTCAAAAATTATTGACTGATTTTTCCTTGTTGAAGGTTCAACTTTCCATGCTTGTACTAGGCAAAGGATGATAATGACTAGGCTGGAGTTGATGTCCTTGGTTTTGACTTTCAAGGCTGGGAAATAAAAACCAGTCAATAGAAAGCTTTAACTTCTTTCTGGACCCAGGTTTACATCCCCTTTGCCCCACATGCTCTGGACATCATCCAAACTGGACTTACCACTAATCCCATTCAAGAGCTTTTTTCCTTTCCCTATAATATGGAAAATTTATTCATCTCATGTTCTTATCTATAAGGCATTATGGTTCAAAACTTAAATGCACACCAGTCCAAATTCTTGCCTATTTTATGTCTGTAAGTTTTATGTCCCCTAATATTTCTCCTTTGTTATATGTCTTCTATATGTGAGTTTATATGCCTTTTTTGACTGTAAGCCATCTGAGCTCAAAACAAAACAAAACAAAACAAAAAACAAATTTCTTTAGGTCTCGACCCTCCTTACCTCTCAATATAGTGCCATGAATATATCAGTCTTGGTATATATTTACTGGAGGCCTGGAATATAAGTTGTTTGGACATCTAAATGGCCACTGCAATATTTCTAAACGAGCTTTTGACATTTAGATTTTTTTTCCAGAGACAAGATCTTAGCATGGGCTGGTCTTGAATAAACTGGGAAGCTGTGGGTGACCTTGAACTTCTGACTTCCTTACTCCCACCTCCTGAGTGTATAAATAACCACATCTGCTTTATGTAGTTCTTGGGCTCAAATCCAGAGCTTGGTGCATGTTAGGCAAGTAGTTTTCATCACATACATCTCTAGTTCTGGATAATAACATTTTTCTTTCTGAGAAAGAGTAGTGGTGCATGGGAATCCGTAGTTCAGCACTACAGAGTAAGTTAGTTCAAAATCAATATTTGAGATAGTAAAAAAGTCTGTTCTGAATAATTGAATTTTCTAGCTAACTCAGAGTTAGGAAAGAAATCTTTGTATTTTTTCTTACTGGAAAATTGTATTTGAAATATTTAATTTCTAGTCTTAGCAAAAGAGTACTACTAAAGTTTCACACAGAGACATATATACATATTTGAGAATATTAGAATATATTTCATATATACATATATATATATTCACATATATACGAATATATGTATATATGAATATGAATATCACGATGTCTTTAAGAAATAATTACACACCTTAATTTTTGTTATATAAAAATGTATATATAAAATCATATTTGGATGTGACTCAAGGGTTTTTTCATTTTTCATTATGTTAAACATGTTTTTTACTTTCAAATAAGACTGATTAACTGATAAAGAGTTATGCATTGTGAAATGGGAATAAATTTTAAGAATTTCATATATAAGTTGTTGGTCATCGTGAAAACATATACAAACTATTATAGCTACTGTGTCAATACATGATATAACTTTAAGGGACTGTGATCAAATATGGCTTCTATTCTTGACCTAATGTTGTTGTGATATACACTTTTGAACTACCTAAATATAGTACCAAAATGCATGCTTTATTTATTGGAAAGAATGGATTATTTACTTTTGACTAATACTTTCTGGTTTTCTTTTCTTTTCTTGTTTTGAGATGCAGGGACTTTCTTTGTCATCCAGGCTAAATTTGAGTTCGATTTCAAATGTCTGCCATCATGCCTGTTACTGTCTTAGTCTGTTATTTCTGTTGATACCAGTGAAATATCAGTTTTGTCAAATGTTATATTTATGTAACCCATAATATATATAATATATATTATATATATTATTCATATATATTATATATATGAACATTTTCATGGGGGTTGAACTCGTGGGTCAGTAAGCATGTGCTTAGCATATCAGAAGTCTTAGCATTAGCATCAATTTTCAGCATTGCACAAACAAAACAAAATAATGTAGATGCTTTACCAGTTTATGTGCGTGCTTTAGAATTTGTAACTGCTTTAACTCTGGGATGACTCTCTTTTTGTTATTTTTCAGAAGTTTTCCAAAGCTACAATAATTTAAAGACTTCAAATAAGAGACAAATAATCATGAATACCAAAGATTTTGTAGTTATTCCCTGGGGGAAACCTGGAAGTTCTGTAAAACTAAAATATAAGTAAGTACATAAATATTTTTAAAGTAAAATACTTGCTAAAGTGTCTATGTGTGGCAAATCAAACTTTTTTTTTTTAAACAGGAGGTAGGTAAAAGTCAAATTTCATAAAAACCTTACTTCTATTATGTTACATTGTTCTGTTTTAACTTATAATAAATTCATCTTAATAACATACTAGTTTTCAAATTAAAGGTCTATCATAGTTTTGATATTACTACTAAAATATTTAACAATAACTGAAGTGTGAAGTAATTAATGAAAGTTAGATGTATTAACTACTGAAGTGATATAAGAAAAGGTTATACTTACTTCTACTTTTATAAAATTAGAGTATACATACATATATCAGCACACAAAAGCAACTCTGAGGTTGCTAGTGGCAATTGAAACTGTTCTATGTGGTCATCATAAAATAAGCCATTCCTCATATCAAATGGGAAAAAGTCCTTGTACTCTGACTGTGTTTGGATCCCTTTGCCTTGTTTTGTAGAGATGAAATGCCCCTTGCTTATGTCCTTGGTTTTGTCTTTCACTGTATGAATCATGTTCTAGCTGCTTGACCCTACCATGTGGGTTCAGAACTCATTTGGGCATAACAACTAAGTCTCTTTCCAGATCAGTATAAGAAGAGACAGAGAGAGAGAGAGAGAGAGAGAGAGAGAGAGAGATATTATGGTTTAGAATTTAAAACAGAATTAAGATTAAAGAATCCATTAGGGTGAGAGTCTTTGAACATGGACAATATGTCGAAGATCCCACACCAGGAATGAAAGGAATGTTCTAAATATACTTGGAAATCCATCCAGGCAATGCCAAGTACTTCTGGGTGTCATGGACATCACTTCTGAGTACCCTTAGTATTTTGTGATTTTTCCATGAGTATTAAAGGGACATGCTTGCAATTTCCCTTGTGGACTACCTGTGTCACTGGAAGTCTTCTTTAAATACTACAGCCAGACCAAATGTGCTGCGGAAATGCTGCCCATTTAAAATTCCTGTTTCTGAGTTTCTCAGCTTAAATCAAGAGTCTTGCAATTATTTGGTGTCTTCAGTGTTTTTCAAAAGTCATACATTTTTCACTACAAAGTCACTCGGTAGAAAACTATTGAAGAAATTAGAAAATGTCATGAGAACACATGTTGTCACCAAATATAGATGTATTGTTGTTTTGGTGGTTATTAAAGTCATCAAATGTTTAGTGCCACTGTTTTGATTTTTTTAGAGCAAGGAAAGGGTATGTTTATTATTTTAAGGTAGTGATATTTCTCTGTATCTATTCTGCAACTATTCAGTTAGCAAATGCCTGTTATTCATTCATATATATATATATATATATATATATATATATATATATATGAGAACAGAGTCAGATGAGCAGTTACCCAACTTGTGTAGGGGAGAGAGTTCCTTTGGTAGCTGTAAGATGAAACTTTAGCAGAGGTGCATAAACATAAATTATTTTGTGCCTTTGTGTCATCTGCTACTGGTCAGTCTACAAGTCTACTTAACTATTTTCTCATTCTTGTCGACTATTCTGATTTTTTTTCAAATTGTCTGTCCTCACATTAGCATAGTCACTACAATTTGGGTTCTGGTGATATATTTTAGCTGTCTATCTTATTTCCAAGCCTTTCTACTTCTAATTTGTTATACAGAGTGATCTTTATAAACACAAGTCTGGTCAAGTGTTTTGTAATCCTGATGTGATCCTCACTGTTCACCAAAAACAACTCTCAATTCCTGTCATATTCTTGAAATTCTTTGTGATCAGGGCACCAGTGACCCAATAGACCCATTTCTTGATGTTTTCCCATTTTGCACTTAGTGAGTTGCAGAAGGAACTTTCAGTTCCTTTAGTCACCTGTTATTTTCTCTTTCCTCTGTCTACACTTTTCTTTTCCTTCCAGGAACTCCATGCCTACAAACTCCCTTTGACTGATCGAATTCTTTAATCCTATACATCTTAGGTCAAACTTTGTTCACCCCAAGAAATGTCTTTATTCTGATGGCATGGTATATCTTCTGCCTGTAGAACTGGAAGCTCCAACAGCAGTTCCTTCCCTCAATAACAGTGCAGTTATACCATGCCTGAGTGAATTTCCTGCCAGTCTGTATCTTTTGTGAATTGTGCCTTGCCTCCTTTCACCCCTCACAGTTCTACATGTAGTCACATGAGCCAGGTCTTTTAGTTGTAATTAAAGTCACAAGTCTCTGTGTTTGTACGTAAGTCAGCTCATCTGGACCGTTCGTCAGACTTTGCCTGTCAGTTTGAGATATCGCTGTGGATTGCTTCCACTTGAGGAAAAAGGCTTGGTGCATCTGTTCTTTATGACAGGCTTGTCTGTGTATTAATCTTCTTTCTTATCTCCATGACTCTGGAGTTTGCATCAGGACATAGATATCCATAATTATGTAGGGAACGTTTTAATTTCAATTTCAAAACAGATAATAAAATCTAGATGCTTGGGTTGGTTTCTAGTTGTGGAATAGTCAGGAACTAAGACTAACAGGAGGTTGGAGCTTCAGGTACTATGAAGAAAATCTTTGAAGGTTGTGGAGATCGCTGAATTAGTGCAAGCCTGACCATCTGATTTCAGTCCAGAGAATCCATGTAACAAAAACTGGGTGCAGTGTTACATCCTTAAGATTCCGGTGCTGGGCAAAGCAGAGACAGGCAGACCACTCGGCTTCTCTGCCTAGCTAGTTGTTCCTGCTTAGTGAGTTACAGGTCTCTGAGAGGTATTGTTTCAAAAATGGAAGAAAGACAAAAAAGGAAGAAAAGAAGGAAGGAAGGAAGGAAAAGAAAGAAGGAAAAGAGAAAGAAAGAAAGGAAGAAAGAAAGAAAGGAAGGAAGGAAGGAAGGAAGGAAGGAAGGAAGGAAGAAAGAAAGAAAGAAAGAAAGAAAGGGAAAATGTTTTAAGCTGTTTGTTCAACAGAATGAGTTTCTGTAGAAAGAAAATACTTGTTTTAGGCTTAGGATATAAAACACCTCAGTGGTGAAGTACTCACCTAGTAGGTACAAAGCTTCATGCTTAATCTCTATCCCTGTACTACATGAGTGACTGAGCAAATGGAGAGTAATGGCAGTTTTAATTACAATGCTATGATCCATGTGAACAGCAAAATGAATAAAATAACGGAAACTTTCTTCTATTTGTCACAGACATTTGCAGGCATATATATATATATATGCATATGCCTATATATATATGTTTTATATATATATAAAACATGGCTACTATATACAACAAATAATGCTTTTAACTTTAAGATTTGAAGAGAAACATTGTTTCAAGAGAATATTAATAGCAGGCAAATACTGACTTTTAAAAATAGACTTCAAAATGTGCATAGGCAGAGGATGACTGCAATTTAAGAGCAGACAATTCTATAAAATTTGCTTGTTTGTTTGTTTTCTCTAAATGACTACTCAATTCTTGCATCTTTAGAGGTGTACAGGAACTGCAAATGGAGAAAATTCAGCTAGAACTGGAAAACCAAAATATGGAAAAGAAATTACGAGAGTTCCAGTCCACATGGAACAAAGGGAAGGAAGACATTATGTGAGTAAATGCTCCAGAGAACTTTAGAAATATAAATACAACATCTCTAATATTGGGTTGATTTAAACATTGAGTTAATTTAACTGAATTATAGGAAGAACTGTTCTGTATAACTTTTGCTGTTCTAGTGAAAACATTCGGTGGATTGATGACCCTTAACTGTTTCTGAGGAATATGGAATATTGAATTCTTTTACTTTTTTTTCTTTCTGATAATTACAAGTAGCACAGTAAATTGGCAAGGCTTCTGTTTTCTCTCAACTTTCTTTGCTGTTTTCTTTTAATGGCTTCCTCTTGTGTTACAGTCCCCAGTGACTTAAGGTTTGGAATATACAGGAAATCAATGCAAACTTGACTCTTTGCTATGAAACCATTGCAATCAAGGCTGATGTTTAGGGAATTGTGTAGTGTAACTCTGAAGGAACAACTGTGTCCATGCATTAATTACATCAGAATTATTTAAACCTGTAGGTATATGTAAAATAGCTTAAGCAAGCAACAGCTGATATTTTTTATATTATTGATGAACTCTACTTAGTATTATGCTTGCATATTGCCCCTTGCAAGTTTTATTTTCTTGTAATAACAACAAGTAAAGCAGATATGTGAAAAGAAACTGACAATTACATGGTTAAAAAAAATCTTTTTTTTTTCTTTAAGTCTAGGATCACAACCAAGCCATTTCCTAAAACCACTCAATGATTAAAATTCTCTTTCTCACAAATATATAATCTTTGTACAAGTTTTTGTGGGAATATATGGGTGTGTTTGGCATCTTCATAATTGAGTAAATACATGTTACTTAACTATAGATCTCCCACGGAGCATGAAACAATACATTTCATATGTATTTTCTTATATTAAATGTCATATATATATATATATATATATATATAAATTTCTGTTTGGTCTTCAAAGTGATAACCATCCAATATCCAAAAACCATCATTAACAACTCATATATAATCAAATGTATTATTAGTCTCAGTAATATTTATTTTTAGAGTTTGATTCTTTAAGAAATTAGCATGACATTTATATAAATGTCCCTTAGTAAGTGGAACATTGGTTTAATCAAGACATTCAGACTGTCATGAAGATAGGCAGGCATGTATTCTGTTTTAATAATAATGATCAGTAGTCATTCCTTTCCAGTTCAGTGATGGTGGTTTTCTTTTACTTTTTTTTTCTGCTAGTGTTAGATATATGTATGTGTTAATGGATGCAAGCCTGTGTGTGTGTGTGTGTGTGTGTGTGTGTGTGTGTTTGTGTGTGTATACAAATCCCAATTTTAAAACTGTAACATTAAAACATGCTTTCTTTGTAATCTGTGTTATTTTCTATGTGGAAACTTGTTCGAAGTCTTTCAAGATCCATCAGCCAGCAGATCTGCTGTATATTAGAGCATGCTGATTGTTTTGTTCCCATTTTTATTTGAGGATACCTAGTTATAAAAACTGTATATAGGACCACATTTAAAGTTTTCTATAAGTTAGTGAAAGTCAGTCATTGTAAATGCCAGGCAATGTAACTCCTCACCAGTGTGTGAACATTTTGTTCTGAATCATCACTCCATAAGTCACAGATATAGAGGAGTTGTAAAGTGGATCTCTGGTGACAAAGCAGGGAATGGTTAACATCTTCTTTCTAGGTCATCGTGGTTTAGCATGCTAACACCCAAATTTATATTTCCTAAATACAGGTAAGCATATTTGTTTTCACTAGAAGGGGGGATGTTTTCAGTAATTACACTTTGGTTTCTGTCTGTTGAAGGGCAAGTGGATATCACTGGAAATCTGGAAATGTGAGCAAATTGCGTAACCCATCAGGCAGAATGTCACAAAGTAAAGCGAGTGCTACTAAGGTAAGAAAGATGCCATTTGTCAGACAAGAAGGCATGGAGGATGTTTTCAGGCTTCCCATTCTCCCCATACTCAAGGATCCACTCCTCTTGCTTTAGTAACCTCATGTTAGGTCTCTGTCTTTAGGTTACTATGAGGCTTTAATTATTCATATATCCTTTGTCTTTTGTACAGAAAAAATTTACATACAGAAAATGTTTCAGAAGGTTTTTAAAGGTTTTTAAAATAACTTTGAGGAGAACTTTTGCATTCTGTCTTTCTCTGAATTTCAGATACAATCTCTTCATTCATTTGAGGATTAAAGTATATAAAATACAATGACATTGTTCTGTATTTCCACGAACACTAATATAATATAATATGACAAATTGTAGGCTTTGGTCCTGGCTTCAAGTTATTTCTTATTTCTTTAATATCACTGTGTTCCTCTTGAATAATAGTAGCTGATATACTCTTGGTCTCACAAATGAAAATGTTCAAGGAAATATTTGCATGGCACTTTTCAAGCTACAGATTTACTTTATCTCTGGTGTGCATTGTAACATTTTACATCTATGATTGCAGGCAGGTACGTGTCTTTATGTAAGGAAAACTTTTCCTCTCTATTTCTTTGGTACAGGATTCGTGACTTCGTGAATTTTAACTTACACAGCATTTTATTTTTATACACCTATCATTAAACTTTCATTGGGTCATTTGGCACCTACAAATATCTTACTCGGCACTTCTGTACTTTTTGGCTTCAGAAAAAGCATTTCATTATACAGTGCCATCTCTTTTGTGTGGCGGGTTTCTTTCATTCTGGGGTTAAAAATTTATAAGCCACTTTTAACTGGTCATTATCTTCCCACAGTACTGTCCTGTGTTGCATTTCAGATATTTTACTGTAAATATGTTTAAAAAATACTTTGCTGTCAGCAGTTATCGTAGCTCATACTTGCATTCCCATCACTTAAGAAGTTGAAGCAGGGGGACTGTCTTGAGCTTGAGGCCAGCCTTGGTTATAGTCTAAGACCCTGAGTCAAAAAGGAAAGAACAAAGCAAAACAAAACTGAACAGAATAGAAAAACTGCTAGTCGTGATTACCAAACACATGATCAGGGACCTGTGTGCAATGGTCCTTTAAAAGTGCTAGTTTGAACTTTGAGTGGTTTACTCTTTGTTTTTATGGAAGTCCTCATCTATTATGTAAAAAGCAAGGTAAATCAAATATTTTTTAGTAAGAGTCAATATAGAACATTTAAATAAACGTTTTGTATATGGTAATGTATACATGCAAAATAATAGGTTAGTTAATGAGTTTATGAAAGGAAATATTTGAAGAATGAATAAAATTCTTTGTTTCTACAAGCAACTTAATTACAAAAGAGGGCAAAAGTGAAGAAGTGTAGATATCATTAAATTAGAGGCCGGAAATGAGGTAGAAGTTTCTGATCCTAGTATCAGGTACCTTGATGTACTTCACTTGATGAATAGGGTTCTGTTCTCCTGAAACACTTGGCCAGAAAGACTCTAGTGTTAGCAGAATGATTTACAATGATTTTTCTTTTCCAGATGCCCATTTACTTGTTATTAACAGAATATAAAACAAGTAGTCTCTACCCAGTTTTGACCATGAAATACAGAAGAAATGAATAGACGACGAACCTGGGCTTCCTACGTATATACTTCTATTTATTTATGTGCATAGCAATTTACAGGACATATAATAGAATACTAATTGTGGGAATTAAGGTAAAGATAAACAAAAGTAGAACTAAGTGTTTTTCTTCTACTTCCCAGTCACTTTGCGGGCATTATGCGTGCCCCTAGAGATCAGAGCTGCTCTAGGCCTCAGAGACAGAGAGGGTCACAGAGATCCAGGGATAGTAGAAGGTTATAAAAAGGCCAGAGATCTCAAATGAAAGAAATCTGAATTGAAATGGAGACAGAAGAAATATAAAGAAAAACATTACATCAAAATACAGTGAGGAAAGGAGGAAGTAAAAGACACAATAGGTAATTCTGGTTGTATAAAGTAGGAGGGAGCCTGAATGAAGAAGGAAGAAAAGTCCGTGGTAGAAGTTTAGGTTTTTCTGTGAATTCACACGTGATAGGTAAAGCTGAGTAAATGGATCACTAAGAATTTACATAAACAAGAGAGTTATGAAGACTTAAACCAAAGGAAAGATAAGCTTGTATGCAGTGTACACAGCCTTCAGAATTGAATATTTACTCAGTACGTTTATGCAGGCCACGAGCTTCTCTTTCTTGGCTTTTTACTGCAGCAGGCACTTCTATCTCTCACAAGATTCAACTTATGACTGTGATTTCACAGACGAAATAATTTCACATCGGAGAAATAAACTGATTTGCTCAATGTCAAGCATCAGGTTGTTAGCCTTGCTCTAAAATAATCTCCCAGCTTTCATCCAGGGAAGAGAGCCTGGATCTATCAGAAGGGCAGGAACGGAGCCAAAGTCTTAGGATTTCACAGGAGATTAAAGGGAGGGAGAGTTAGAACACATGGACATGCTAATGACATCCAAAGTATTGTGTGATAAAGAAGCTTTAGTTAGAGCAGTGGTTCCCAATGAGGCAAATTTGTTTCCCTGGGGGTGTTTGGCAGTCTCTGAAGATTTCTTTTCTCTACTTTTACTATCGAGAGGTTTTCTGCTTGGCTCTGGAGATGATGAGCAGGACCTGAACTGCTGCTGAACTTGCTACAGTGCAATACAGAACCCCATGGTGTCAATTGTGCTGAGGGGGAGAAACTCCGTATTGGCTTTATAAATTAAAATTCTCACTCATTTAGTCATTGCTGAACTCTTACACAATGCAACCACTTTGAACCTCTGCTATGCATTCATAAGACATTTGTAACATTTAGAGTTCTAAGCAAGGTAAGGGATGCTATAAATGAACCCATTTTGAATTGTTACAATGCATATTTATGGAACATGAGAATATTAAAAGGCTGGCGTTTAATTATTTAGCCATCATTAGATCAGTACAACCAAATATTTCAAGTATTCAAAAATGAAAGAATGGGAGATAATGAACAAAACCACTGTAGTGAAGACAAGAACAAGAACCCATAAAGGTTCAGTAGGCTCAAGGACAGAGTTAAGTTCTCTCTACTAAGTTGGTGGACTGTTGTCAGTTTATTGGATGAGGAGTGGAAATGTGAGTAGGCCAGAAATTAAAAATGCAGATGACAGAATATGACAGTGGTTGGGGCTGAGGTTTTTGAGGTGTTTCATTAAAGACACCTTTACTGGGGAAGGGTGAATGTATTCCCTCTGGCAAGCAAAACAAAACAAAAAAAATAACGCAGATGGAAGTAAGCACAAAGACTAGAGCTTGGGTCTGACAGGTGATACTGTAAGAGGCTTTCAACATTCTCACAGAGTTGAAGGTGACAGCACTTGCTGTCAGGTGTGAAGCATAGGAAAGAGGATGACAGAATTCTTGAGAGTGGGGTTTTGGAGTAGCAGCTGTGGGAATCATGACTGGGGCTGAGCAGCAAAGGATTGAACTGACTGCTGAGAAGTTCTATGTACCTTGTGGGTTATTCAGCATGGGTTTCCAGGAAACCCCATAGCATTATTTCATCACAATAATAGGCAGAAAGAGAGAGCTGAGAGTTGAGGGAAACATAATCATGCTTGACACTGAGAACATCTGTGTTTGGGACTTTGAAGGTATGGACATTTAGAATGATGTCTAGCTGCAAGATTTAGTTACAATGGTGGGGCAGCTAGAGGAACTTAGGTGCCAAAGTGTTGGAGGATCTTCAGTGCTGGATGTCAGGTATGTGTGCGCTGAGTTATTAATGAGAAATGGATGGAGAGAAATAAGGGGTAGATTTCTGATAATATAGTGGAAGAGAAACCTCTTGTACATTGATAAAATATGTAGACAGCGGAGATCTTCAGTGGATATGAGTTGCTGAATGATGATGGCGAAACAGAATCCTGGGTGAAAGATGCAGATCCTCCTCGCCACATCCCAGTGGAGCTGAGCAAAAGGAAGAAAATCAGGAAGAGTTGGTCTGGGAAAGTGCTTCAGTTGGAGAGTGCCTACTTAACATGTAGGGAACTCAGAGCTTAATCCGAATCTGGAGCATCTCATAAATGACTTGATGGCACTCATCCTTTGTGAAATGGAGAAGGTAGATCAGAAGGTCGGGGCAATCCTCAGCTACATAGTGAATTTTTGGAGATCAGCCTTCCAAAAAAAAATAAAAAAAACACCAAAAAGCCAAAAAACCAACCAACCAACCAACCAACCAAACCAACAAACAAAAAACAAGAACAAAACCCTCAAAGAGAACTAGTTTCTGAGGATATTTTTCAAGAGAAGTTTTGACCACCAAAGTGAGCTTCAGTTAAAGTGAACTCCATGGTAAAACATTTTTAGGAGAGATATCAAGTACAAATAATTAAGTGGATTTTTACACAGGATTGCATGGAACAGTAAGAGGGTCAGCATACACAGATAGTAAGCAGAGATGGCAAGTTTTCAGGAGGCAGGTTGAGCATGAAGATTGTTGAAAAAGCACCTGTTGAGGGCACTTTGGGCCCTGCCAGGTTGCAGGTGTTTGTGATGCCTGCAGACAACAGAGCATAGCTTAGTCTACCCCAATTGCTCAGACGTTATGGATGGCAGGGCCAGTTAAACTGTCCCGGCATTGGGAAGCTCTTGTTCAATGCCTGCTGGCACAGCAATAATTGTATTAAATTATTGTTTCAGATATCCAGAAGCATGTAAACATGCATGTGTGCGTTAGTGTCCATCCAGCAATGCTACTTTATCACTCAATTATTTTTCAAGCATAAAAATCAGATTTAATGACAAAATTCAATTAGACTGAAACTAGGAGCTTGTAGCTTATTCACTTGAATATTTCTATGTAATTAGGATAATTTGAAGTAAATATGAATACATTTATAGAACAGACAAATATTACTCATAGTAATAAAAGTAAATTATAAAATTTTCTTAATAATTTACTTCCTGACATAGCTAATCATCCTAAGGAGCTCATAGCCAGGCTGATCTCATTGCAATTCAGTGTGTCATTAAGGTAGCCATACTGTTTAATTCAGTTATAAAAAGTGAGGTTAAATTTATCTGTTACTTATATAACATTGCCCACTTAAAAACATAAAAGTGTGTTTCATATAAAAGTTGATTATTTTCATTCTACTTTCTTTTCTGCTATGTTTGGTAAAGAAAACATCTGAACAGCTACTTCAAAGCATGAGAACAATAAGTGCCTCATTGAAGCAAAACCACAGAGAATAATTAGGCCTAAATTTTCAAAGATGACTGCAGTTGGTGTAGCTATCGATATAGAGGCGGCCATTGTTCTCATATCTTCATGTACAAATTGGGCAATTGAGCATGCAAATTGCAAATTGCAAGCTGGGCATGAATCGGCAGTGTCTATGTAAATGCACATCATCCTCTGTGCTCACTTGTGGACTTTAAATGCTGGTTTCTAATAAGATCCAGGAGAGTATGTTCAGTCATCGGGTCTCTTCTGCTGCCTACAGTGTTAAGATCCAAAGGTTACAAGGGATTGTCTATATTGAATACCCAACATTGACTTGTACTTTCTCAAGTATATGTAAACAATCACATAGACAATTCGGGGATTATAAATAATACATATGATAGGTAAGGCCATGATGCTTAAATGTGGTTCTCTGAAGTGTACAAATAAGGCGACACCACTGGATTCTGCAGTTATGTGAACGAAATGGCTCAGTCAGAATTTGGTATAGATTCAGTCTGTACAAATACCAGACTCTTGTGTTTCAGAAGGAAGATGCGACTTCCAAACCTTTACAATACGAATTCTAATATTTTCTTCAAACCAATTCATGCTGACATATAATAGTTATTGTTATACTCAAACTATGTTATTTTCTTGCATTGGCCTCTGAAGCTTTATATAATAAGAAAAATATTCCTGGTCTATTTTGAAAAATTTTGTCTAAAAACTGGGCATGGTGACTCATGATTGTAGTGTCAATTTATTGAAGATCATGAGTTAGAGGTTAGCCTATGCTCCCTAGTGAGACCCTGTATCAAAAACAATAAAACCAAAAGTGATATATATATATATATGATATTTATTAATTTAATTATTTTCTTTTTAATGAAAAATTAAATTTAGAATACTTTTAATTATCCTTTTAATTCTGTATTATTTTCAAATAATACATTTTGTAAGATGTACTCAATTGGTACAGATATCTGACATTCTGTTAATAATTAAACTTTTTTGGATAAGAGAGTGTGTAGCTGAAAATGACATCTGTTTCATTAATGCAGCTCTCTGCTGGAAAAGTGAAATTGAAGTTACTTAAGGAAGAGATTCAAGGTGAGCACCTTTTTAATTATATGCTAAAGTTAAAGTTCTTCTCATCCCATATATATTCACAAAGTCTTCACATGGGATTTTATAAACTGCAATAATTCATGTAGAATAAAGCTCAGTTACCACATGATGTTATTTTAGTTTTCGAAATAAGTTTTATTCAATATTTTACATCAAGATATCAACTTAGAATATCATTAAAACTAATAATTCTCTCCAAAAGCAAAAACTTTTCTTTATACATTTCAATATAATCTTTAAACCAAGTAGGAAATTTAGCAGCATAAAATTATAAATTATGATAATCACTCTAGGACATGAAACGTATTTAAAAGTTGCTTCACATCTTAAAAAGTATTTGAATGTACAGAGATCTCAAAGCAACACAATATTTATACATGAATGCTAGCATAATTTGATGGGCTAAATTCAAGGTCCCTATACAATGCAATATAAATATACAAACATATTGTGACAAATCCATTGTCAAGTTGCTACAATTTAGGCTTACATGGAAACATACTCACAAAGGCTGGGCATATATTTGAGGGATTATCTAGATTGGGTTAATTGATTTGGAAAGATGCACACCAAATATGGATGGCTCAAATCTATAGTCTAGTGTCATAGACTGAAAAAGTGGACAAAGACAGCTGGCAGCAGCATGCATCTCTCTCTGCTTCCTGACTGACATAAGATGTTTTTTTCTCCTCTTTCCAGCATGACTTCCTTACTAAAACTCTATCACCTAGAATGGAAAGCCAAAACCAAAATGCTCCATTTCTTAAATTGCTTTAGGCAAGTGTGTTTAGTTGCAATGACAAGTTAAGTAACTAAGTATTATAAATGTATACCATGGTCTATTCAGAAGTTTTCTAAATGGACTTCACTTGTATTCATGGAAAGGAGAATAATACATAAGAAACCTATCAAAAGTAACATTCTCAGTATTGTGTAGTGATGGATGCTCACGCCAATGGGGGTCAAAGCAAAGCAGACAGAATTTGGATGCATGGGTCCCTTACTCATGATACCACAGGGGTTTTCACAGGCTCTCCAATGAACAAACACATCAGACTTGCCTGCATCCACTTCTTATGCTGCTACTGCTTAAGTGCTGTGTGAGAATTTGGAAACACTCATAGTTTCATTACATTGATAATCAAGAAAGCAAACACCATACTTTGGACTGATGATACTGACATCTTTTTCTTCTAGCTCCAGCAAAACAACAAGTTAGTTACAAAATGGCACATTCTACTGGAAGCGAAAACCCAAAGACTAAAAGAAAAGTTTGTGGACAGTGTGAAAACAAAGCTGCTCTCCTTGTAAGTACACTACAGTGCAAGTGAAATAGACCTATCACAGCCCTTAATCAAACCTCTCCCTCCTGAACCCACTAGCACAGCCCTGTGCTGTTTGTTTTCATCACTGTTTCTCTATGTGATAGATAACAGATAAGTTTAGTATCTATATATAGTCACTAAACATCATTCTCTTGCTCTTGTTTAATAGCATCAATTAAAATCATATCTGCTTTCTTTTCTTTTCCTTTCTATATTTACATTTTTAACAAATTTGTTTACTTTCCAAAAGCTGGCTCCCTCCCGGTACTCCCTCACATAGTCCCTTCCCCTATTTCCCCATACCCTTCTCACTTCTGGAGTGTGATCCTCCAGGTATTCCCCCACCCTGGCACATCGTTACTGCAGGATTACAGGCACCCTCTCCAACTGAGGATGGACAAGGCAGTTCTGTTGGGGAATGGATACACAGTCAGGCTACAGCTTTCAGGGGGAGAATGAACTCCAAGTTGTTAGGAAACCACATGGAGACTTAGCTACACGTGTCTGGAGACAGGAGCCTAGCATAACTGTCCTCTGAGAGGTTCTACCCAGAAGTTGACTGAAACAGATACAGATACAAACAGTCAAACATTGAAGAGAGGTTGGGGACCCTTATGGAAGAGTTGAACGAAAGATTGATGATGGGATGGTAACACCACAGGAAGACCTAATATGGACCCAGAGAGCTCTCAAAGGCTGAGCCACCAACTCAATAACATACACAGGCTGGATCCTCTTATCTTCCATTCATGCTTAGCAACACATACATATGCAAAAACATCTCTACAGTAAACACAGTGTCCTGTCATAATTTTGAAAGGTTGGACACCACTCCCCATATGTTTCTTTGTAGTAGTTTCGTATCCTACCTGTTTTACCTTGGTTAGATTAAGTGGTTTTCAGTTTAGAGTTGTGTATGTCACCTCCCCTGTAAATTCCATGACCTTATTAATTACGTTGTTCTTCTGTAGATGATTTCCTACCTGTACCTTATGTCACAAAGGTATCGATGGTTATAATTTAATAAAATGCTTGCCACTGCATCTGATACATATAAAGGAGACAACAACTAAAATGATTTTGTCATTAGCTTGTCACCTGTAGACTCTGCGCTTTTACAAATATTGGCAAAACCCAACACTTCCAAATGTATAATTTAAAACGACATATCAGTGGCTTTAGGCTATTTTTTATGCTAAAATTAGGAAGTCAAGTAACATTAATTTAGCATATGTAGATGATTTAATTAGATTGAAATGAGTTCTGAAAACTAATAAAGCCAATTTGGAATTTGCCAAATCAACCTGATAGTTTTTTAAAAGTGCATCCTGGTGTCTGAGGAAGCTATGCAGCAGAATGGAATCCTTATCTATGAGTTAGTAAGTTTCTGCCAGTTGCACAAACTGCCTAAAAAGATTTTCCAGTTGGCAGTCATTCTAACCCATTTAAATCTAAATATGCTTGTATAACAAAATATGCGAGCTAAGTTGGCAACTCTAGCTTTGATCTTTCAGTCTACAAATATCTGTTGGGCTGTTTTCTTTAAGCATCTGTTAATAAATACTTGGCTTAGGAAATATATGCTGCACCCAATTTTGTTTTTTTTTTTTTTTTTGTATCATATTATGTGGTAGAAAATGCCAAACGTTTATGAGAAATTCAGTGAAATATTAAGTGGTATATTCAAGAAAATCATGCAGAATACATTTTGAGATAGTCATTTGTATGATAAGGGTGCCACATAGATGTATCTTTAACACTTATGCTACACTTCAAAATTGCACAATTAAGGACTTTTTGTTATGATTCCTTAGACTTTAGGGGCTGTCTCTATTTTCTTGCTAAATAAAAAGTTTCAATTTTATGTTCTCACTACCCATTGACATTATGTTTAATTAATAATAGACCATATAGTTACCTAAAATATGTTTTATTTTCTTAAGGATGTTATTAGTTTTTCAACCATCAATCATTACTTTGTTATATCAAGACTTGACCTAGATAATACAAGCCAATGGAAAGCCTACAATATCCATGTTGTATGACACAAAACCAGATTTGAACCATGGTAAATACTTCTGTTCATTCTCAGTAATATTCACTATTTCTTGACATAGACCTTCTTTCATACACTGCCTTCTTCCATTTACTCACTTTTTCATGTTTTCAGTTATGGTTCTCAGCTTGGGCCAAACTGAAACAAAGGAAGTCTCTTAGTTCTTTACCCTACAGCTCACTGCCCTGTGAAGGTGTTGAAGCAAAACTGTAGCTTCATAATAGTACCTTCACTCAGAGTAAAGTTTTATTTCCCCCCTCTCTGAAGGGATTCCTACCAACATCACGGAAATAGGTATACTACATGCCCAAACTTTGCACAGTTCAAACACTACACTTTCATAAAACCAGGAAACTCGATGATGAGCATATTAGTGGCCATGGCCTACGACCATCCTACTCATCACAAACAATACATCTTGTTTTTTTTCTATTCTTTGTGAACAAATCTTTTTCAAAACTATATTTTAAGGAAATACAAGGAATGTGCACGAATGGTGCACATTCATGGAAGTATATTGAAATATTTGAAAGGAACATTATGTATATTATTTTCAGCCTTTGTCAATATGTATAAAAATAAAAGCTATCATAAAATGACAGCTTGAACTTTCAATGCTGTTTTACTTCTGCCAGTCGAGGACTAACTAGGTCCTATTAATTGTCTTACGGTCATTGTGAAATGGTACTTGTTTATAATTCATATCATGATAGTGATCGTTTTTTTTTTTTTTTTTTTCTGAGCTGGGGACCCAACCCCGGGCCTTGCAATTGCTAGGTAAGTAATCTTACACTGAGCTAAATCCCCAACCCCGATAGTAGTCGTTTTATGTTAAACATTAATATTTCAGTGCTTTTTCATTCCCATGACATCTGTGTAGTTTGAGGAATAAACATGAGGATAATAACACCATTGTGCAAATCTTTTCTGAAAGTTGGGCCGTCGTTGTGCAGAATGATGTGTACATGCCTGTGTCTTTAAAGGTATGCCTGGAATGTGGTGAAGACTATTGTTCAGGCTGCTTTGCTAGAATGCACCAGAAGGGGGCACTGAAGTTCCACAGAACAACTCTATTACAGGTAAGATTCTTTAGCTTCCATTCCGAAGATGTTACCACTTAACAAATGATATGCATTTAAACATCTTATTAAGAGAATTCAGAAAATTAATTTTTGAAATCTTGTTGTGTACATTCATCCTTGACATGTATCTTAAAATTATTTCACTGAGTGCTACTCTAGATTCTATTTTGGCATTTAAACTCATTTAATATGGTCCCTCAAATACTTAGTTTGATTACAATATTAAGATGAGACAATATTCTCATCCATCACAGTATTATTAGGAATTGACTTATTTTAAGTGCTATTTCTAGCTAGTTTATGGAGAGAAATGTGTTTCCTTTCATGCTATGTAAACATTCGTTCATCTTTTTGCACTATTATTTAGATAAGCTCCTCTCTTTAGGGCATTCTTTTCTTTCCATAGGCAGAATTTTATTTTTGCTGTTTTAACTATATTGACAACTTTGTAAAATGCCTCAACTTTTGTCCCAATAAACGCCTTTAAAGCTTTCATATGTAAAGAAATTACGTGGTAAGGTAATAGAGATGGCATTACACTGATTAGCATAAATGTTGCAATCGTTCGTCATAAATTAATTCCTTTTGTTGCTGGAGTGTATTCTAGGAAACTGGATCTATGCTAGATAGTGACATTACATAGACATAGGTTAATATGGCTGGTATCCTGATGGTAAGAATCTGGAGATAAAATGAGAATCAATGACGTGACTTAATAGCTACAGATTCTAGTAGCCCATAGAGAATGAAAAGGAGTTGACCAGATTTGTGTTTGGAAACACGTTTGTGAGATTCCAATCTTTCTGTTAATCTACTTGTCCTTTCAGTATAAATATATCTAGTTCCTAAAGATTCTGACCCATTATGAGGAGGAAAATAAAGCATCTAATAGATAGGCCTTATGTGCCATTACAGACCCCCACCCCGGGTGTGTGTGTGTGTGTGTGTGTGTGTGTGTGTGTGTGTGTGTGTGTGTGTGTTTGTGTAAAAGGCAGTACAGACTAGGCTGAAGCTGTCATTCTTGATGAATCTGCAACCCTGTTTTTGTGACTTTGTTTCTCCCTAAGAAACTAAGCTTGCTGCTCATGCTGAGCTGCCTAATCCAGGAGTCATAGGGATCTTTTATTTCTCCACCATCACAGCACCCAATTTACAAATGTATTCCACCATGCCTGGCCTTAAGGGTCTTTGGCTTCCTGGGCAAGCATACTACTTAAGGAGCTACTTTCTCAACCCCTGTACATTACTTTTGAATTGTCATGCATTGTTTGGAGCTTGCAAACAGAAAGGACAAATAATATGGAAAGCAAAACACTCCTTACCTTTGGGACAATTTAACTGAGTACCTCAAGAAATCAAAATTAGTCTACAAAAGGGAGCCCAACTGTTAAAATGTAACTGCTATAAGCATTCCTCGTGATGAATGTCAATACCAATGACCTTACTATAAGTTCCTAATAGAAAGTTTCCCCTGGATGGTTTATTCATTCAACACAATTCACTCAATGAATAGAAACATTATGAAGCTTTGTGATGCAGATATAAAGGAGAGTGAACCACAGCTTCTTCCTTTAATCTCAGTGCTTAAGCTTCTTAATGTATCCAAAATGACTTCTCTTTTTCTGTGTCTTCTCTTCCCACTTCCCCTCTGTCTGATCCCCACACATCCTTCATAGGACTTGGATATGACTTTCTGTTGATTTGTGGATATAATGCGGGTCAAATCATGCTCATCAAAACAACCCACACTAGAGAGTACCTTCTCAACACTGAGTCTTTTTTTTTTTTGTCTACATTTCCCTATCAGAATCATTGAAGCGTATTCTATAACTTGATTTAGATTAATCTGATCTTTTCAGACTCAAATCTTGTGAAATTCTAAATGTAGAATCAAGAAAGTGAGAAAGCATTTACTATGCACATATTAACTATTATACATTTTTAAAACTAGATTATACTTATTTTGAAATGTAAATTTCCTGTGGGCTCCATAGTGCCTTTGCAGAGAGCACTTACAGCAATCTGCAGGCTATTTTTGCATTTTTATTAATATATAATTTATAGATATTCGTTGCATATATGCAAGCTCATTTGGTGGTTCCATGTACCTCTGCCTTGAGAAACATTACCCAAACAAAGCCAATGAACCTATCTCTCACTTCGGCCACCATATTCTTTTTTTCTTTTCTGAGTGTGTGTGTGTGTGTGTGTGTGTGTGTGTGTGTGTGTGTGTGTGCGTGATAAGAACACATAAAATACTGCTGCCAAAGCACTTTCTGACTGCAGATGAGGAAATGTTAAGCCACAAATAGAAAATTGATATTTAAGCTTCTTAGGAATTTGAAATTGAGAAAACACATTTGTTTCTAAAAGTAAGGATGGATGAATTTCATCTGTATTGAATCAAAGAGGCCACCCTGCCTCCTCGGAAGGTTTTGATGCATCAAAAATGCCATCTAATACGGAGAACACTGTCTCTTCTGCATTCATGTTATATCACCCCTATTGCCCTCCAGTCTGTGGATAACAGTGCTGTTATGGGGCAAGTCTAGGGAAGTCTGCATGCTGGCCTGCCTTCTGCCCATTTGCCTGTTTTCTTTCTTTCTCTTCCTTCGTTCCTTCGTTCGTTTGTTTGTTCCTTCCTTCCTTTCTTCCTTTCTTTCTTTCCTGTCTGTCTGTCTTCCTTCCTCCCTTTCTTGTTTTTTCCTTCTTTCCTTCCTTCCTTCTTCCCTCCCTCCTTCCCTCTCTTCAGCCTCTCTGTCTTTCTGTGTATGTATCTGTCTGTCTCCTCCCTGTTATTTCTTGTTCATTTTTGCTTTTCCCCCTGGTCTTTGAACCCTGTATCCAAATGGTTTTAATTTGGATATCTTTACTTTGTAGATCTCATTCATGAATATTTTTGTTTTTGTGTTTTATCGTTTTGGTAGTGATTATAATCATGTGATTTCATTGACCATGAAATTTATACCTAATCTGAGACTTGAGACAGATAGCTGATATAAAAATATTAAGTATTGCTATAGAAATAAATTGCTATGTAAGGAGAAAACATTCTTGACTAATAGCCATTTACTATATTTTAGATTCTTTAATCTATGGTAATCGTTGTAGTTTTATAATAAATAAGCAAATTTGATGCTTTTAAACCATACAAATCCTTGTTCTACATATCAATTCATATTGTGATTCAGTCATTACATGTATTTGTAAAATGCTATGTAGTTTTAAAAATTAAAGTTCCTAGAATACTAAAAGCAAGCTGTTTATTACAACTCCCATGTGCACTAACACTAATGTTAAAAGATATTCTGTTTAATTTATGACTTATCTACACTTGGCAATGATTGAAATATGTCAGGTATTCCTGCCTTTTTCAAGCCATGTTAAATAGTTAATCATGTGCAGAATAAAGTGTAAAGATAATGGGAGCAGTTGCAAACTACAAAAATTGTATTTCTTCAGTTAGAAATACTTTATTTGTCAATACTGAAATTCATTTTTTTCTCAAACTGGAGTCATGGGTCCCTTCAAAGAGTATACATGGGGGAACCCATGGCTGCAGCTGCATATGTAGCAGAAGATCGCCTTATCTGGCATCAATGAGAGGGAAGTCCCCCGTGGGCCTCAATGATTCAGTGCTAGGTCACTGGGTAGGTAGGGGAACATCTTCATAGAGGCAGGGGGAGGGCCCAGGGGGTTTGTGGAGGGAAAACTGGGAAGGGGCATAACATTTTAAATGTAAATAAATAAGATAACCAACAAAAATGAAAAAATAAGATCTTAATATATCAAGCATCCTTATTTCCTTTTTAACATAAATGCTCAGACAAGAAGAACACTAATCAAAGAAATAGAAGGCTGCAGAAAACACAAAAGGCATTCTACTGTGAAGTAAGACGTTCACTGGGGAGGTTGGATTAAGTAAATCATTAATAGATAGATTATAGTAAGTAGCTTTTCTTAATTAGAATGGAGATTCGCTTAATTGCAATGATGAAACCTCAGAATGGGGGTGGTTAGAAAAAAAAGAAGAGACTATCCAGGGTAGAAATTGATATTGTCTCGGATAAAGCATCTTATCTCCAAGGGAAGGTGTGCTTATATAAACATGAGTGTGACTGGGAATCTATGTTTGTATGCATTAACATGCATGGAAATAATGGCTCATTAAATGACTTTCAGTACCAGAATACAATTTATGCTTATTAACTTCATTATATTTTACATTTTTAAGTTGACATTGTCCATTATCTGAATTTAGGCTCACTTTATCACTGTCCCAATAAGGTTTAAAATGATATATTTTGGTATAATGATTAGTCATTGTGGAGAATATCATAATTACTTGGGTAGTCTTACAAAGGCCATTTGCCGTACACATGCATATTACCAGTGTGATGTGTGTGTCAGATTCCTTTATTTCTAGCTTAGGGACACACTTCCTTAAGTGCTTGAAAACTGCTGGAGGTGGGGCTGTATTGAGATGCACTCCAAGAATTCTCCTTTCTTATAGCATCTACCAATTTTACACTATTTTAAAGGGGTCGCTTCATTTGCTTGTATTCTGCTGATATACTACACAAGCTGTATAATTTATAGGCAATAAACACTATATTCAGATCACAGCTTTTGAGGCTGGAGGGGCCACACTCGAGGGACTGCAACTGGAAAAGAGGGCCTTGTGGCAGGTAAGACAGTAAAGAGGACTGAGGTTGTATGGACCATCACATAGCTACAGGTACAAAAATAAAATTCCAGGGAAACTATTGATAAATGATTTGGTTGGTCATAATCATCATGTAAAGATCTCACTTGGTACTGCATCTCAGCACAACACACATGGGGTTTACATTTGAATGGATTCTAGAGGCAGACCTACAGCCCATATCATAATCCCCACCCTGTCTCCCTGAAACAATTTCAACCGGCTTATTTGTTTCAATTTGGACCAACTCTGGTGACCATTATAATTCCCGCACTGAGGTAATCATATTATTCTTTTCCTGATTTTCACTCTTATCTTGCCTTAAGTTGGTGTTTCCTGAACCCTCTTTAGTAAGACTCTGGAAGACAAATTCTACAATTATTTTTGAGGAGAACTCAATTCATGACAATGTAGAATTCAGAGTAAACTTAAAGCTTGTTATTGACTTAGGTTTAGGGAATGATAGAATTTTTAAAGGTCAGTGCATAGAAACCGAGAAGTCAGTATTCAAGTGTGAAGGGATAAATAGGAACAGCAGCTGTACTACAGAGTAAAAGTCACCAGTCATGCATGGGTGTTAAGACCATGAGCTTATTGTTACTCCTAGAGCTGTCTAAATATCTGTGGGAGGGTAGAGTTACCCAGATGGTTGACTGATGCCTAAATTGGAACATGTTCTACTCTGGACCCATGAAGGAATTGAATTGAGCTTGCTCAGAGTCTTCTTCTAAACTCATCAATAAGGTAGACTGAGGCAGACACCTAGAAGTTACTCTTCAAAGGGAATTATCACAAGCACACAAGATTTTACAGGCAAATTACAAAATGATTCTGGAAATAATATAAACCAATACATATTAATGTACTTAGTACTAAGTACATACATAGTACTTCTAGGAAAAGTAAAATATTTAAAATATATTTGATAGCTGGGTACTGTTGTTTCTTTACTATTGCTTGGGTATGAATGGTGCTTATTCTAATATGACAGGGCTAAGTTCATTTCACCTTAATCTAATAATCACTTTGTACCAACTCAATTAAGGGATTCTTAAAAAAGTCATATTACTATTTGTTCCTCACTCTTCCATGTCTTCTGATAAAATTCCAACTCCTATAAGAAATGTACCACATCTATTTGTGACAGAATTCTCAGTTCCTGTATCTGGCCCTTAGAAATCAATTTTTGAAGGAATAAAAATGTGAATGGATTCCTAATGACATGATCACATCCCTGAAATAGCATAAGGATTTTAGGTAGCAAAATTTTATTTTTCTCTCTATTTTGAAAGCTAAAGAATGTATTAGCCAAAATTCAATGAAGAATATAAATATTGATATACTTTACAGGTGAAAATTTTACAAAAGAATTCCCTCATGTGTGTCAAATTTGGCCTTTAGTTAATTTTGTAGTTCTTGGAGAAGTCGAAAAAGGTGCCTCTGAAGCATATTTATAGTAAATATGACTTGTATAAGCCAAATTTTATTTTTTCAGGGAAAAACTGCAGATGTAGGATAAATAGAGCCTCCTACCTGCAGAGAGCTTTGTAACTGCTACAGCCCCTGTGGGATTTTAGAAGCCATGGAGTGCACATTGGCTCCCTGGAAAATAAGAACCAAAAGTCAGGCATCTTATACATACCAAGACTCTGCTGCTGCCTAGACCCCGACATAGGGCCCCTCCCAAACAAACACTGACAGAAACTTTCCTGCTGGCAAGCCATTATGCCTGCTTCTGAGTTAACTGCTGCCCAGCTTGGTGAGAGCATTGAGAGTTTGACAGTTTAACTCCGGCAGAATGCCTGGTCAATGTTTCATTTTAAGTGTTTGATCATGCACTCAGAATTTCAAAATTAGACTGATAGGAAGACCAATAAAAATACTTTTCTGGGAACAATTGATAGGATTGTTTTTCACAGAGAAGATATAATTTCACAGAGAGGATATTATAGGTTTAACCATGTATGATGTAAAGTTCAGTGGATGTTTGCATTCTTGCTGATTTGTGAAATTGTAGGTCTAGTTAATTTTGAGGTCAAATTTGAGGTCAATGTGGAACTCAAATGGTCCTTCACCGTTACTGTCATGCTCCCGGCATTCCTATTCATTGCCAATGATCTTCTATTTTCTCTCTCTTATAGATTAGCCTGATTTGCAAAAATATGTAACTTGCAATCAGTTTACCTTACTGTGATGTTCTAACCTTTAGTTGTCATAGTGCTTCAGTATTTCACTTAATTTTATGGACAAGCAGCAACACTGTTACATGGCCTTACCAGAGTTTATCCATATATTCATCATTTGATGGTTATTTGTGTTGCCTTCATATTTGGGGCTATCGTCAATAATGTTAAGATATTTTCAATTTAAGTTTTTTATTCGTTCTGTTTGTTTTGCTTTACTTTTGTGTATATATGTTGCAGGGGGTGAAAAGGTCTCTCTGTATTGCTCTACTTAGTCTCCTGGAACCAGAATCACATATGTACATGTTATTTACTAATTTGTTTGAAGACAGTATCTCCCATAGACAGTAAATTTATTAGATAGGCCAGACTCCATAGCTCAGGAGCTCCTAGGAGTCATTCCTTTGTTTCACAAGAGTTAGAGCTACAGTTGCATATGAATCACTGTACCTGGCTCTCACTTGGGTTCTAAGAATCTTTGGTTAGACTCTCATGCTTTCAAGAGTGTGACTTTATCAGTCAAATCATTTACTTAGACAGGAAAGTTTGGGAAAAGGAAATGAGGAGAATTGGAAATGCAGGCAGGAAAAAAAGTAGGGCTTCTATTATCATTTCAGAGCAATGGATGATTTAGAGAATGTATTATAAGTGTGACAGGTAGAGCACCCAATGCAGTGGAGAAGATCCCTGCAGTGAATGGATTTAATGTGGAGAAGTCTTGAGTGAATTTCAAAGGGAAAAGAGAGTGGTCTTTCATGTTTGTGCTAAGAGTGTCTTAAGATAAAGTCATATAGGCAAACTCAGATACTTACAGTACTGTGGAGAAAAGTCAATGACAATATAAAAACTTTTCTGCTTGTAGCATGTGCTATGTGCACCGAATTTTATTGTTCATAGAAAGTATTCCTTGAATTCTAACCTTTTCCTTATGCCATTTACATTTAATGCTTATGAAACCAAGTAACATTAATTATAAGTTCAAAGAGTTATTTAAAATAACATTTATATTCAGCAATTTCATAATTTTCTTGAGGAAATTGTTAAGCAATATCTTCACATAATTAATTTATAAAGATTGATGATGTTAACATTCATGGGTGCATTATCACCTTAATTATAACAACATACTTAATTGATTGCTGCAAAAGTAACCTTATTCCCTTAAATAGTGTGTTTTGGAGGCGAGGGCATTTAACATGGAGCTAGAGAAAAATAAGTAATGAATAAATGCATAGAATAAATGCCTTCTCATTGCATGAGTATATTGATCTGTGATAACCAAAACAGATAAATAAATAGTCAAAATACAATAATGAATACTAATGAGTAATAGAAGAGGGAAAGCAGAGATAAGAGTTCAATGAAGTTCAAAGATGAGTTAGGTCTTAGGACTGGAGAAACGGCTCAGCCATTTAGATTATTGGCTGCTCTTCCAGAGGCTCTAGGCTTGATTTCCAGTACTCACATGACAGCTCATAACAGACAGTGACTTCAATTTCAGGCTATATGATACCCTCTTCTAGCCTATGTGGTCAACAGGCACATGTGTTGTACAACTATGTATACAGATAAAAATTCCCAAACATAAAATTATAAGTAAAGATACTTTAAGAGATGAGCAAATTCTACAGTTCTGATAGTCACAGAAGTATCTTGTGCACAGAGGGCTCTTTCCATGTGTGCATATTAAAACATTTTGCAAAATTTTTATAGAATAGTAAATGCAAGTTTCAGATTATAATTGTCATGCATTTAACAATTTCTATTTCCTTCTTATTCAAATTTTAGATAATAAAAATATTATTTGGGCAATCTTTGATATCTCACCAAATATCAAAACTTTTATTTGATGACACAATGGTGGGTATTTTGGGAGCCTTTATTCTATGTAAATAAGGTTTATGTTGTTTCCTAAGGTTTGACAGCTTTACAGTGGTTTATGTTAAGTTAGTTTCGGCTCATCACTCTCTATAGAATAAAATTGCTCAGTGGTGATGCAAGAGGAATACTATATTTAAACCCAAATATGACAGGTTTCTTGATCACTTTATTCTGCTGTGTCTCAAACTCTGCTATTCAAATAATTGAATATGAAGTCATTTGTTCTTCGTGTAGCTCAAATGTGAGTAATTACTGAAAGCAGGTAACTCAGCTGAATGCATTCGTTATACATGTAATATTAGTTGAAAACAAGAGCAAGTACTTGCTAAGATAATTAATATAGTACATAATTATATGGCATCAAAACTGCAAATAGGTAGCAAGACTGCAGGTGTGAATTCCCCATGTTGCTTTCTTTGGTTCTCCTGCCTTAAAGATTGCTCCATAAGAAGAAGTTCTTGATGCAATAAAAAAATTGAAAGGTACAATTATTTAGACACTAATTATGCTTTTCTTTTCCTGAGACTGGATGCTTGCATATTTGAAAATACATTATATTTAGAGCGATTGCATTCACATGTCATCTTGTCCTTTCAAAAAATATTTTAACTGAATGAGATGTGCTTTATTTTATATGGTCTGTAACTTTATGATAGTATTAAATATCAAATCTGGATAGTATTTATCAGGTACCATTTATCGGCTGTATGATGGATTACATTTGTAATAAGTTACACATAAATAAACTATAAATGTCAAGGCTTTTGATCATTTTGATTATCTTCTTAGTTTAAGGGAAAAATATTTCAGCAATTAGTAAAACCTGAGAGATACCAGTCAGCACTTTATAAGAAAGGTGCATTTTAAAGTCTAAGTTCTGCTTTAGATTTGAAGTTGATAAAAAAGTTCAGGCACATGACTTTGTTTTGGTTTTTTGTTTTTGTTTGTTTGTTTTAAATTATTTTATTTATTTATGTTCTAGTTGCTGCCCCATCTCCTGGTCCCCCAGTTCTTCTTCCTACTCCCCTACCCTTTGCCTCTGAGAGGGTGCTCTTCCTGTCCCCTAAAGCATCTTCCTTTTCTGGGGCCTCAAGTCTCTGCATGATTAGGTTCATCCTCTCCAACTGAGGCTAGAGCAGTCAGTCCTCTGCTACATGTATGCTGGGGATCTCCAATAAGCCAGTGTATGCTCTTTGGTTGATCGCTTAGTCTCTGGGAGCTCTAAGAGTTAGTTGAGACCGTAGCTTCTCCTACAGGGTTGCAATCTCTTTCAGCATCTTCAATCCTACACCTAACTCTGCCATAGGAGTCCTGACCTCAGTCTAATGGTTGGCTGTAAGTATCTACATATGTCTCAGTCAGCTGCTGGTAGAGTCTTTCAGAGGGGAGCCATGCTAGGCTTCTGTCTGTAAACACAACATAGCAACAGTAATCGTGTCAGACTTTGATGTCCACCAGTGAGACTGATCCCAAGTTGAGCTGGTCACTGGTCAGCATTTCCTTCAATCTCTGCTCCATTTTCCTCCTTGCATTTCTTCTAAACAGTAACATTTCTGGGTCAAATATTTTGACAGCTGGTTGGTAACTCTGGCCCTCCGCTTGGGGCCCCGTCTATCTACTCTTCTGTTTCCCTCTCCCCACCATTAAACATTTTGGCTAAGGTCACCCCCATTGAGTCCTGGGGATCTCTCACCTTGCAGGTCTCTGGGGCTTTCTAGAAGGTCCCCCATCGCCACTGCCACCCCCAGAAGCTGCATATTTCCATTCATTCTTTTGGTCCTCTGATCTCTCCTGTTCCCACCCTCCATATTGATCCTGCCCTCTCTCTCACTCCCCTGTCCCGCCTTCTCTCTGTCTCCTGTAATTAGTTTGTTCCTCCTTCTAAGTAGGGTTGAAGCATCCTCACTTCTGCCTTCCTTCTTGTTAAACTTCTGAGGGTTGTGTTATGAATATTCTATAACTCTTGGCTAATATCCACTTATCAGTGAAAACATACCATGGACGTCATTTTGGATCTGGGTTACCTCACTCAGAATGATATTTTCTAGTTCCATCCATTTGCCTGCACGATTCATGATGTCCTCTCTTCTTTAAAAGCTGAATAGTATTCTATTGTGTATGAACCAAATTTTCTGTATCCACTGTTCTCTTGAGGTCCATCTGGGTTGCTTCTAGCTTCTGGCTATTATATGTAAGGCTGCTATGAACATAGTAGAACATGTGCCCTTGTGTCATGGTACAGCATATATTGGGTACATGACCCAGAGTGGTATTTCCTGGGTCTTCAGGTAGAACTATTTCCAGGTTTTTGAGGAAACACCAGATTGATTTCCAGAGTAGTTGTACCAGTTTGCAATTCCACCACCAATGAAGGAGCGTTCCCCTTTCTCCACATCCTCACTAGCATGTGTTGTCACCTGAGATTTTAATCTTAGCCATTCTGATTGGTGTAGATGGAATCTCAGAATCATTTTGATTTGCATTTCCCTAATGACTATAAATGTTGAGCATTTCTTTAAGAGTTTTTGGCTATTCAAGATTCCTCTGTTGAGAATTCCGTTTAGTTCTGTATCCCATTTCAATTGGGTTATTTGGTTTTTGTGGAAGCTCTTGAGTTCTTTATATATTTTGGATATTAGCCTTCTATCAGACATAGGGTTGGTGAAGATTTTTTCCCAATCTGTAGGTTGCCTTTTGTAGTATTGATGCTGTCCTTGACCGTATAGAAGCTTTTCATGAGGTCCTATTTATCAATTATTCATCTTCGAGACTGAATCATTGGTGTTCTTTCTGTTCAGGAAATCGTACTCTGTGCCAACATGTCTGAGGCTATTTCTCACTTTCTCTTCTGTTAGAGTCAGTGTATCTGGTTTTATGGTGAGGTCCTTGATGAACTTCGGCTTGGGTGCAAGTTGATAAATTTGGATCTATCTTCACATTTTTTTTTGTATTTCCAGGGTTTGATTACTATCTTGTTTGTGAATAGTGAAAAAGTTTCAATTTGGACTGCTATACACCTTATGCACTTGTCACAGTATTTTTAGCAACATGAAGAGCAATGCTTTCAAGGGAAGATTATTTTCTCTGTTTTTATTTGTTGAATTCTCTCTCTCTCTCTCTCTCTCTCTCTCTGTGTGTGTGTGTGTGTGTGTGTGTGTGTGTGTGTGTGTGTGTGTGTGTGTTGCATGCATACACTCTCTTGAACTAGAGTACCTCACTGAATCCACAGTGAGGCTGCTGGGCAGCAAACTTCAGTGTTCTTGTCTCCGTCTTCCTGCAGCACAAGGTTCACAGGCACGTCTGTGATGATACTTGTCCCTTTACATGGGATGTGAGGACTTGAACTCAAGGTCTTCTTCCTCTCACTGTAAGCACGCTTCCCCCAATGAGCACTCTTACTACTGAAAATTCAGATTCTGTTGTAAGTCATTTCATGCCACCTGTTTCACTCTGAATATTTGGATTGCTCTGTATTTGTGTATGTGTATGTAGGGACTTTGCTACAAATTCTGTTTTTTTTTTCTAATTGCCCGAATGGAAATTTTGGCCTTTTTGTCCTAGCTTGTTCTTGATATTTTCCTTTAGGATAGAGTAGATGAAACTTTTGACTAATCATGCATTGATTTCCTCCCTAAATTCTGATAAACTATTCAGTTAAGGTAAAGTCTACTTTTATGAAAATATATTTCTAATAAGTTGATCTGGAAAGGTAAATTTATCGGAACAAATTAGTTTGATCTAAGAACAGAGGTATATTTTAGTAACTGAAATTTGGAAGTAACTCTCTATATATTTCATAATTATTTAGTTGTTTACAATGTATTAAAGTATTTTTTTAAATAAGTAATTTTAACTTTTTCTATTTTTAATCCTTTTTTACAGTCCAGTCTTCATCCCTTCCTGGTCTCCCTCCCCCCAACTGCTCCCTATCCCAACTTAAAAATTAAGTTGAATTTCTCAAAATCTTTCAAAGGCATCACTTTTACTTGACAAATACATAAACTATCACAGTTATATCCATTTATGGGTAAATTTAGTTCTTGCAGAACAAAGGACAATAACGTGTTCTTGCAGAAAAAAGTGTATATAGTTAGTCCTAATTTCAAATAATCAGTATTTATTAGTCATTGAAACTAGTTGATTTATAATACCTTTGAGTTGTTAAAATACATTTTTTCTTTCTTTGTGTGTATTGCCTGAACTATTAATCTTAATCTATGTTAGATTCTTCTGCCAAATTTTAGAGAATTTAGAATGAAGTCTATGTTTACAATAAATAATTTTTAAACCTTTGCAAGTAGAAAACCAGAGAAAGTTAACACTTTAGAAGGAGAGTTAGTATAGAAGTGGTTGTACATGATGGTTTGGAGACTGGATCACCAGAACTGCAAATTTAAAATCTGCCCCACATTATTTTATAGTGACATTCTTGTCACCAATTCAAACCATAAGCAAAAATTCACGAGTGGAGGCATTCCCAGTTCTGCTTTCAAACATGCAAAGTAAGATGGTGTGGGCTGTGTGTTAACTTTCATGGCTGTGTCAATGCGATCATTAGTATTTATTACTGAGCACTGAGGAGTATTTAGCTGACAGTGGAAGGTACCATCCTTCAGCACAGAGATGCTATCAAGTGTGCCATGATATTAAAAATAAAACTTTTGCTCTTGGACCTTAACTTCTACAAAATACCTGTCATCCACTCCAAAATCCTACAAAATATCAGCTCTTTTCACTTTGATTAATGCTGTATTGTCCGAGTGATGAATAATTCTTGAATATAATTTGAAAGATAATATCGTTCTAAGGGGAAGAAAAGTTGAGGTGAGAATTTAGAATTGTTACCAGATGAAATCTTATCATCAAATCATGGGGATCAGAGAAGGATGTGGTAGAACATTGAAATACTGGCAGTAAATCATATTCCTTGGCTCTAAAACTTCTGTCCAATAGTGAAACATATGGTTTACTATGTTCTTTTTTAAATTTATTATTATATATTTCTTTACTTACATTTCAAACGTTATTCCCCTTCCTGGTTTCCTGTTCATATGCCCCCGTTCCCTCCTCTTCCCCTCCCCCATACGAGTATTCCCCCTATACATCCCCCTTATTGTCCTCCCCTATATTCCCCTGCACTGGGGGTCCAACCTTGGCAAGACCAAGGGCTTTCCCTTCCACTGGTGCCCCAACAAGGCTATTCTCTGCTACACATGCAGTTGGAGCCCTGGGTCAGTCCATGTATGGTCTTCTGGTAATGGTTTAGTCCCTGGTTGGTTGGCATTGTTGTTCTTATGGGGTTGCAAGTCCCTTCAGCTCTTTCAATCCTTCCTCTAATTCCCCCAAAGGGGGTCCTGCTCTCAGTTTGGTGGTTTACTGCTAGCATTGACCTCTGTATTGGACATACTCTGGATTTGTCTCTCAGGAGAGATCTATATTCAGTCCCTTTCCACATGCATATTTTAGATTCATCAATCTTATCTAGTTTGGTGGTTATATATATATGGGCCACATGTGTTTTAGGCTCTGAATGGCCATTCCTTGAGGCACTGCTCTAAACTTTGCTTCCATATCCCCTCCTATGAATATTTTTCCTCCTTTTAAGGAGTGGGAACATCTGCATTTTGGTCATCCTTCTTCTTGAGCTTCCTGTGGTCTGTATATTGCATTTAGGGTAATTTGAGCTTTTTGGCTAATATCCACTTATCAATGAGTGCATACCAAGTACGTTTTTCTGTGATTGAGTAACCTCACTCAGGATGATATTTTCTAGTTCATTCCATTTGCCAATGAATTTCATGACATCATTGTTTTTGATAGCTGAGTAGTACTCCATTGTGTAGATGTTCCACATTTTTTGAACCCATTCCTCTGTTGAAGGGATTTCTTTCCAGCTTCTGGCTATTATAAATAAGGCTGCTATGAACATAGTGGAGCATATGTCTTTGTTGTATGTTGGAGAATCTTTTGGGTATATGCCCAAGAGAGGTATAGCTGGGTCCTCAGGTAGTGTAATGTCAAATTTTCTGAGGAACTTCCAGACTGATTTCCAGAATGGTTTTACCAGTTTGCAATCCCACCAACAATTTAGGAGTGTTCCTCTTTCTCCACATCCTTGCCAGCATCTGCTGTCACCTGAGATTTTTATCTTAGCCATCCTGACTGGTGTGAGTTAGAATCTCAGGGTTGTTTTGACTTGCATTTCCCTGATGACTAAGGATGTTGAACATTTCTTTAGGTGTTTTTTGGCCATTCGATAATCCTCAGCTGAGAATGTTTTGTTTAGCTCTGTACTCCATTTTTAATAGGAAGATTTGGCTCTCTGGAGACTAACTTCTTGAGTTCTTTGCATATTTTGGATATTAGGCTTCTATCAGATGTGGGATAGGTAAAGATTTATTCCCAGTCTGTTGGTTCCCTTATTGTCCTAATGACAGTGTCTTTTGATTTACAAAAGCTTTGCAGTTTTATGAGGTCCCATTTGTTGATTCTTGATCTTAGAATATAAACCTTTGGTGTTTTGTTCAGAAAAATTTCCCCAGTGCCCATATGTTTGAGACTCTTCCCCACTTTTTCTTCTATTAGTTTGAGTGTATCTGGTTTGATGTGGCGGTCCTTGATCCACTTGGACTTAAGCTTTGTACATGGTGATAAGAATTCTTCTACATGCTGACCTCCAGTTGAACCAGCACCATTTGTTGAAAATGCTATCTTTCTTCCATTGGATGGTTTTAGCTCCTTTTTCAAAGATCAAGTGGCTATAGGTATGTGGGTTCATTTCTGGGTCTTCAGTTCCATTCTACTATCAATCTGCCTGTCTCTGTACCAATACCATACAGTTTTTATGACTATTGCTCTGCAATACTGCTTGAAGTCAGGGATGGTGACACCCCTTTTATTGTTGAGTATAGTTTTCTCTATCTTGTGTTTTTTGTTATTCCAAATGAATTTACAAATTGTTCTTTCTATCTCTATAAAGAATTGAGTAGGAATTTTGATGGGGATTTCACTGAATCTGTAGATTGTTTTTGGCAAAATGGCCTTCTTATATTAATCCTGCCAATCCATGAGCATGGGAGATCTTTCCATCTTCTGAGATCTTCCTCAATTTATTTCTTCAGAGATTTGAAGTTCTTGTCATACAGATCTTTCACTTGCTTGATTAAAGTCACACCAAAATATTTTATGTAATTTGGGTCTATTGTGAAGGGTGTCTTTCCCTTAATTTCTTTCTCAGCCTGTTTATCTGTTTATCCTTTGAGTCGATGAAGGCTACTGATCTGTTTGAGTTAGTTTTATACCTCAACACTTTGCTGAAGTTGTTTATTAGGTAGTTCTCTGGTTGAACTTTTGTCGTCGCTTAAGTACACTAATATATTACTGGCAAATAGTGATATTTTTATTTCTTCTCTTCCAATTTGTAACACTTTGAACCTCCTTTTCTGTCTGATTGCTCTGGCTAGGTCTTTTAGTACTATATTGAATAAATAGGGAGAGAGTGGGCAAACTTGTCTAGTCACTGATTTTAGTGGAATTTCTTCAATTTTCTCTCCATTTAGTTTGATGTTAACTACTGGTTTGCTATATATTGCTTTTACTATGTTTAGATATGGGCCTTGAATTCCTGATCTTTTCGGGACTTTTTTCATGAAGGGGTGTTGAATTTTGTCAAATGCTTTCTCAGCATCTACTGAAATGACCACGTGGTTCTTATCTTTGAGTTTGTTTTTATAGTGGATTACATCGATGGATATTCGTATATTAAACCATCCCTGCATCCCTGGGATGAAGCCTACTTGATCATGATGGATGATTGTTTTGATGTGCCCTTGGATTCAGTTTGCAAGAATTTTATTGAGTATTTTTGTGTTAATATTCGTAAGGGAAATTGGTCTGAAGTTCTCTTTCTTTGTTGGGTCTTTGTGTGGTTTTGGTATAAGAGTAATTGTGGCTTCATAGAAGGAATTTGGTAGTGTTCCATCTGTTTCAATTTTGTGGAATAGTTTGGATAGTATTGGTATGAGGTCTTCTATGAAGGTCTGATAGAACTCTGCACCGAACCCATCTGGACCTTGGCTGTTTTTGGTTGGGAGACTTTTAATAACTGCTTCTATTTCTTTAGGAGTTATGGGGCTGTTCAAATGATTTATTTGTTCCTGATTTAACTTTGGTACCTGGTATTTGTCTAGAAAATTGTCCATTTCCTACAGATTTTCCAGTTTTGTTGAATATAGACTTTTGTAGTTGGATCTAATTTTATAATTTCATTATTGGTTGCCTATTTCATGCATGCATTTCTTGTAGACAGGATAATTTTCAGGCTGAAGGTCTTGTGTGTGGGTTGTTGTCTCTATCACTCCTTTCTGGCTATAGCAGATGGCCTTTTCAGATTCCATATCCCCACTGCTCCAGGTAACAACTAAGGCAACACCGATTGATTCTTGGGGACCTCCATTATATCTGTGTCATATCCTGCATATGACCCCCATCTCTTTCAGTTCGATTTCTGTAATTCTCATGGCCATTTGGTCATTTCTCCTGTCTTTCCATATCCCTGACTCTGACCTCCTCCCATTCCATTCCCCTCACCATCCTCTCTCCCATCCAGTTCACCCCCTCCATTTGCATTTTTATGACTTTTTAAAATTTCCTCATTTGAACCTACTGTAGCAGGGGTATTCTATATTCAATCATATCTCTGTATATACCATTAATGTCCTTTTGAGATTGGGTTACTTCACTCAAGTTTATATCCACAGGAAGAGGAACAGAATCAACTATCTAAACCCTTGGGGCTCTCAGAGACTGAGCCATCAAACAAAGAGCATAAGTGGGCTGGACCTAGGCCTGTCCACATATATGCAGCAGGTGTGCAGCTTGGACTTTATGTGGGTACCAAACAACTGGAGTACAGGCTATCCCCCAAATTGTTGTTTTATATGGGATATATTCTTCTAGTTGGGCTGCCTTGTCTTGTCTCAGTGGGAGAAGAAAAGCTTAGTCTTGCAGAGACTTAATATGTCAAGGTGAGGGAATACCCAGGGAGCCCCATCTTCTCAGAGAGAAGGTGATGGGGGTGGGGGGAGTATTGTGGGAAGGGTGACTGGGAACAGTGTGCAGGATGTAAAGTGAATAAATAAAATAAAATAAAAATGGAAGTGCTTGTATTAAATGGATGATATGATTTGTGTCAGAAGTTTAATTGTGTACCTCTAAATAGACATAAAAGTTTTCAGAAATGTGTTTCCAAATGTTAACTGTAGTTTTTTTCTAGGAAGAATCTATATATTTTGAGACTTTAATATGAGGGGATAGTAATTTCTTCTTACCTTCTTTGTCAAATAATGTAATTAAGCAGTTGTGGTTTTGCTTTGCTTTGTTTTTAAAGGGAGGTGTGTATCTTCACTCTTCTTGATGTGAATATCCACGTTTTTTATTTTGTTTACTTTTGTCAGCAACGTTTCATTAACAGGCTGTCTTTTCTCGAATGTTTGTTTTTGGTATCTTTGTCTAAAATCAGGTGGCTGTAGCTGTGTTGATTTATTTCTAGCTCCTCTATTTTACTGTATCTATGCATCATTTGCTATGCCAAGAACTATGATGCTTTTGGTACAATGATTTTGGAATATGATATGAAATCAAACTCTATGTTGGTTAGGATGCTTGGGCTTCCTGACAATTTTTGAGCTTTTGTATGAACAGTAAAATATTTTTGTGTATCTTTGAAGACTATCATTTAAACTTTTCTAGGATTTTATTGAATCTGTAGAACTTTTCTGGTTTTGTAATATTTTCATAATATTCATTCTGCCAGTCTGTTGTCATAGGGCATCTTCCCATGTTCTAGAATAAAGAATCTTCAATTTCTCTTTCCAGTATTTTAAAGTTTTCATTTCACAGGCATTTCACTACAGTGAATGTCTCTTAAAACAAAGACTGCAGAGATTTCTGTAGTAACCATCAGGAAGGGCAGCGATGTGGAGTGACTGTCACATGTCTGTGCACAGTGCAAGCACCAACATGTGTGTGTGTAAGGAACAGAGTCATGTTTCATGAGTAGTCTATGAGTTCAGTGTGAAATAATGCTTCTTGATTTGTAATCACTGATTTATTACTATTTCAGACAGCAGTGCATCTTAATAGAATTGCAAAAGGTCATACCTGAGCAATTCCAATGTAATTTTATCTATTTAGATTGTTACTACATAAAAAGTTTTATGTGGGAATACTGCCATGGCAGAAGATTAGAAAAAAATGTTACTTCTGAATCCTGCTATACTCTTCCTCTGGATATTTTCTGATACATGAGATCCATGTTTTTGGGTTGCTGATACTAAGTTTCTTAGAGAGCCTCTGGAAACTCTGTTCTTTGCTTTTGAAACTTAGTTTAAATTTAGATACAGAATTCTGTAGAGTCATGAGATGGATCAGCCTACTTGCTGGTAGGAGACCACTCAGACCTTCTCAATGTTCCCCTGACCAGAGCCATCCCCTAAGGGGACCTAGGCAATTTTTCTCCATTAATTAATTAATTTATTCATTTAACATCCTGATCACTGCCTCTACCAGTCTCTCTTCATAGGTCTCTCCTCCCACCCTCATCTCCTTCTCCTCTGAAAGATGGGGCCATCACTGTTATTTTTCCACTCTGGCACATCAAGTGTCTGCAGGTTTGGGCACATGCTCTCCCATTGAGGCCAGGAAAGACATCCCAATTAGGGGAATGAATTCCACAGAGAGATTGCGTTAGGGATACCCCTACTCCAGTTGTTGGGGGATCCACATGGAGACTAACTGCACATCTGCTATATATTTGCCAGAGACCTTGGTCTTACCCGTGCATGCTCTTTGGTTGGTGGTTCAGTCTCTAGGAGCCCTTAAACTCCAGCTTAGTTGACTCTGTTGGTCTTCTTGTGAAATTTCTATCCCCTTCATGGGGGGGGGGCAAAGTTATTTCTAACATGACTTTTTAAGTTGTTCTAAACTCTTCTGCAAGCTCATTTGCCTCTTTCCATACATTATTTTAACCATACACTATTTAGTGGACACTCTGATAGCCATATGATGTTTTATAAGGCACACTTTGCTTTATGAGCTTCTTAATATAGCAAGATGGTTGTCCATCACATGATGATGTATAATCCTTATAATAGGTGGTGGTAATGAGCTCAAGGTGAAATAACATAGAAGGGGGAGGATACAGGGCCCTTTAGAAAAGCGGGGAGTGGTTCCAGGAGGAGACCATATGCAGACAAAGCTGATGAAGATAAAGATAAAATAGGAAAGGATTTCCTGTAGGTTCTTCAGTGTGAAGACTGCAAATGAGGAATGACTTGGCGTCTTAGGGAAGTCCAGACTGAGCACATCCTGCTGTCTACCTCAGGACAGTATGTGTTTCCTAAAGATGTTTTGATACAAAAGAAAACTTATTACAACTTACCTACAATCTTTATAAATATGATATATTTAGGGTTTTTTGTTTTTGTTTGTTTGTTTGCTGTTTGGTTGGTTTGCTTTTGTCCATAAAGTCTATAAAGTAGCACAGCAATATTTTTGAGGGTAGCATAGTGAAAAGGCTGTTAATCTTTAGGGTTACACACCTCCCTGCTCTGCTTGCTACTAACGATGTGACTTTAAGCTACTTACTTCAAGTTTCTGAGCTTGAATTACTCTATTACTAAAACAGAAAAACAATACATTTTGGAGTTTTCTTGAGGACTAAATCATTAAATTTTTTAAAGATGCTTAGAAAAGTATGAGACTCAATTATTTCTCCCAGTAGATAGTAGCTACTGTTAGGATGATTGATATCAGAAGGCAGCACACTAGCTTCCAAAGGAGGGAAGCAACCAATGGTTCTACCGAGCTATGATTACCATGAAGCACAATAAGGGGCAGTTTAGTACTATAACACAGGGTACAGTAGTGGCACTAATACCCTGGCTGTAACAGCAGCTCTTTATTTGGGCATAAGACTGCCCAAAAAAGGGAAATCATTCCGGGTACTGGAATCCTATCCAACTACTCAGAACTAGAGGAGCCCTAGACCTTGGAAGAGAACCTGCAATTATCATGGAATTAAGCCAGCATTCTCCATAACTATACTCTAAGTATTCATTAACTATCCACAGATAAGTGTGGTCTTCACCCCTCATCAAGGAAACTTTTATTTGTAACAGACAGGGACAATACAAGAAACCATCCCTAATCAAAATTTAGAAGTCAGAAGTCTAGCCCCAATACATGAACCTATAAAAAACAACTCCTACACCAGAAGCTCAGGGAACATTGTAGGAGTTTGGAAAGAAAGAATGAATGAGAGAGCCAGGGAATCAGAGAGTTTGCTGTGGAATTGTATCTCTTAGTAATGTCAAAAGTTTTAGGCCTAAAGTCTTACCAAGATGAATGCTTAAAATTGAGCTTAACAGCAAAAATCAAAATAGTGAGTTAAACTCCATGGAGAGAAAGCCTGCTAGACCCCAACCATGTGCAAAGAAATACAGGCAACTAAAGGTTACTGAACGTGGTGAAAATGAATCAAGTGAAGAGATGGGGTCGCCATTTCAGAGTCAAAAACCCTGACCCAGAATTGTTCCTATCTGAAAGAACTGCAGGGAAAAAATGGAGAAAAGCCTGAGGACACAGAGGTCCAGTGATAGACCCAAAATGGGATCCAGCTCAAGGTGAGGTCCCAAGGCCTGACACTATTACTAATGTTATGGTGTTGTTACAAACTGGGGCCTATCATGACTGCCCTCTGAAAGGCCCAACAAGCAGTTGAAAGAGTCAGATGCAGATATTTACACCCAACCAATGGACAGAAGCTGCTGACCTCTGTGATCGAATTAGGGAAAAGCTGGAAGAAGCTGAGGAGGAGGGCGACCCTATAGCAAGACCAGCAATCCCAACTAACCTGGAATCCCTGGATCTCTTAGACACTGAGCCACCAAACAGGCAGCATAACCAGCATAACACATATACAGCAGAGGACTGCTGGGTTTGGATTCAATCAGAGAAAATGTACCTAACTCTTGAGAGACTTGGAGCCCCAGGTAGTGGAGAAGTCTGGTCGTGTGGAGAGGTGGTGATGTCCTTTTGGAGACGTGGGGGTGGGGGCAGTGTGGGATGTGGAACAATCAAAGGGTGGACCAGGAGGGGGATAAATGTTGGACTGTAAAAAAGATTAAAGAATTAAAGAATAAATAAAAATAATAATAAAAAAGAGAAAGAAACACAAGTGGTTACCTTATACCCAATTTTCAGCCTTGAAAAAACACACACACACACACACGCACGCACGCACGCACGCACGCACGCACGCACGCACGCACACGCACACACACACACACACACACACACATATATATATGTATATTAATGTATTCATGAAAAAACATTAAACGAAAAAGTCATAGATTTGAAAGAAAGCAATAGGTGGCATCTGGGCATCTGGGAAGGTTTAAAGGGAGGGATGGGGAGAGGGAAGTAATATATTATTATCTGAAAAATAAATAATAAAACTAAAGTATATAAATTGTATTGTATTTAACAAGTCATACAACACTGACAACTTGATTTGTTGTTTGTAAATTACTGAGACTCCCACGTTAAGATTCTTGACAGTACTTTTCTTCTTTTTTTTAATAGCCAAAATGTCAAATCATATCCAACGTGTTAGATGCTGCTCATAAATTTATAAAGGAAGTAAATCCACCCAATGAAGGAAATAATCCTGCAGAAGCATCCAGTAAAAGTCAGCAGAAACCCAAAGCCCTGCTTCTTCAGAAGAGCTCTGAGGTAAACTGAGGAAGACAAAGGAGGGTATCTCCTGTCCTATGTGCAGTGACTGCTGTTTATATCTCCCACCACAGATGCACATTTGGGGATGTTATTTTATCATGTTGCTAATTAGCATTTAACTCTTTTAGTAATTGAACAAATTTAGACTAAAAAACTAATTCTAAGATTACTTTGATTCCACTGAAAACTATTGTTTTTGGTGAAAAAAATTTTTGACAATATGACTTTTGAGAATTTTGACCATGTCAGGAATTGTATGAAGGTTGGAGAGAAACATTCAAGGAAAATCCAGGACGTAACATATCAATTTTGTATTAGTTAGAATTTGTTTTTAGTATATTTTTTATATATTCAAAATATAAAAGTTGAGGTGACAAGCAAATTCAGCAGTGTAAAAAGGAAGATGGATCCTAAAATCTGGCAGTTATTTAGATTAACTACTGATCACACAATGTGCTACACAAACTTTTATGTTATAGTTAGGGTTAGGGTCACTTTCACGAAATTGATTGACCGTTTTCCTTACTTGTTAAGGGAAGCTACTATATTCTAATGATGTACTAATGAAATGATATAAAACAGTATTCACACAAGATTTATTGTATGGGATCTGTAGAGTAAACTTCTTCAGAAATAAGCTAAAGAAGAAAACAAGCAAGCAAGCAAACAGAAAAGAGGTCTCAGAGGAGTTAATCATTGTAACTAGTCCTAGTGGAGAATTCTGTAGGAAGGTAATATTGGAGAAATTGAATGGCATGAGCAAAATGGCTGTGAAAAAACTATGCAAAGGGCTCACAATTAGTGTAAAGTTCCGATGAGGACATGTACATAATAGTTCTCAAGTCTCCAAGATCGTAAGGTTAGCTGGAGCAGTGAATGACTGAGGAGGTAAGAGTAGAGAACAAGGAAGGAGAAGATTCTTCCAAAGCTTTGTAGATGCTGAGAGAATTTGTATTTCAGAGTAGCCAAAGTTTTCGACACACTAAGAACATGAGGTTTATATTAGAATACATAAAATTACAGATACATACATATCTATACTCATATCAACTGGTGTGATTTCATGCCTATAATTTTGTAATTCAGGAGTCCAAAGTAGATACCTCTCAAGTTTGAGACCAATCTTGGCTACATAGAGAATGAGACCCTGTCTTGTATCAAGAAAACTGCTGTAATGTGGGAAGGTTGCAAGTAGCGGAGGATTGGAGATGGAGAAAGGATAAATAATATGTACAGAACCAGAACATCTGTAGAAGGGATGACCAGGGATAAAATAAAGTCATTGGATTTAAAGGATCTTACAAATCAACAAATGGGATCTCATAAAACTGCAAAGCTTCTGTAAGGCAAAGGACACTGTGGTTAGGACAAAACAGCAACCAACAGATTGGGAAAAGATCTTTACCAATCCTACAACAGATAGAGGTCTTATATCCAAAATATACAAAGAACTCAAGAAGTTAGACCGCAGGGAGACAAATAACCCTATTAAAAATGGGGTTCATAGCTCCACAAAGAATTCACAGCTGAGAAATGCCGAATGGCTGAGAAACACCTAAAGAAATGGTCAACATCTTTAGTCATAAGGGAAATGCAAATTAAAACAACCCTGAGATTCCACCTCAAACCAGTCAGAATGGTTAAAACTCATCAAAAACTCAGGTGACAGCAAAATGCTGGCGAGGATGTGGAGAAAGAGGAACACTCCTCCATTGTTGGTGGGATTGCAGACTGGTACAACCATTCTGGAAATCAGTCTGAGGTTCCTCAGAAAATTGGACATTGAACTGCCTGAGGATCCAGCTATACCTCTCTTGGGCATATACCCAAAAGATGCCCCAACATATAAAAAGACACGTGCTCCACTATGTTCATCGCAGTTTTATTTATATAGCCAGAAGCTGGAAAGAACCCAGATGCCCTTCAACAGAGGAATGGATACAGAAATGTGGTACATCTACACAATGGAATATTACTCAGCTATCAAAAACAATGACTTTATGAAATTCGTAGGCAAATGGTTGGAACTGGAAAATATCATCCTGAGTGAGCTAACCCAATCACAGAAAAACACACATGGTATGCACTCATTGATAAGTGGCTATTAGCCCTAATGCTTGAATTACCCTAGATGCCTAGAACAAATGAAACTCAAGACGGATGATCAAAATGTGAATGCTTCACTCCTTCTTTAAAAGGGGAACAAGAGGGGTTGGGGAGTTAGCTCAGTGGTAGAGCGCTTGCCTAGGAAGCGCAAGGCCCTGGGTTCGGTCCCCAGCTCCGAAAAAAAGAACCAAAAAAAAAAAGGGGGGGAACAAGAATACCTTTGCAGGAAATAGAGAGGCAAAGATTAAGACAGACACAGAAGGAACACCCATTCAGAGCCTGCCCCACATGTGGCCCATACATATACAGCCATCCAATTAGACAAGATGGATGAAGCAAAGAAGTGTAGGCCGACAGGAGCCGGATGTAGATCGCTCCTGAGAGACACAGCCAGAATACAGCAAATATAGAGGCGAATGCCAGCAGCAAACCACTGAACTGAGAATAGGACCCCGGTTGAAGGAATCAGAGAAAGAACTGGAAGTGGTTGAAGGGGCTCGAGACCCCATATGTACAACAATGCCAAGCAACCAGAGCTTCCAGGGACTAAGCCACTACCTAAAGACTATACATGGACTGACCCTGGACTCTGACCTCATAGTTAGCAATGAATATCCTAGTAAGAGCACCAGTGGAAGGGGAAGCCCTGGGTCCTGCTAAGACTGAACCCCCATGAACTAGATTGTTGGGGGGGGCGGCAAGGGGGGGAGGATGGGGAGGGGAACACCCATAAAGAAGGGAGGGGAGGGATTGGGGGATGTTTGTCGGAAACCGGGAAAGGAATAACACTCAAAGTGTAAATAAGAAATACTCAAGTTAATAAAAAAAAAAAAAAGGATCTTACAGTGATAACTTCTGAGCAGACCATTTATAACTGCCAATAGAGTTTTAAAGAACACAATAGAGCATTTAAATGAGGGTTATATAAAAATCTATCCTTCTGAGTTAATTGCATTTTTTTCATGTCCTTATAATATGCAGGTAATTTAATAAACAGTCTTTGCTACATTTTTAACTGGTTAGGTAGAAACTACAGCCACAGAAGGAGGGAACGATGGAAATCCAATGTACAAGGCCATGTGGGAAATGCCTTTTGATGAAGAAGCATCTGCTCAGTCCTTCCAAGAAGCCTTAACACAATGGAGAGCTGGGCATCAGGAGGACAACAAGGAGGAGGATGTGCACGCAAAAAAACCAGGTATGGATATTGTTCAAGTAATCATTCAACAAAATAAAGATGTGTTCATTGCTTTCCACTCCTGACAGTACAAATGCAAGACTTAAAACCAAATGAAGAACACTTTGCTACAGCTTCTCGGGGGAGCTTAATATACACACTAGGTGGTCAATGGTGAGTTGTTTAATATTTATAAAGCCCGGAGTTGATCATGGGTGGATATTTACCTGGTTTTTATGTAAATTCAGATCATGGGATTGAAGTCAAAACTTTTCTTTTCTTATAAGGAAACAGTGGTTAGAAAACTATTTCATTTGAGATCTACTGTTGCAATGTTTCAGGTTGGCAGAGTCTGTGGGGCTGGTCAGCAAAGGACACTTTGTTTGCCTTAGATCAGTAAGTTTCTTTTCAGTGTGGACAAATCTCCAACAAAGCAACCTGAAGGAGAAATTATTTATCTTGGCTCACAGTTGGAGACAATAGAGCCCATCAAGGTAGGAGAAATACAGCAGCAGGTGACTCCAAAGCAGCAGGAGCAGATGGCTGGAGTCCTCATTTCTTACATCACTGTAAAACAGGCATGAGACCCAAGACAGGATATAGGTGCTGATAGAAACCACACAGCATGCCTCCCTGAGAATTACTTTTTCTGGTGAGATCTCAACCTCCCAAACTGCACTGGCTCCAAAATCGCATCATAAATAGAAAGGGCGGAGAGACAAGTTTTTGCATGGAAATCTTCAGCTGTAACTTGAAGGTTGAGCGTATGACCACAATGAACCTCATAGGAAGAATAGAACTGTACATGCAGTGTGTTTTTTCATCTACAAAAGCTATTTCTCTGAAAGTTTTTAATCTCAGTTCTAGGTTCAAATAGGAAACAATGGGTTTCATTATGGCATATTCAACAAACTGTGGTAGCTAATTTTTGTGTCAACTTGCCACAAACTATAATCATTTGAGAGGGGAAAAAACCCTCAGTTGGGCAAATGCCTCCGTTAGATTGGCCTGTAAGGCAAGTCTATGGGGCATTTCTTAAATTAGTGATTCATGTAGGAAGGTCAAGCCCATTGTGAATGGGGTTACCTCTAAGATGGTTCTGTATGAAGGCTAAGCAAACCACAAGAGACAAACCACTCAGCAGCAGCCCTTCAGGACCTCTTCATCAGTTTCTGTTTCCAGGTTCCTGTCCTGTTTGTGTTCTTGCCCTGATTCTGTCAATGATTAACAGAGACGTGTAAGTGAAGTAAACTCTTTCCACTACAACTCACTTTTTAGCCATAGTGTTTCATGGCAGGAATGGCAACCCTAAACCAGCCTGAATGGGAGCAAAAGTTACCCAGGGCATGCAATGAAACAAAAGGCAATGCCCTGAGCTCCAGAAACCTTCTTAAACTCTTAACTTTGAGCCTATACTGGTTTATTAAAAATAAAGTGAAAGATGATAACTTGTTTTAATTTTTTCTCATATTGGCTTCATTAGAAATATGGGTCCAATATTGACTTATTTCCTTAGACATAAATTATTGAAAGAATCTTACCCTAAAGACTTAATGGTGATATAAAAATTGATAGGTTAGTACATAAGTAGATCCTGGAATTTTCTCTTCCTTCCCTAATCATTTATATGCTAAAATGAAATGCCTGAACCTAATACTTTATGGAATTATAAAAATGTCATCAATCCTCATTTAGTGCAGCATCCAGCATTCAGTGGATGATTCAGACCATTATAAAGTTTATCAAACTAATCACAGTTGCTCTGTAGATTCTATATTTTTACTTGAAAAGGTATCACAGCATTTACAACTGAAAAGACACCCTTTATCTATTACAGAACTTGACAAGCTTTTGCTGTAAGCAAGTTCATGGTTCCTGTCGCCAATCTTCTAAATAGAGAAAGGAAAAGGTCAGAGACAGCACATGAATGTATTGCTGTGCTGCAATAAAACCTTCTATTCGTGAACACAAATTTAGAAATAGGAAAACAATATGTCACACCTAGACTGCTAGCTCTAGTGTGGTAATGCTAGGCTCAGTAAATGCATTTTTTTCTATTTCTGTCACCAGATATAATAAGAAGTAGAAGTATAATTCATGGTTTTCCTCCATGAGCTATATGAGTTCTGCGCACATGGAAGCTGTGTTAAGGTTACTATTGCTGCAATGAAACATTGTGACCAAAAGTTAGAGTGGAAAGAGTTTATTTCACTTATACCTGTTTATCATTGAAATGAGTCAGGGCTAGGATGTTCTCATGATCTAATTACAATATCCCTCAGGTTTTGTAGCATTGTGCAGATGGCAACACCTTGGTTTCCTTCTATTTCCCAAGAGCCAGTGATTGGCTATTAGATGGATGTCATTAGGGTAATTTGGTTACACATAGAATGGTTGTAGTGAATATTTTTTTATCCTAAAAGCTATAGTGATTTACTATCATGAAAATATATTTCTGCTACAGATATTTTATTCGGCCTATAGTATATGTCCTATGTAATCCCTATTTATTACCATAGTATCCCCAGAGAATATTGTATCATATCACTATGAGAAAAGTGTAGCTACATCCATGGAATTCATTTCTTTCTCTTTTTTTAAGGTTTATCCATTTATTATATATAAGTACACTGTAGCTGTCTTCAGATAAACCAGAAGAGGGCATCGGATCTCTTTACAAATGGTTGTGAGCCACCATGTGGTTGCTGGGAATTGAACTCAGGACCTCTGGAAGAGCAGTCAGTGCTCTTAACCACTGAGCCATCTCTCCAGCCCCAGAATTCATTTCTCTTAACATGTGTCATATTTTCTAGAAATTCTAATCTTAATATTTCCCTGTAATAATTTATACACGGTTCAACATGATCCTGGTTAGGAGACAGTACCTCATGAGTTTGGGTATTTTTCCTTCCGGCTACTGTTATGATCTATGAAACTCCTGTCATGTTTCCCCTACAACAGGAAGAACAAACTACTCTCTGATGTTTTGAAGTTTGTCACCATGAAGTGTCACTTTCCTGGCTTTGTTAGAGCACAGTTAAAGAAGTAATTCTGCCATTGCTACACCACAAAGATGAGACTGATTGGAACCCACATATAAATGGTGGTGTGTGGCAGATGTCTTCTGTCTAACATTTTCGTAGGGGAATGGGAATCCCAGGAAAGAAAGGGATTATGTGGCTTTACAGAATTTGAAGAATATATTTAACTAAGAGTTTTGAAAAGAGAAAATGTTTTTATTTTCTGTGTTATTTTCATTTTCTGTTTTGCTGTGATAGACCAGCAAAGACTAAGGTGTATTTAGGATAGGTAGTTGGGGGAAAGTGCTATGATAAGCTGATGGATGTTTGGAAATAAAAGTTGAAATGTTTTGTATGGAGCGATTGTTTTTATCACTTATTCTCATTCTTCCTTACAATGAAACTCCTGTGTAGAAATAGTTACAAGAAGGACTGTTATTGGCATTTTTAATTTTGATTCTCTGAAAAATATTTAACATTTTATTAGTAATATGATGTGTGGTTTTAAGTATTTTAATTTCATTTTAGCTTTTATATTCTATATTAAAATGGGTATAACAGAAGGATTGTGAATTTTATACAGAACATGGAGGAAAAAACTAATAAGCATCTGTCATTCTCCCTTGTCATATGACTGCTCTCTGTTTTCTCCAGCTCCTCCTTTCGTGTGTGTGTGTGTGTATGTGTGTGTGTGTGTGTGTGTGTGTTTGTGTGTGAATGTGTGTGTGTATGGAATTATGTTATTTATATTCTTTTATATCTCATATGACTCAGTATTATTTATATGGAATTCATGCACAAAAATGTGATTGGTTATAATTCATGTACTCTCAATGTTTGTTAATCTATTTTATGTGAATGTTCCACTATGTTTGTTTCAATGTTGATTTTTTAAAATGTATTTCCCATTTTGAGCATGTCAAATATTACTACCATAATTTGTTTGTGTGTGTGTAGGTCTTGAAGTATGCCCTATATACATTTCCAAGTATGTCATCACTTGAGAGAAAACTAGCTGGTTTGTCAGGAATATATATGTTCTCAAGTAAACTAGATAAAGATGAACTATTACGAAAACTATTTTCAACATTTTATACTCCATTGCAACATTTTAATCTGAAGTGCATACGAGTTTTCTGTTGAATTTCATTATCACCAACACTTAATATTGCCAGGCACTTAGTATTATGCTCAAATAATGGAGATAAGTACTATGTTTAATACATGCAGCTTTTATTATGAATTACATTAAGCATCCTTGTGTTCCATGGCTATTTAGCAGAGTAGTGTGCTTTAACTTCCCCAGTTCTCAGATATTTTTATCACTGATTTCTACCTTAATTCATTTCAGTCAACCAAAACTTTCTTTTCTTCAGTGTGAATGTTAGGTGCTTTTGCTGGCCAGAGGCCATTATATGAGCTAAAGTTCTTCTCCCTCTGACCTCCCTGTTGACATTTTCCTCTTGGCTTGCTTGGGTTCCTCTACTCTGGTCTCCTGGGTATTCCTCAGATTCTTCAGGCATCCAGTGCTGTATGTTAAGAAAAATGCTTGTGTTTTCAAAAGAATGAGTGGTAGAGAATCTCACCCAAATTCTCAGAAGAGAAGGTTGTTGAGCCAGAAGCAATGTGGTAAAACAAAACTCATGAGATCTTTCTGTCTGGAAGCCACAGTTCGTGCATCTTTATGCCCCTCAGTTGAGGAGCAAAGTGTCTTGCTGAATGTATAGGGAAGATTCTTCTCCTAGCAGTAGATGTTTGTTATTAGAATCGATTATCACAGACATTGATGAACACATGAATGTTGCATGTAATTTAAAAATAATCGTCAACCGAAGAATACACATTGAGGGACCCATGGTTTCAGCCGCTTGTCAGGCATCAATGGGAGGAGGGGCCCTTGGTCATGTGAAAGCTTGATGCCCAGTGGGAGAATGCCAGTGTTTGAGAGGCGGGAAGGTGTGGGTTGGGGAGTACCCTCATAAAAGCAGTGGGAGGGGGTTATGGGAGAGGGGGGAACGGGGAAAGGTTATAACATTTGAAATGTAAATACATAAAATATTCAAAAACAAAACAAAACAAAACAACAGCAGAAAAACATGCTTTAGCCTACTCAGGAGTTCTGCTCGAGTTCCTGGCTAGGCTACGAGATCAGCTGCCACCAGTTTTTCTCAGCTTTGTCAATGTAAGCTGACCATGTTTCCTGGGGGTGGAGGTGGTGGGGAGGGAAGATCGCTCTCCCAGCCCCTCCAAGCTATTTTTGCCAAGCATCCAATATCTGCCCCAGCTGCCCTCTCACCTCTGAGGATAGAAAACACTAAACAGTTGTTTATATCATCATCATCATCACCACCACCACCATCATCATTATTACTATTATCATTATTGTATTTTTTGTATTTAAATTTCAAATGTTATTCTCTTTCCCAGTTTCCAGTCCATAAGCCCCTGATCCCCTCCCCTCACCCTTCTTCTATAAGGGTGTTTTCCCCTCCCCAACCACTCTTTCTTATCACCTCCATGCCCAGACATTCCCCTATATTGGGGGTCCAGTTTTGGCAGGACCAAGGGCTTCTCCTCACATTGGTACCCAACAAGGCCATGCTCTGCTACATATGCACCTGGAACCATGAGTCTTTCCATGTATATTCTTTGGGTGGTGGTTTAGTCCCTGGGAGCTCTGGTTGGTTGTTCTTACGGGTTTGCAAGCCCCTTCAGCTCCTTCTAGCCTTTCTCCAACTCCTCCAATGGGCACCCTGTTCTCAGTTCAGTGGTTTGCTGCTAACGTTCGTCTCTGTATTTGTCATGCTCTGACTGAGCCTCTCAGGAGAAAGGCTATATAAAGCTCCTGTCAGAATTCCCTTCTTGGCTTTATCAATATTTAGACAGTTTTATTATTTTAAAACAAGCCAGATAACTCAATGACTGCGAGAAGAATTTCTTGTCCAGATCCTATCAGCTAGTTCCCTCCAACCTCTTCGGCCCCACCTCGTGGAGGTAACAAACTCTAGGAGCCCCAAGACCTATATGACTGTAGCTTTCTTGTCCATCATTCCAAAGCCTGGTCCGAATTCCCCTTTCCTTGCATCCCTTTTTTTTCTCCTGGGACCCAGAAGTCCCACCTTTTTCCTTTCGCCCAGCAATTGGTTTCTGCCTTTTTTATTGACACTATCTAGAATCAATTAGGGAAACAATACTTCCCTCTACATCTCACCTTTTCTGTCCAATAAAAAAGCAAAACAAAAACAACAACAAAAAGCCCCCCAAAAAGCCCAAACAACAACAAACCAAACCAAACTCTTCTCCCATATACAAATTGAACAAAACCATAACAATTAAGTAAATTACACAGTATGAAGTACAATAACATCTAGTCTATCGCTTTGTCAATTAGATAAAGTATTCTACTGTATTTCTTTACTGAAAAAAATTATGATTCTACCCCTGGATTATGTTTAGAATTTTAGCCTGTAACTACATTGAGAAACCATGTCATCTACTCTATAACATCTCTCTATGTTAAGCAACTTGAACTTGAGTATGAAACTTAAACTAGTCTCCAACCCCATCAGAAATCCGAGAACAACCAAATATTAGGATGTGCAAATAGTTTTCACATCTTAACCAGTTTGTAGAGATAGCTTGACTACCTGGACAGTCTCTCATTCCTCAAAATGTTGGAGCATCAGTCTATAGCAGACCTATAAAGCATCTGACAGACCTATAAAGCAGACATTTGAAGGGCCTCTGACCCTGTCTCCACAAAGTCAGTAGTTGAATATTCTGTAAAGTGTGTCTTTTTTTGGACAGTATTGCTTGTAGATGAAATGGGCAATTTGTACCCAGTGGCTGTCTTGCCATGAAAGCAACCTCTCCTGCAGGTGAAGATGTTCAAATCTTCTTTGGACAAAGAAGTTGGTGTTGTCAGGAGCAGACATATCTCTAGTTAAATGATCTTTAATAATGAAATGACCTTAGCTGTTGTACTTTGTGGACGTTTGACAGTTTGAAGACTATTTATATTAGGTAATTAGGGAAACAACACTTCTTTCTACACATGAAGACCACATCTTCTCTTTGTTTTCTGAGATTGTGCCATTAATGAATGGAGAAAAGTAAAACACAGGTCACTTGTTTTAGCCCTGCACTTCTTACAACTTTGTTTAGAATAAAGTACAATACTCAAGTACAGTGCTTCCTCTCTCTGAAAAAAATATCTAGGTAACCTCCCTTCCTCCACCGTTCAGCTCTTTTGCTCCCATTCTTTTAGGTTCAGGTCATCATCTATCATGATCTTTTCATAATTCACACTCATAATCTTAACTCTTTCTCTTCTTTTATGTCGTAGATAATGGTCGTTACTCTCTCCAAATTTCCACTCTTTCTTTTTCTCAATACTACAATACTCTTGGGTAGTTGGGAACTGAGTTCCTCTGGTTTATTTAGCTGCTGGCATTTGACTATTGCTGAATGCTAATCACTAAAGTCTGCAATATGAGGTTAGGAGTAGCGTGGTGTTGTGGTGTTAGAATACCTTAAAAAATGTTTTTAAGCTTTACAACTTCCCTTTCCTCTTTTTCTTGGAGCATTCTATACTGGTGCTGTCTGTAGTCTACATAGAGGACAGTATCTGGAGGTGAGAGTGTCTACCACTTCTGGATTAGGCCAAAGCTTGATCAGTTTCAAATAGCTCTGAGTAGTTTTTGGTTTGTGGTGCTTCAGAAATAATAGTATTTGGGGCATCAAAAGCAACCGTTCATGGGGGTAATATTCTCAGTATGAATGAGATAACATTTATTATAAATTATTTTCTATTCCCTGTAATGTGTAAATATTATCAGAAAGCTATAATATATTTGGTGTGTATGCAGTGCTGTGTGGGTAGAATGCACAAGTACTCTGTATTTACCTTTCTCATTTAAGATAATATTTCATATGGAAAGCTTTTGAATCATAAAATCATTTTATTTCTAGAGATTTTGAAAAAAATGTCCAAAGAATGATTTATTAAAACCACTTTTAAAAAGCCTTTGTAATTATTTACATCTTAACCTCAGTATTGTATTAATATCATATATCATAGCACTATAATAATTAACTTTACAGGGATAAATGCCAAAGAATAACCCTTCCTAACAATTGATATAATTTTTTTATCTAAAGAAAATATATGAGAGTTCATAGGCCTGGCTACATTAATTATGTGCAGTGTTTATTTTTGTAGAATCGGTGGAAGAATGTGAAGTACAAACTAATTTGAAAATTTGGGCAGAACCAATTAATATCGAATTCACAGAAGACAGTCTGTCGTACATGGAAAAATTATGGCTTAAAAAATACAGAAGGTATTCAGTAGAATTTTAATATTACCATTTCTTATGAAATAGAAGTTATTTTTATTTCATTTTGTCAGTATTTTTAAGTCTATTTCATATTTGCATGACTAATTTTAAAGCAGTTTTAAAATTCCATGAAGCTTTAACTATATTAGCAACAGTTTTAATTACTTAAATTTATATATACACATAAATGGTGCATTTTAATCTTGAGAAATATAAAATGATGTTTCTTGGAAAAGACAAAAATTAAGTATGGAATTTAAAAATAATAACAAAAGTATACAATACACAAAGATTTAATTTAAAATGGCTTTGCTGTGTTTTAGTATAGATATTTGAGACTTACAAATGTATTAAATAAAAACATTTTTAAAATTAAATTAATTTAAAATTGATTAGATCTTTAACTTTATAACCTTTATTGGATAGTTTATGTACTTACATTTTAAATGTTATCCCCTTTTCAGGTTCTTCTCTCTCCCATTCCCCTTCCCCCTACTATTATGAGGATGTTCCCCCTCCCACTTACCCACTCCCACCTCAACATCCTAACATTCACCTACACTGGGGAATCAAGCCTTCACAGGACCAAGGGCTTCTCCTCCTATTGATGCCAGACAATGCCATCCTCTGCTACATATGTAGCTGGAGCTATGGCTCCCCCCATGTATACTCTTTGGTTGGTGGTTTAGTCCCTTGGAGCTCTGGGGGTCTGGTTGATTTATATTGCTGTTCTTCCTAAGGGGTTGCAAACCCCTTTAGGTCTTTCATTCTTTTCTCTATCTCCTTTATTGGGGTTACTGTGCTCAGTCCAGGTTGGGGGCAAGCATCTTAATCTATATCAGTAAGGCTCTGGCAGAGCCTTTCAGGAGACATTCATATTAGGTTCCTGTCAGCAAGCACTTCTTGGCATCACCAGTAGTGACTGGGTTTGGTGGCTGCATGTGGGATGGATCCACAGGTGGGGCAGTCTCTGGGTTGCCTTTCCTTTAGTCTCTGCTCCACTCACTTTAATTAATTATAATCAGTTCATCTTTCTTTTTTAAATTTTTATTTATATTTAATTTTTCATTCATTTTTTTTTTTTGGTTCTTTTTTTCGGAGCTGGGGACCGAACCCAGGGCCTCATTTTACATCTCAATCACAGCCCCTCTCCCTCCTGTCTACCCAGTCCTACCCTTTCAGTATCCCTTCTCCCACTTCTGAGGAGAAGGGGAGCTTGGCTTGGGTACCACCTTACCCTGAACATCTAGTCCCAACAGTTATAGGCACATCCTCTTCCCCTGAGGCGCAACCAGGCAGTCCAAGTAGAGGGAAATATAATACAATGGCAGGGAACAGAGTTAGAGACAGCCCTTGCTCCCCTTATTAGGGGACCCACATGAAGACAAAGCTGTGCATCTGCGACAAATGTGTAGGGTGTCTAAGTCCAGCTCCTACATACTTCCTGGTTGTGCAGACCAGACCCTGAGAACCCCCATGGTCCCAGGTTTGTTAACTCTCTGGGTCTTCTTGTGTTATCCGTACTCCCGTGGACTTGATCACTTATCTTCCCCACTTTGCACAAGACTGACAAAGCTCTGCCAGGTTTTTGGCTGTGGGTCTCTGCATCTGCCTCCATCTGCTGCCTGATGAATACTCACAGGAGACAGTTATGCTAGGTTCCTATTTGCAAGCATAGTAGGTTATTACTAATAGTGTCTGTCAGTGGTTGGCTCTCTCACATGGGTGTCATGTAGCAGCAATCATTGGATCCCTGTTTCCCCAGTCTCTGTTCCGTCTTTATCCCTGCACATTTTTGGGGGAAGACAAATTTCAGGTTGAAGGCTTTGTGGGTGTACTGATAGCTCCATCCATCATTTGGAAGACCTCCTGGGTATAGGGGTGACCATATCAGTCTCTATATCCCCCTCTGATAGAAATCTAACCAAAGGTCACCTGCACAAACTCCTAGTACTCTCTCCTGTCCCAGACCTCCAGGTTGTCAACAGAGATGGCCAGAGTCGATTTCCATTCTCAATCCAAACCCTCTCACCCTGCCCCCAAGATCACTATTCCCATTTCCTGCTTCACCTCTCCTACCCAGTCCCTCTCTTCATTTAACTCTGATGACTATTTAGTTTCTCCTGAGTATGATTCACTAATCCTGCCTTGGAGCCCCTTTATTTCCAGATTCTTTGGGTCTGTGGATTGAAGCATGGTTGTCCTACACTTTTTGATTAATGTCCACTTATAAGGTACTACATACTGTACCTGTCTTTCTGGAACTGTCTTACTTCACTAGGGATAATATTCTCAAACTCCATTCATTTGTCAGCAAAATTTATGTTTTTGATTTTTACTAGCCGAATAATATTCCATTATATAGATATGCCACATTTTCTATATACATTCTTCACATGAGAATCATCTAGTGTTTTCCCAGTTTCTAACTATTACAAATAAAGCTGTTATGCAAATAGTTGAGCAAGTGTCTTTGTGGGATGGTAGAATGTCTTTTTGGTATACGCTCACTAGTAGTATAGTTGGGTCTTCTGGTAGAACCATTCCCATTGGTGTTCTGTTCAGGAAGTTGTCTGCTGTACCAATGAGTTCAAGGCTATTTTCAAGTTTCTGTTCTATTAGATTTAGTGTTTTATGTTGAGACCTTTAATCCTCTTGAACTTGAGTTTTGTACAGGGTGACAGACATGGATCTATTTTCATTCTTCCACATTCAGACATCCAGTTAGATAAGCACCTTTCGTTGAAGAAGTTTTCCATTTTCCATTATATGGTTTTACCTTTTTTGTCATAAATCAAGTGCCCTCAGGTTGGTGGGTTTATTTTTGTGTCCTTGATTCCACTCCTTAATCAACCTTTTGGTTTCTGTACGAATACTACTCAGTTTTTATTACTACTACTATGTAGTACAGCTTGAGATCAAGGATGGTAATGCCTCCAGAAGTTATTTTATTGTTCAGGATTGTTTTTGTTATCCTGAGATTTTTGTTTTCCATATGAAGTTGAAAATTGCTCTTTTGAATTTTGATGGGAATTGCATTGAATAGATGCAATAGACACATGAGCTATTTTCCCCATCTTCTGATATCATCCTCGATTTCTTTCTTCAAAGACTCATCATACAGGTCTTTTACTTGCTTGGTTAGAGTCATGCCAAGATATTTTATATTATTTGTGGCTATGGTTAAGTGTGTTGATTCTCTAATTTTTTTCTTGGCCCATTTATCATTTCAATAAAGGAGGGCTACTGTATTGTTTTGTTTTGTCATGTTTTGGTTTAGTTAACTTTGTGTCCAAACACTTTGCTGAAGGTGTTTATCAGCTGTAGGAGTTCTCTGGTAGAATTTTTGGGGTCATTTATGTACACTATCTTATCATCTGTGAATGGCAATACTTTGACTTCTCTCTTTCCAATTGTATTCCCTTAATACCCTTTGGTTGTCATTGCCAATTTTAACAATGCATAGATTTATAGAATTTTTGACTTTGTATTATATAAACTCAATTTGTTACATCTCAGAGATGTCTCTGACAATCTTGACAAAGTAGCCTCACTCTAAGTACAGAATTTCTATAGTCCTACTGCCTCCTAAGAAACATGGGTGCCATGATGCTCACGAACATTTTGAAGAATAAAACTATCCTGCAGGCAAAGTGTGATCACAAGGTCCATGCTCTATTATACATACATATACACATACATACACATATATATATGATTTTTTAAGTGAGTCCATTTCATCTTTGGAACATTCTCAAAGATATTATTTCTTGTGAGTAGTATTCTGTCTGAGACTACTTTCTGAGCCTAGTCATAATTCTTCTTTGTTATTCCACTGATGATTTTTAGTTCTCTTTCATTTAAAAATTGGAATTATTCAAGAAAGTATTTTATCTCTCTTCTTTTCTCTTTAATTAGTTATGGTCCAATGACTATGGGTGTGGGGGCATCTACTGGAGCATAGTTGCCCTACCAGAGACCATCTCCATCAATAAAACCAACACATCCTCCCCAATCAGCCACAACTTCCAATAGTTTCTCTTGTGCTCCTTTCCCTTACCATTTCCCTTCCCAACTGACAGGTTGACTGGATTTATCTTATACTGTCTTTTGTAAACAACCACAGTTGTTAAGTATTTATGTATGTAGTGATCCTGTATTGCTCAGAATATGTTGTTTCTTCCCAGTTTTCTCTACAGTCTGACTCTGCTTCATGTTGTTCCCTTAGACTTGGGAAGAAAGGGCATCTAAATAGATATTCCATTTATGCATGAGCACTTCACAGATATGTATTCTCTACATTTTGAACATTTTTGAGTTTTTGTTCTAGTTGTTGTTTGCTATACAAAGGGTTTTAGATGAGGATTGAAGACTGCATTAATCTACAGGGAGAGAGATCTGTGTTTAGAAATCAGACACATTCTATGTCCATTAGACAAAAGGACTGAAGTAGCTGAAAGGGTTTGTAACCCCATAGGAAGAACAACAGTATCAACTAGCCAGAGTTCCCCCTCTCCCTCCAGAGCTCCCGGAACTAAACCACCAACCAAAGAATATAAATGGAGGGACCCTTGGTTCCAGACGCATATGTATCAGAGAATGGTATGTTTGCCATCAATAGGAGGAGAAACCCTTGGTTCTATGAAGGCTTGTTTCCCCAGTGTAGGGGAATTCCAAGGTGTTGAGGTGCAAGTGGGTGGGTGGAAGTGGGAACATCTTCATAGAAGCAGGGGGAAGGGGAGAGGTATGGGAGAAGGGGGGAAGAGGATAACATTTGAAATGCACCTACGTAAAATATCCAATAAAAATAACAGTAGGTACTTTTCTGAGGATTGAACTCTCAGGCATAAGCTCCTGGTCAGATTTATTTTATATTTAAATGGATTTATATCAGTAAGTCTGGGTATGAAGGATCAATAAACCAGTCTGTGTTACCACCATGAAAACTAAATTTATTCCATAGAACCCATGTAAAAAATGTGCCCAGTAGCAAATATTCTTAATCCTAATGCCAGGAAAGCAGACACAAGCAGACCTTTGAGACTCATTGGCCAGACAAGCTAGCCTATACTGGGCAAGATCAAGACCAGTGAGAACTGTGTACAATAAAGTGGAAGGCAGTTAAAATATCATCACCAATGAATGACCAGCCGTCTCAAAACCATCCGCATACACATGAGAATACAAATGCATATATGTGTTTATACAACATGTACATGGACATGTGAATACATGAACACACAGAGAGACACTGAATGAAAGTACTTCAAAGACAAAAAAAGTAACTACTATTGTAGAAAGTATTTTTACCTTTACTTATGTAGTATGGTTTGTTGGTGGTGTCGGGGTTGGAATAACCAGTCAAGATTTCATAAATGGTTAGCTAGTTGGTTATTCATGGCAAATCACTTAAACTTTGTTGGTATTCTTTCGTGTCTTTAATATAACATAAATATGCATGTAGAGTCCCTACTCTTTAATCCTGTTATCAGAATTCTATAAGTCTTTATTTATAAAATAAAGATTAAAAATATCAAACAAAGATGTTTGCTTCATGAATTATTTGGTTAATAGCTTATTTTCATTTATATATATTATATAGAGAGTTATTAGCACAATAAACTAATATAAACTAGAAAGCAGCTTATGGTGACCAAATGCTAATTTCCATTTGATTTTTTATATTATTTAATATTCTTGTATTTAACTTAGTTAAATTCTGATTGAAAGTAGTTATTCTTTCATAGAACATTTTAAAATGTAAAGCTGAGTAACACAAAATATTTTGTACTTATGTGATTTATACCATATATTACAACATGCAGCTGGTACGTTTACTATTGGGAAATGAGGTACTGTGAAGTGAGACCGTATTAGGAATATGTGCTTGTAGAGGCAGGGTACTCAAATTACTCCTCTTGCTGTGTTCTCTGACTAAAACTAGTAGGTTCCCCCCCCCAATATCATCTTATTAATGAGCATCATAATAGAGATTATTTAATCTGGTGTCTACTACTTTTGAATGTACTAAAAGTAGAATGAAATGTGTAAATTTTGAGTTTAAGAGTATCACCCTTTCCTTTTACTTGTCTTTTACATTGGCAACGATATGAGTTTGCATGATCTACGGGGATGGTGTAGCTACTTTAATTTGACTCAAAAGTGAACTCTCTCCTCACAAATCTGTGGTCAGTGCAACATTTGAATACACACTTTTGAAGTCTCAGAATTCCTAAGCTTCATGTTTCCCATTTGAAGCATGCTACATCCACCATTGATGTTAATTAGGTATCAGATTCCACAGACATACCATTTCAAATTCTTATAATGGGACCCAATTTACCTCTCCACCAATGTGTTGAAAGTTTAGATAAATGCCTTCAGGTTGCCTTAGAACTCATCAAAATACAGTGCCAAGTGTGTGAGATAAAGCATACACTTGTAAATTAGCCTTGTCAACAGCATGACATGTTCTTTGGATTCCATGAGGCTTTTGAGAGAATAACTGTATCATTACATTGGTCTTGATCTTAAGCAAAACACAGTATGAAGTTGACAAACTTCTTATGTGATGTGGAATTGATTTAAAAAAAATCCTTCATCACATTCAAATTGTATTAATCACACTAACCTGTGAGTTTATATTATGGTCAAAATTTCAGCATTAATTTTGAATTCTCACTTATCTAAGTAAAACATCTTGTCTGGGAACGTTCAATTAAGATGATTTTCTTTTTTAATTGCATGTTCGTTGTTTATAGAACTCCCCTGGAGCAACTTCATACCATGCTACCAAATACGTTCCCACATCCGCGTGAAGCCATTGCAGAGACGCTGTACACTCAGAAAGAAAATGACTCTGATAGTGATGGTCAGTTGTGCTTTGATTAGACCTTTTAACACTTATTGATTAAAATCGTATAACCAAGCAGCAATTGACACATGCTTTTAATTTTTGCCCATGTCTTATTCTGAGATAGACAATGAAACCGTAGTTTCTTTTATTTACTATAGTACATTGCTTGAATCTAAATAGCTTCTCGTAAAAGATAACTGCAATAAAATGCATACATTGTTTGAGCTGAAGGAATCTTTAGTGTTTCGCTCTTTGTGTAGATTCATGAAAAACTGTTCTTACACTGTTAGTATTATATCTAGACAGCAAATCATCAGACACGTTTTCTGGTAATATTATTTTCCAATCTTATTTCCTAGTTGAAGAGATCAAAGTAAAATATCCACCCCTTTTTATGCCAGCAGAGAAATTGAAAGTAGAAAGACCTCCACCATCTCTAACAATAGTAGAACTGGATAGTGTAAGTATATAATGATCATGTCAATGTTTTGCCATAGAAAATTTGCAATAGCGATGGCTTCATGTTTTCGTCATTAAGATATCTGTAAAAACCATCAGAATTTAAGAAAAAAATTCATGTTTTGATTACCCTTTGTCAATAAATAGCAAACTATATGTTTTATTCTAGATAATGCATATACGTACTAACAATATTTCCAGTTTTCAGAGGCATGCATCATGGAGGAAATGCAAGTGTTCTGTTATGTTAGCTCCTACATTTTGGGTTTTGTGCCTCTATAGTTCTTTATTCTTTCACCCTTTCATAAATGATTCAGTTTCATTACGTGATATCTTATTTAAATATATGTAGGTGTAAAATGTAATTACTTAAATATCAATGTTATTTTTCTTTAAATGAAAATATATTATTTATTATTTAAGAGTTTTTAAAAAAATAATATCAGTATATTGCTGGAAGTTATAGTTGAACCAGAGATTCCTAAGCAGAACTCAGACCAAGTGACTTAGATGTGATCCAGTCCCTGTAATTGACTTCCTACTTACCTAGTAGCTGAACTACCATTTTCTTCAAAATACTTTTGTCATTTTGGATAGTTATTTCAGAAAATGATGAGAATGCAGAGTCCACATCTTGCTTCCTCTATGTCTGCTGGATTGGTAGCTGCTATGGCTTTTCTTCTATTTACGTTTTATTTATCATTTAAATAGTGGTAAATATTAGTCAAACACACACATCATTCAATAAAATTTTGATTCTTAGAATAAATTGTAGATATGGCAATAAGAAAACTGGGAAAGTAATAGTCACTAATCTACTAGGATTGACAGTTGTTACATAAATTGATATTATTTGTTACAAATTTGCCTATTATAAAAACTGACAAAACATTAAATTTTCTCAAGGAAAAACAGGTGAATTTCGTTCCTCTATAAGATGTATGTTATAACTAGAGAGTCATTTGTAAGAATAAACTATATATCTATTATATATAATATAATTTATATATAGAAATAGGAATAAGAATATCTAAATATATGCAAATATCTAAATATATAAAAATTATACATCCACACACATATATATCCACAATTAACTGACTAGTGTATAATGAATTTATTGAACATATTAACATTATGTAACATGCATTTACTAAGACTCATGGAGCAGAATTTGAAGACCCAGGGGTTGCTGTGCCTTATAGAGTTGAATTGGCTGACTCAGAGAGTCAACTAAGGTAAGTTCTTTCCATTCTGATTGTTTCCTTTTTAAACACCAATCATAACAGGCTGGGTTGGGTTAGAATAAAAAAGCATTTGCATGCACACACAAGGCAATAGGGTAGATCTGAGCTACAGTGTAGCTGGAAGTAATAATAATAACATTGAAGTATAGCCATGCCAATATCATCCATTTCTCTAGCTGGAAAATTCATGGTTTGTAAGTGTTTATTAATGTTACTTGAGTCCTGTAGCAATTTGTACACAATATTTTAATTTAGTCATTTATAAAACAGTAAAGTTGCAGTTATTCCTAGGAATTTAGTGACTGTTAGCTTTTAGAATAGCTTTCCAAGTTGGATATAATGTATATTAACTCATTTTCTAATAAAAACATTTTGACTGTACTTTATTAACTCTAAAATAAGAACTTACATAAATGATCAGGTTCAAGAGCTTCTCTAATACTGTTCTTTAGGCAAGAACTAATACATGATTGTCAGTAGAAGTATAGTAGCAATTTGTAATTTTGTATGCTTTTTGTCATTTTCATATGTTTGTTCAAAACTATCTTTTGTCTTAGTAAAGTTAAAAGTAATCCCTTTCTGTGAACTGTTGGATTTTTCTTGTTAATAACAAATGCTCAATATGCCTCAGTAGTGGGATCCAACTCCTATTGTTCAACCCTTCTACTAGACCTTGGTTAAGACCAGCTTCTACCCTTCCCAGTATATCACAGTAGCTCTAAGTATAAGTGGTGCCTTTGAATCCCAGACAAATATTTGTCTGGATGTAGGGTCTCAAATAATGAACAGCAGAGATGCAGTTGTTTTCCTTTAAGGAAATGAATGAATGACATTTCTGCTTGCTATTTTTAAGAAATTATTTAGTTATCTATAGTTTGGTGCATACACACACACACACACACACACACACACATACATATATGCATGTAAAGAAAATATCAGAAGACAACTTGTAGGAATGGGTTCAATTTTTCTACCATATATGTTTTTGGGGATTGAGCTTGGGTCACAAGACTTGGTAAGAAGTCTCCTCCTACATACAATCATCTCACCATCCCCTATTTTGTTTTTTAATATACATTATCCAATATCTTCTTGTGTCAAGTAAGGCGGTAAAGAAAATTCCCATTATGATTTGGCATTAGTTTTAAAGTATTAGAAGGTAAATCCAAGACTGTCCTATCTTTTTATTTGAATCACAAGTGACAGTTTGTGTTAACTGTAATCCATGAGTGTTGCGATTATATTATCTTCATAGAAATCATGTGTTGCTTAGTCTGGAGTGAATGTAACAGTACAGCCGGGTACACAGATAATATCCATTGTTGATAACTGAAATGTACTATTACGTACTACTTTTAACTTCCGCCACTGAATGGAGCAGATTCATTCCTGAGACACCATGATTGTAATTCTATGAAACTAAAATGTTCCTGAAAAATCTAATACATCAAACATATGTATATATTATTAAATAGGAAATTTTGATTGAGATTTTTGCAACATACTTGCAATCAATTATGCCAAATGTCTTTGTCTATAATGGCACTTGTTTGTATTCTATAGAATGTCTACAAAAATGTAAAACTAGTATTAAATTATAACCTTATGTAACTAGTGAGCCAGAACCATTGCTTTCAACACTCTCTTTGTGCTTGTCCCTAAACATATAAGTTCTACATTTCCGGATTATCAGACTTGCTTACCAGGTGAAAATGATATCCATCACCACCTTATTTTCAACAAGGGAAAAGCAGACCTCTTAAGTATGTGTTTGAGAACAAATTCTGGGCACCACAAGGATGAGTTAAAAGGTAACATTTTGTCCTCTGCTTAATATATTTTAATAATAAAGGTTAGTAATTTAATAAAAACAATAGCTGTGGTGGTTGAGGAACATGTTGCTTATTATTCTGTTCATTACAAAACAAAAAATGAGGAGTTGGAAGAAAATCGATTGAAAGTATATAATTCTCTTGAAAATAATCTTTTCAATCAACAGATGACAGCATTGTATTTATAAGCAAATACAGTCAATGTAATTCTATTTACAATTTATTATGAAGTAAACTGGAATTTTGAAGTCACACAGAAAAAGTTTTAGTGGTAAAAGTGTGATGAGTGTCTCCCTGTACAATTAAACAGCTCCTTATTTCACATTGGATGTAAAGTTTGTGTTAGAAACCCTAAGCCTAAAAATTTGGTTTTTATTTCTGTGGTATCCTCCGTTCTAGATATTTGAACTTTGTAGATCTGAGTGCTGTATGGAAATTTTGGGCTTTTCTGAATTAAGATTTAAGATCACTATCTAGAGAGTCACACTGCAATGCCCTGACCTGGTAGTCAATTTTCATATCTGCCCTTGAACCTCAGTCACCTTAAAATGTCATCTTTCTCTGACATGCTTTTACTAATTGATGATTTAGTTACTGGATCATTTTAAAGCTTCTTTTCAAACACTCTGTTTTATAAACCTAAGATTTTTCAGGAAACCAGTAGGTATATCTTTCTGAAAAAGATGATCCATACACGTGGGCATTTTTATAAAGTAACTGATTTAAATCTTTTGATAACCTGATTTGCCAGCAGAAGATGAGGAACAGCAGAACCTTCATGGCAGTCCTACCAGTCCTGGTATTGCCCATGTGAACTGTATATGCACATTGGAACTTGTCACTTTGAACTCACATTTAGTTGGTATTGTTGTGCCAAGTTAAAGTCACCCTTTCAATTGTTTTTGAGAAAATTGTGAATGCAAATAGTTGTCTCTTACATCAAAGATATTTAAACATGTTTATTGTTTAGAGATGCTTTTTCTTTACATCAATGTTAAGCAGAAATTGCAAAGCACCAAAGGATTTCCTCTGCACTCACATTAAACTATAAAAAAAATATTCTTCTGTGTCTAAGTTTTAGCAGTTATGAGGATAGCTTCTTCTAAAACCCAAGTATGAGTTAATATTCTGTTACTCTGATAAAATACTCAAAGAAGGTTGGGAATATAGAATTTATTTTAGATTAGAGTCACAGAAAGGATACAGTCCATGGTGACAAAGAAGATGTGAGAGCAGGATCCTCAGCAGTCAGAGGATCAGAATCATCACATTTAGTATATACACAGGGAGTAGAGATGAAAAACAAGAAGTGAGGCCAGGCTATAAAATCTCAAATCCCATACCTACTGCTGTTCTCCCTCCCTGAAGGCTCTACCTTTTAAAAGTTTTATAACCTTCCCAATCAGGTGGAGACAAAGTGTGCATACATATTAGCCTGTGGATGACAGTTCATACTGAAGCCACATTTCTACCAAAGTACTGAGACATTGTCCATTTCCACAGGAAAAGAGAATTCCTTTTGCTGCAGTGTTTAATGTGGTTACAATGTCCAGCTCCAAAGTGAAATCTGACATTTAACATTTCTTGATATATTTACTTGCTATTTGTATATGATTTGGGTGTATGAATATGAACATGTGGTATGTGTGCCTCTCTCTCTCTCTCTCTCTCTCTCTCTCTCTCTCTCTCTCTCTCTCTCTCTCTGCCTGTGTGTGTGTTGGTAGTGATAGGCTTTCAACCTATATCTCTGTATATATCATATACCCACTCTGTGTCATTTTAATGAAATATTTATTCACATTTTGCTCATTTTAGTTGTCATTTTGTCCATTGTGTTTGTTTTTCTATTATAGAATTCTAAGAGTTCTGTCTATAGTTTGTATAATACACATTCTCAGATGTATTTTCCCAAATATTTTCTCCTATTGCCTTGCTTCTATCATTGTACTCCTAATAGGATTCATTACAGAGCATGCTAAAAGGTTTTCAGCAGTAGTATCTTTCAGTCTTACAAAATATTATTGAAATTATCTATAAAATTTTCAATGTGGATGCCATCTTTTATTTTATCATATCATATTTTTATATTTGGATCTTTCTATGGGATAAGCATTGTTGATATTATACCATATTTACAGCCTGATGTTATTATAGGAGTACATCTCCTACACATGTTTATTTCATTTCATAATATTTCTCATTTTTATTAATTATACCAGTTTGAAAGATAATTTCCATATGAAGACTATTATACGGAATATTCCTCATGTTACATAATTATTGGGTAATGACAGGCAACACTTCGTTGCTATAACCTAGAATTTATACCAGAGAAGTGTTTATTAAATTCTCTACTATTTTACATAATCTATCATCAAATAGCAGTATTTATTTTGGAACAAAAGTAAGAGTTTAACAGTTTAAGTTCTATCCAATACAAATAATGGTTGGTGTGCTTTACAGTGAAATTAATTTGGTGGTAAAATCCTTAAAATATTTTGAATCCTCAGAGCATCTTGTCTAGTTCTTTGCCACACTGGCTTCAAATTAGTCACATACAGAGTTTGATAGGAGGGGATGACAGATTGTGTTGCCTGAGCTTCACTTCAGGGTCTAATTGGTTGAGGTCAGGCTATACACTGACAATTTTAAAGAACAGCAGATGATTCCTGCCTGCAGCCCAGTACAAAAGAGTGAACTAAATGAGGAGACTTGGTCACATGTAATGAGGAAATGGCTAATATTGCCTTGCTCATTTTGTATCGTGGGACTAAGATATTCCTGCCACACTTTCTTTTTGCGCCCTCATTACTGCTATTTTATCCAATTGACTCCCTTTGCCCTACCTTAACAAAATTTGAACTGATAAAGTAGAATATGGAAATGTGTAAACAAGGTTTTATAAAGCAAGATTTATATATAAAACATTTTAACCATTGGAGTCCCCAACTGTTGGACTTTTGGTTTTTGAACAACATAATCAATTATTTTTAATGTATTTATGGATTTTTCAAACACAGATTTTGGCAACATTGTGAAGTCTGACATTTATTTTGATGAGTTCAAAAAAATAGGAGATACCACTTCTTTTGAGAAAAATGAAACAGAGAAAAATATAGACCCCCAAAATAAAAAACACCCTGTTGATTCCTGCATGTCACTTGAGAGCAAGGGTTCCTTGCCAACTATAGATTTATCTACATCTTTCATAGAGGAGATTTCATCTCAAGACATCAACACATCATTGGGATGCAGTAAACAAAATGAGAGGTCAAACTTTGAAGATTCAAAGACTACAAAACCACCACTGGTAAATACACCTTATACTCATTGCATTAATGCTTTATAAGGACGTTCTTGAAAAAATGATGTTTTGATATACTACATACTAAAAGGATACTTTCTACTGACGGTCAAATGTGCTGTTTCTTAAGGTGATAGGTAAAGAATGACGAATATGGAAACTGACAGTAGAGGTTACATACAACAAATTCTTTTTTTTTCTGTTTTTTTTTTATCTTTATTAACTTGAGTATTTCTTATTTACATTTCGATTGTTATTCCCCTTCCTAGTTTCCGGGCCTACATCCCCCTAATCCCTCCCCTCCCATTCTATATGGGTGTTCCCCTCCCCATCCTCCCCCCATTACTACCCTCCCCACAACAATCACTTTCACTAGCTGTTCAGTCTTGGCAGGACCAAGGGCTTCCCCTTCCACTGGTGCTCTTACTAGGATATTCATTGCTATCTATGAGGTCAGAGTCCAGGGTCAGTCCATGTATAGTCTTTGGGTAGTGGCTTAGTCCCTGGAAGCTCTGGTTGCTTGGCATTGTTGTTCATATGGGGTCTCGAGCCCCTTCAAGCTCTTCCATTCCTTTCTCTGATTCCTTCAACGGGGGTCCTATTCTCAGTTCAGTGGTTTGCTGCTGGCATTCGCCTCTGTATTTGCTGTATTCTGGCTGTGTCTCTCAGGAGAGATCTACATCCGGCTCCTGTCGGTCTGCACTTCTTTGCTTCATCCATCTTGTCTAATTGGGTGGCTGTATATGTATGGGCCACATGTGGGGCAGGCTCTGAATGGGTGTTCCTTCAGTCTCTGTTTTAATCTTTTGCCTCTCTTCCCTGCCAAGGGTATTCTTGTTCCCCTTTTAAAGAAGGAGTGAAGCATTCACATTTTGATCATCCGTCTTGAGTTTCATTTGTTCTAGGCATCTAGGGTAATTCAAGCATTTGGACTAATAGCCACTTATCAGTGAGTGCATACCATGTGTGTTTTTCTGTGATTGGGTTAGCTCACTCAGGATGATATTTTCCAGTTCCATCCATTTGCCTATGAATTTCATAAAGTCATTGTTTTTGATAGCTGAGTAATATTCCATTGTGTAGATGTACCACATCTTCTGTATCCATTCCTCTGTTGAAGGGCATCTGGGTTCTTTCCAGCTTCTGGCTATTATAAATAAGGCTGCTATAAACATAGTGGAGCATTCATTTAACAAATTCTTAAAAGATAAATGTCATTTTAACAAGCATTTTTTTTATGTAACAAATGATACTACAGAACCACCACAAAGACTTATCAAGAATAATGGTGCTTTTTCAAATGGTGATTATGAAGAATAGAGTATAGTGCATTCTATAATATATTTGCATATTTTTACATATGTAAGTGCATACATATATGCATGCACACACACTCACCACACACACACCCACACACCCACACACACACACACACACACACACACACACAAACACACACACACACACATGTATATACATTTATTATTGGGAGTGATATCAGTTCAGGTGCAGAGAAAATGACCACTACCTGTAATGTAGGTAAAGAAAGTCATTTTTTCATGAATATGGCTAAGGAGGAAATAGTGGAGAAAGAAAAAGAAGCTCATTCTTGTACTCATGCCAAATTGCAAAATGTTTTGGAATCTTTATTTTACATATAGGAAGTCTTCTGTAGTTATAATTATTAATAACAAAATCCTTGGAAATTAGATAAACCAACCTTTTATTAGTACTTAAATTTAATTTTACAGTCATTTTATGCATTCTAAACTGAACCAAAAATCATAACATATGGGGGAATGAAATGAGCGCATGATCATTTGTTTTGGCTCAGATTGTTTTTGTTGTTGTTGCTGTTTGTTTTGGAACTGTCCTACGAAAACACAGTGTCTTTGAAACATGAAAATGGAATTGAGATTTCTTCAAAATCCAAGATTGGACATTTGTTCAGATACTGAGGAATGGGAGTGGTATTAAGAGAAATAATATCATGCGCAGTAAGATGATAGAAAACTGGTCAGGGTAGATTTGGGGCAGGTCAATAAGGTATCTGACATGAGAAATGGAACACTGAACCTATAATTTTGCACAGGTGTATATGTACCTAACCCATTGCCTGCAATTTCCAAAGATATATACTAATGTTGATCATTCCTAGAGATGCCCTGATGTACAAGGAGAATGTAAACCCAATTCTTTTCCAGAATGAAACTCACAAAAATTACCCAGCAGCAGTTTCCCCTTCTAAGGTCCCACTTCACATGAATGTGTCTTCCAACTGTCCCATTGAAGAAAGCAGTAGATTATGGTGTCTATTTTCAACAAAGAACAAACATGAGAATTCATGTTCCCACTTTCAGCAGAACATTGTGATGATGGTTTGATGTATCTATTCATATAGGGAAGGAATCCTACACTTAGGGAATGACAGTTGTTCTGTGGGCAGTGAATCTATCCTCATCTATCCTTACGGTGCTCAGTGGAAAATGGCTCACGGATATTAGCCATTCTGACTGGTGTGAGGTGGAATCTTAGGGTTGTTTTGATTTCCATTTTCCTGATGACTAAGGATGTTGAACATTTCTTTAGGTTTTTCTCTGTCATCCTAGATTCCTCAGTTGAGAATTATTCGTTAGCTCTGTATCCCATTTTTTAGTAGGGTTATTGGTCCTCTGGAGTGTAGCTTCTTGATTTCTTTGTATATATAGGTTATTAGCTTTCTATCAGATGTAGAGACTGTATCCTGTGGTTAAGCACAGACCGCCCCCCCCCTGGTTGAGAGATGGGGCCACCCGCCCATCTCCAAAAATTTATTCCAGAATTGCTCCCTTCTAATGAAATAAAGGGACAGAATGGAGCAGAGACTGAAGAAAGGCCATCCAAAAACTGCCTGAACTGGGAATCTAACCCACATGCAGACACCAAACCCAGACACTATTGCTGATGCCAAGAAGTTCTTCTTGATAGGACCCTAATACAGCTGTCTCCTGAGAGGCTTTGCCAGAGCCAGACCAATACAGATGCAGATGCTGGTAGCCAACCATCGGACTGAGCATGGGAACCCCAACGGAGGAGTTAGGGGAAGAAATGAAAGAACTAAATGGGTCTGCAACCCCATAGGAAGAACAATATTAATCAAACAGACATCCCTTCCCCAGAGCTTCCAGGGACTAAATCACTAACCAAAGTGGACACATGGAGGGACCCATGGCTCCAGCCGCATAGCAGAGGATGGACTTGTAGGACACCATTGGGCAGAGAGGCCCTGGGTCCTGTGAAGGCTGGACACACTCCCCCAGTATAGAGGAATTCCAGGGTGCAGAGGCTGGAGTGGGAGGTTGGGTAGGAAGCATCCTCACAGAAACAGGGCGAGGTGCAATGAGATGGGAGGTTTCCAGGGGGGAAACCAGGAAAGGTGATGACATTTGAAATGTAAATAAATAAAATATCCAATAAAAATTACAAGATTAACACCAAAAAGAAAGAAAATGGCTCAGGGTACTGATGTGAATGGCAGCATTCTAACATCAAATGTATTTGTGAAGAAAAAAATAAAGCCAGACCTTAGAATAAATTGTGTGGTGTCTTGTGTCAGTGTCCATAAAACCATAAAAGGTTCACAGATGGTTTAACTCTTAAACTACCAAGTTTTTTTCTCTGTCTCCTCTTTCTTCTCAGAAAGAAAAGTTAATTACTAGAAAATGTGTACAGATGGTTCCTTATCATGTTTCTGCTTACAAATTTTGTCATTTATTTTGTTAAGGCAACACACATTTATTAGAGCCATATTTCAAATTTGAAGTTTATTGTTTGTGGTCTTGTAATATTTACTAGGTTACACAGTCATGTCCAGTTGATACTCAGATAAAGAATAATTTTGATAGCTCAAGTGTTTTAAACACATTTTCAAAATACAATACTTTTAAATTAGTTTACTAGTGTATAAAGCCACTTTGAGCAAAGGAGAATATATAGTCATGAATGGAAGAAACTAAGTGAAAAGCAATGAATCACATGCCTGGCACAAAAGTAATGGAAAATAAATAATAAGGTAAATTCAATGTGTTTATAAATAAATAGTGATGATAAAAAAGATATAAGATATAAAAATTAAGTTATACCAATGCTAGAATTTCTTATTTATATAAAAAGATTAATAAGACAATTCTAGATATATGTGCCTGAAGAAAAAGTATAGACATTTATACATTGAATCAAAGTGAAATATAATATAATTTTAAACTGTTATTATACTGATGTATTATTCAAATAATTCAAAACTCTGAAAAGTGGCATGGATTTTCTATAAATATGACTTATAAAAGTTTATTATGAATGAATTTATGAATCTAAAGAGACAGATGTCATTCGCCATGGTTTGATTGTGTTTTCCAAAGTTTCAATGTTGGAAACACAATCCCCTGAGCAAGAAATATTAATGTAAAGAAGCAGAGTATATAGTGCGTTGATCAAGTTAAGTGTGCTCTGCTTATGACTGGCTTGCTGTTGTATTACCAGGAGTCTCTTCAATAATGGGAGTGTTTGAGATTAGCCATCAGAAGTGTTCAATCATGGGAGTGTTTGAGATTAGCCATCAGAAGTGCTGGTGCGTTACAGTTTGAAGAATGGATTCTTGCTTTCAGATATTCAATGTGTTAACTATAAGCTCCTGATTAGCAAAGTGATAATTTCCTTGGCAAAAATCATCTTATATTAAAGTATAAAATTCACATTCAAGAATAAAGAGTAATTTTGGCTGCGATGTTTCCTAAAAGTCAAATTAAGTGTAAGGTTGTTCATTTTGGAATTTTGTCTTTGGAAAGTAAAACTACCTTTTGAACCATGCAGTAGGTTTTTTGGCTATACTGTGAGTGAAAATTGGAGGTCCTTGGTTATTATTCTGGTTCTGAAACTGTCTATAGTGAACTTTATAATTTTGAGAAAATATAGTAAAAAGAAAAGTATCACCATAGTAAATTTCCATAATCTAAATTCAGAGTTTAGAAAATGATTTTTAGATTGGCAATGGCATGACCAGTGTATGTTAGAGCTGATCAATATCTGGGAGTGCTATAAACAATGTCCTAGAAATTGGAGTCAGATTCCTGAATGCCATGCATTGCTGGTTGCCAGCCTATTTTAGGATGTTTAAATGCCATCTTTATCTGCATTTGGAGTTATAAATATCACTTCATGGTATTAAATCTTTTGCAACAAAGTATATTTGAACATTAATTCTATTGATCACAGAATTACTAATTATTGATGATTACTATCACTGTATCTGAAATCTATCCAAAGGTCTTGCTCATCAATTACTTGTTTCTTCCTAGGATTCATACTTTAAAAAATGGGTCTAGCTAAGTATATGTTCTGGCTATTCTTATATCAACTTGAAAAAGATACAGATATCTGAAAAGAGGGAATCTTAATCCGGAATATGCCTCTATGAGACCAATCTTTGAGGAATTTTGTAATTGGATATTTTAAATTTAAATTTCAAATATTATTCCCTTTTTGGGTTACCCGTCCATAAGCCGCCTATCCCATTCTCCTCACCATTCTTCTATAAGGGTGTCCCCTCCCCAATCACCTCCCTTCCCACCTCCCGACACTGACATTCCCCTACACTGGGTGTGCAGTGTCAAAGTTTGGCAGGACAAAGGACTCTCCTACCACTGGTGCTCAACAAGGCTATCTTCTGCTACATATGTAGCTGGATCCATGGGTCTGTCTGTGTGTATGCTTTGGGTAGTGGTTTAATGCCTGTGAGTTTTGGTTGGTTGGTATTGTTGTTCTTAAGAGATTACAAGCCCCTTCAGCTCCTTCAATACTTTCTTGAATGCCTCCAATAGGGAGCCTGTTTTCAGTTCAATGGTTTGATGCTAGCATTCACCTTTCTATTTGTCACACTTGGCTGAGTGTCTCAGAAGACAACTATTATCAGGCACCTGTCAGTATGCATTTCTTGGCTTCATCAATATTCTCTAGTTTTCGGGGCTGTATATATATATATATGTGTGTGTATATATGTATATATATATATATATATATATATATATATATATATATATATATGAATATTTTTGTTCCCCCTGTTAAGGAGGACTGAATCATCCACACTTTGGTGGTCCTTTTCCTTGTTATCCATGTGGTCTGTGGATTGCATCTTCGAGCTTTTGGACTAATATCCACTTATCAATGAGTGCATACAATGTGTATTTTTTTTGTGATTGTCTTACCTCCCTCAGGATGATATTTTCCAGTTCCATCCATTTGCCTATGAATTTCATAAAGTCATTGTTTTTGATAGCTGAGTAATATTCCATTGTGTAGATGTACCACAGTTTCTATATCCATTCCTCTGTTGAAGGGCATCAGGGTTCTTTCCATCTTCTGGCTATATTAAATAAGCCTGCTATGAACATAGTGGAACATGTGTCCTTGTTGTATGTTGGCGCATTATTTGGGTATATGCCAAGGAGAGGTGTAGGTGGGTTCTCAGGTAGTACAATGTCAAATTTTCTGAGGAAAATTCAGACTGATATCCAGAGTGGTTATACCAGTTTGCAATCCCACCAACAATTGAGGAGTGTTCCTCCTTTCCACATCCTAGCCAACATCTGTTGTCGCCTGAGTTTTTGATCTTAGCCATCTGACTGGTGTGAAGTAAAATCTCAGAATTGTTTTGATTTGCATTTCCCTGATGACTGAGTATGTTGAACACTTCTTTAGGTGTTTCTCAGCCATTCGGCATTCCTCAGCTGTGAATTCTTTATTTAGCTCTGAACCCCATTTTTAATAGGGTTATTTGTCTCCCTGCGGTCTAACTTCTTGAGTTCTTTGTATATTTTGTATATTAGCCCTCTATCGGGTATACGATTGGTAAAGATCTTTTCCCAATATGTTGGTTGCCATTTTGTCTTAAGGACAGTGTCCTTTGCCTTACAAAAGCTTTGCAGTGTTATGAGGTCCCATTGTAAATTCTTGCTATTAGAGAATTGGTATTTTGTTAAGGAAATTTTTCCAGTCCCCATGGGTTCAAGGTTCTTCCTCACGTTTTCTTCTATTAGTTTGAGTGTATTTGGTTTTATGTGGAGGTCCTTGATCCACTTGGACTTAGTTTGTACAGGCAATAAGAATTGATCAATTTGCATTCTACATGCTGACCTCCAGTTGAATCAGTACTATTTGTTGAAAATGCTCTCTTTTTTTCTGGATGGTTTTAGATCCTTTGTCTAATATCAAGTGGCCACAGGTGTGTGGGTTCTTTTCTGTGTTTCAATTCTATTCCATTGATCTACCTACCTGTCTCTGTATGAATACCACATAGGTTTTATCACTATTGCTCTCTAATACTGCTTGAGGATAAGGAATGGTGATTTCCCAAGAATTTCTTTTATAGTTGAGGACAGTTTTTGATATCCTGGGTTTATTGTTATTCTAAATGAATTTTCAAATTATTCTTTCTAACTCTATGAAAAAATGAATTGAAATTTTGATGGGGATTGCATCGAATCTGTAGATTGATTTTGGCAAAATGGCCATTTTTACTATAATAATCCTGCCAATCCATGAGCATGGGGTTTTTTTCCATCTTCTGAGATCTTAAATTTCTTTCTTCAGAGACTTGAAGTTCTTGTTATACAGATCTTTCGTTTGCTTGGTTAGAGTCACATCAAGGCATTTTATGTTATCTCTAACTATTGTGAAGGGTGTCATTACCCTAATTTGTTTCTCAGCCTGTTTATCCTTTGAGTAGAGGAAGGCTACTGATATGTTTGAGCTAATTTTATACCCTGACACTTTGCTGAAGTTGTTTTTCAGGTTAAGTAGTTCTCTGGTGGGACTTTTGGGGTCACTTAAATATACTATGATATCATCTGCAAATAGTGTTATTTTGACTTCTTTTCAAATATATATCCCTTTGATGTACTTTTGTTGTCTGATTGCTCTGGTTAGGACTTCGAGGACTATATTGAATAAGTAGGGAGAGAGTAGACAGCCTTATCTAGTCCCTGATTTTAGTGGGATTACTTCAATTTTCTCTCCATTTAGTTTGAGGTTGGCTACTGGTTTGCTGTGTATTGCTTTTATTATGTTTAGTTATGAGCCTTGAATTTCTGATTTTTCCAAGACTTTTAACATGAAGGGATGCTGAATTTTGTCAAATGCTTTCTCAGCATCTAAGGAGATGATCACGTGGGTTTTTCTTTTAGTTTGTTTACACAGTGGATTACTTTGAATGATTTCCATATATTGAACCATCCCTGCATCCCTGGGATAAAGTCTACTTGATCATGATAGATGATCATTTTGATGTGTTCTTGGATTAGGTTTGCAAAAATTTTGTTGAATATTTTTGTGCTGATATTTTAAGGGGATTCTGTCTGAAGTTCTCTCTGTTTGTTGGGTCTTTGTATGAGTTAGGTATGAGCATAATTGTAGCTTCATAGAAGGATTTGGGTAGTGTTCCTTTTGTTTCTATTGTGTTGAATAGTTTGGACAGTATTTGTATGAGGTCTTCTATGAATGTCTGATAGAATTCTGCATGAAGCCCATCTGGTCCAGGGCTTTTTTTTTTTTTTTTTTGGTTTGGAGATGTTCAATAACTGCTTCTATTTCTTTAGGAGTTGTGGGACTGTTTAGATGGTTTATCTGATCCTGATTTAACTTTGGTACATGGTATCTGTCTAGAAAATGTCCACTTCCTCCAGATTTTCCAGTTTTGTTGAATGTAGGCTTTTGCACTAGGATTTTATGATTTTTAAAATTTTTCTCAGATTCTCTTATGTTTCGCTTTTTATTTCTGATTTTCTTAATTTGGATATACTCTCTGTGCACTCTGTTTAATCTGGCTAAGGGTTCATCTCTCTTGTTGATTTTCTCAAAGAACCAGCTCCTAGTTTTGTTAATTTCCTGTATAGTACTTTTTGTTTATACTTGGCTGATTTCAGCCCTCAGTGTGATTAATTATGGCCATCTACTCCTCTTGTATGAATTTGTTTCTTTTTGTTCTGGAGCTTTTAGGTGTTTTGTCAAGCTGCTAATGTATACTCTCTCCAGTTTCATTTTGGAGGTATTCAGAGCTGAGTTTTCCTGTTAGGACTGCTTTCTTTGTGTCCCATAAGTTTAGGTATGTTGTTCCTTCATTTTCATTAAATTCTAAAAAGTCTTTACTTTCTTAATTTCTTTCTTGACCAAGTTATAATTGAGTAGAACGTTGTTCAACTTCCATGTCTTTGTGGGCTTTCTGTCTTTTGATGTTATTGAAGACCAGCCTTAGTCTGTGCTGATCTGATAGGATGCATGGCATTATTTCAATACACTTGTATCTATTGAGGCCTATTTTGTAACTGAATATTTGATCAATTTTAGACAAGGTACCATGATGTGCTGAGAAGGAGGTATATTCTTCTTTTAGGATGAAATGCTTTATAAATATCTGTTAAATCCATTTGGTTCATAACTTCTGTTACTTTCTCTGTGTCCCTTTTTATTTTCTCTTTCCATGATCTGTCTGTTGATGTGAGTTGGCTGTTGAAATCTCCCACTATTATTGTGTGAGGGTCAATGTGTGCTTGGAGCTTCAGTATGCTTGCTTTTATGAAAATATGTGCCTTTGCATTTGGAGCATAGATATTCAGGATTGAGAGTTCATCATGATGGATTTTTCTATTGATTAATATGAAGTATCCTTCCTTATTTTTTTGGTAAGTTTTGGTTGAAAGTTGATTTTTTTTCAGTATTTGAATGGCTACTCCAGCTTGACTCTTGGGACTATTTGCTTAGAAAGTTTTTTCCAGCCTTTTACTCTGAGGTAGTGTCTGTCTTTGTCACCTATGTGTGTTTCTCATATGCAGCAAAATGCTGGGTCTTCCTTATGTATCTAGTCTGTTAGTCTATGTCTTTTTTTTATTGTGTAATTGAGTGTGTTGATGTTAAGAGACATTATGCCATAGTGATTGTTTCTGCCTGTTATTTTTGTTGTTAGATGTACAATTATATTTATATGATTATCTTCTTTTGGGTTTGTTGAAAGATTACTTTCTTGCCTTTTCTAGAGTGAAGTTTCCCTACATTTGTTGGCGTTTTCTATTATCCTTTGTAGTTATGGATTTGTGGAAATATATTTTGTAAATTTGGTTTTGTCATGTGAATATCTTGGTTTCTCCATCTATGTTAATTGGGAGTTTTGCTGGATATAGTAGCCTGGGCTGGCATTTGTGTTCTCTTAGATTCTGTATGATATCTACCCAGGATTTTCTGGCTTCATATTCTCTGGTGAGAAAACTGGTGTAATTCTGATAGGTCTGCCTTTATATGTTACTGGACATTTTTTCCTTACTCCTTTTAATATTCTTTCTTCGCTTTGTGTCTTTGGTGTTTTGACCATTTTGTGACAGGAGTTCTGAAGGCTTCTTGTATGTTTATGGGTATCTCTTTCTTTAGGTTAGGCAAGTTTTCTTCTATAATTTTGATGTAGATATTTACTGGACCCTTAAGTTGGGAGTCTTCGTTCTCTTCTATACCTAATATCCTTAGGTTTGATCTTCTTATTGTGTTCTGGATTTTCTGGATGCTTTGGGTTAGGACTTCTTTTTAAATTATCTTTTAAGGTTGTTTCAATGTTTTCTATGGTATCTTCTGCCCCTGATATTCTCTCTTCTATCTCTTCTGTTCTGTTGGTGATGCTTGCCTCTATGACTCCTGATCTCTTTCCTAGGTTTTCTATCTCCAGGGTTGTCTCTCTTTGTGCTTTATTTTTGGTTTCCATTTCCATTTTTAAATCCTGGATGGTTTTGTTCAATTCCTTCATCTGTTTGGTTGTGTTTTCCTCTAATTCTTTAAGGGATTTTTGTGTTTCCTCTTTAAGGGCTTCTACATGTTTACCTGTTGTTGTCATGTATTTTTTAAGGGAGTTATTTATGTCCTTCTTAAAGTCCTCTATTATCTTCATGAGATGTGATTTTAAATCCAAATCTTGGTTTTCCAGTGTATGTGGATATCCAGTATTTGCTTTGGTGGAGGAACTGGGATCTGATGATGCCAAGTAGCCTTGGTTTCTGTTGCTTAGGTTCCTGTGCTTTTCTCTCACCAACAAGGTTGTCTCTGGTGTTAGCTTGTCTTGCTTTCTCTGACAGTGCCCTGACCCTCCTGTAAGCCTGTGTGTCAGTGCTCCTGTTTCCTTTCAGCTGGATCTGGCAAGAGAGAGATGCTCTTGGTTTATGTGTCCTGAAACCTCTGGTCATGTCACTTGGAGCAGAAGAGTTGGTCTTTCCTTTGCTCTCAGGTTTGTCAGTGCTCCTGATGACTGGCTTTGAGTTCTGGGCACAGGCAGAAACTGGAAGTTTCTTGCAGCTGAGTGTTCCTATGTTCCTGTTTCCAGAGTCACCAGACAGGTTGTTCTCAGGACAGTAATGTGAGCAGAAGTGGTGTTCTCCCATGAGATCTCAGGATTGTCCACACTTCTGAGAATCCATCTCTCTTCCCCTAATGCATTTTTTTTATTAGTGATTATTGGGAGTGGGGTGGGGGCAGTCCATTGTCAATGATGCCATCCTGGGTTTGTGGTCCTGAATTGTTAAAGAGAATAGGATTAGCAAGCCATAGGGAGCAAGCCAGTAAGGAGCACTCCCACCCCTACCCTGTGACCTCTGTATCAGCTTCTTTCTCAAGTTGAGATCCTTTTCTGCTCTGCTTAAGTTCCTGTCCTGTCATCCTTGATGGTCAACCTTGATATGGAAGTGAAAGTTAAATCAATCCTTTCCTTCCTAAGTTGTTTCGGTCATGGTGTTTTTTCCCAAAAATAGAAACTGTAAGATACTATGTAACCCAGGCTACCCCTGAGCTCACAGAAATCCTCCTATTCTCTAAGTGCTCATATTTTGTTTTTATTTTTTAATCACAATCATAATCTGAACAGTGAGTTGGGTGTTGTAATATCTATTAATTCTAATGGGCACAGGGTAGATTTTCTAGGTTACTACTATATCAATGTCACAAGTTATTTCTCTTTGTTTTCCCTGTTTTTGGTATATTTGTTTTTGGCTGAGTATCTGGTTAATTTCAAGTTCATCTATATGCATCATCACATCAGATTTCTCATTTCCCTTTTACTTCATCTTTGAAATTGTTTATAAACACATATAATAGTTCAGAGGCATATGTACTCATTTGAGGCATTTCCTCATTTCAACATACTTCATGTGAAAATATATTAAGGCAGTGGCTCTAAAACTATGGGTTGTGACTCCTTTGGGAATCTAATGACCTTTTCACAAGGCTAGTACATTAGTTATCCTGCATATCAGATATACATTGTGATTCATAACAATAGCAAAATTAGTTGTGAAACAGCAATAAAAATATTTTTATGGTTTGGGTTCACCACAACATGAGGTCATAGCATTAGGATGGATGAAAAGGCACGGTTCTAAGGGAAGAAAATAAAGGAATGAGTACACCTGGAAAAACTTGTTTTTGACTTTCAATCTACTTGGATTAATAACAACTTTCAGTTTATAATTAGTTTTTGTATTAATCGGATATAAATATTGTATTATTTTTGTCTCCATATTACAGTGTAAAAGTTACTACAGCAAAACTGGTGTCAAAGTTATAGTAAGTTGCTTAATGAATGAATGATTGCATGACCTTGTTTTAATGAGCTAGAACATAAAGTGTTAAATGTTATTTTCTAGTTACGAAAAGTAGCCCTCAGAAGAAAACCTGTAAATGAACGCTATCAAGGACCTAAGAAGTTCTTTCCTGCTGATAAAAATGAAAGACTAAATGCCCTCCCATCATCAAGCATAAAAGGCAGTCATTCATGTTCTGAGATAACATCCACAGGTAACTTAAGATCAGGAACCATGATCTTTGGGCTACTATAAGCAAATAGTAACTCAATTATAAAATCTGCCACCATTTAAAATATCATTGGCATTTCTGTTCAGTGACTACGAATTTTCTTTGTTTATCTGAAAGTATTGAAATCATGTGAATTGACAAGTTTGAGGATATTACAAAGTAAGGAAAAGACTAATAATAATATTGAAAGGATCATGTGAAGAAGTTGAAAGCATTATTTATTTTGTATCACAAATAGTAAATTTCTTTGAATCTCTTCATAAGCTAAGAATTTTATGATAGTTTCTTAAAATTTGTCATAATAACAAATCATAAAATTACCCAGGTCTCCTAAATTTCTAAGATTTATCTGTAATTTCAGTTTCTTTCCATGATTTTGATACCTTTTTTATTATGCTAAAAATAACTTAAATCTACTTTTTGGCTGCTGTTAAGTGTACAGCATAGTGGTACTATTTATTGTCATATTCTAATATAGCAAGAGTGCCATTCGTCTCTAGGACATATCTTGTTAGTTCAAAACTTTATTCTCATTAAACTCTTATCCTCTCTCTTTAGTGCCTGACTACTCGCATTCTTCTCTCTCCTTGTATTATTTTTCTTATTCTGGTTAACTCATTCATATAAGTAGACCAGCATATTTCACTTAGTAGTGTTCCAAGTTTATCATATGCATGAATCTATGGTTTTAAGATTAAAGTATAAGAATATAAGGCTACAATTTCTGAGTCACTGTATGTTCATCTTCTCTTTTTGCATGTGTCAAACTTTCAAAATTCTAGAGGACCCTGGGAAAATCACTGTTAACATATTTTGTTTTTAAAGAAAATGATTTTTTTCTTTTTAAGACTTACTATATGCTAATGTATTTATTTGTTATCACTGAATGTCATCACACTAGCATGATTGATGATCTGCAATCCCTAAACCACAGTAGCTCTCCAATGACTCAGGCAGATCAGCAGTCCAGGAGTGCCCTCTTGGCTACTTGACCTGTCAGTTTTCTCCAGAAGTATTTCTATAACCTTGGGAAGGAATGCTCAGGAATCTTGAAAATTCCAACTTTTCAAGAAATTTGAAGATTTTTTTTGTTTTATTTTCCTAATTTTTGTGAGCTTTCCCAGTCCTTTGTGGAGGGAATTCTCCAGTCAAGAAGAATTTCTGAATAGTACAAGGGATTATAGTACTGATATTACTACCTTTTACTTTTCATGTATGTAATTATTTATTTGATATTTATTTGTGCGTCTGTCTGTCTGTTGTGTGCACATACACATTCACATGCACACAGATGCATGGAATATAGGCATGTGCAGATAGGTACCCATGTGAATATGAAAGGCGACGTCAGCATTAGGTGATTTCTCTATACATTTCCCATCCTTTTTTTTTTTATTTTGGAGCAAGTCTCTCATTGAATTTCCAGGAAGGAGTAGGAATGCTGGAGTGCCTGTTCTATCTATAACTCACTGAAAATGTGTAAAGTCTTGTGAAATCCTAGTGCAGACAACTGCTGCTCTTGAGAGTCCATGATCGCAATGGGTGCATCATATGGATAAGAGCATTTCTAAGTCCTTCTTCATGTCTTCTGGCTGTAACATTCTCTCCATGTTCTCTTCTACTGTGTTCCCTGAATATTTATGGGAGTGGGACTTAACTTACTTCATGCTTTTATGCATTATCATTTTTCAGTGTCAGAAGACAAACTGTGGGTCCCTGTGAGCAGCTTAAGTGGGTGTGCTGGTAGTACCGATGTCTTGAAGGATCAGCAGAGTGATGAAAATCCACTTCCACATGTGCAACAGCAAAAGACAGGTAGAGTCAATGTGGAGGAGGAAGTGCCATGTTGCTGGCTCACTGCAGTTCATTGTTTGATTCTTGCCAAGTTATTAGTCATCTGAAAATTTTGTGTAGTTATACTGTACTCTAAAAGATAAAGGAAGATAATCAAGCCACCAAATAAACTCATTACTTCTTTCAAAGATAAATTATACTCCTAGTTATTTATTTTCCATAGCAACATATTGGTGAATTATATCAAAAATGTAGCCCACATGCTATGTTTTGAGCAATCCTCAAAGAATATCTTTACATATTAGCTATGTTTTTGTGCTATATTTCATGTTCTTTTACTTGATTCTTCTTTTAACTGAAAATAGATTCTTCCCTCATACAATACACCTGACCACAGTTTCCCCTCCCTTTTTTCCTCCAAGCTCCTTGCCCCTACCTCCTGTCTCTCCAGGATCCGCAACCCCTCTGTATCCTCTCAGAAAAGAACATACCTCCAAGATTCAACAACCAAACAGACAAAACAACATAAAATAAAACATGGCAAAAGCCCTCACACTGAGGCTGGACAAGGCATTCATACAGGGGGAAAATCTCAAAAACAGGCAAAAGAGTGAAGGACAAACCCACTCCTACTGTTAGGAGTTTCACAGAAATATCAAACTGACAGATACAACATATATGCAGAGGATCTGATGTAGACCCTTGTAGGTTCCATGTTTGATGCTTCAGACTCTGTTACCCAATATGTGCCTCACTTAGTTGATTTAGTGGGCCATGTTCTCCCGATGTCCTCCATCCCTCTGACTCCTTATACCTCTATTTCTATTGGATTCCCCAAGGTCTGAGAGGAGGGATCCAATGGAGACTTAGAGATCTAATTATGGTGATTTGTACCCATTTGTGAAGTAACTGAACTATAATGAGATTTCATCTTAGAAGCAAGATCAATATCATTTAATCTTAAATCTAATGCTCTGTTTTCATGCTGGGAACTTTATTTTTTAAAGATTATGATTACATTTATTTCTCTGCGTTATGTGTACACAGATAAAACACTGTTGGGTATCTATCACAGATATTTACCTTATGCATTGTTAGTAGAATGGTCAGACTATTTCTCTTATTCCATCATATATGTTATAGTATATCTGCTTTTTTTCTGTGTCTAATATAAATGTAGGTAAAAGAATTAAGTCAACTAAACACTGGTATGTATAGCATGCTAACACCATGTGAGGGTCTGGGGATGAAAGGATGCATAAGCACTTTCCTTATCTCAGGGAGAGTGCAGTTTATGAAGAATACTTGACAAAATGGGCCATTTGCTTTGGCTTAAAGCCTCTCTTCAAGACAGAAATTTAATTACATGTGAGTTTCTTATATACATATGATTTATAAGTCTCTTTTGCCCTAAATTCTCTAAATAAGTCTTCTCTGCTAGCTTAGATATTTTCTACATAAACTTCTGTCTATTCACCATCAGACATAATATTTTTTGTATCAGACCATCCATTTATGATAAAATTTTTGGAGTTTAATAATTAGATACTTATCACATCAAATTTAAAAGAAACCTCATGTTTTCTGCTTCCTGCTTTCTGGTCAGGGAGAAGGAACTGTGTTTCAAGTCAGTGTATACTGTTGAAAATAAATTTAAGCACATGTGTAAGAACTCAGTTACAAAGACAAATCTTCCTAAGTAAATAGCCAGATGCTTTTACATATCTATCTGGGGCAGATGCATCACTGAGTAATTTACTATGAAAACCCTTTGTTGCAACACATGTCTGACACCAGCCATTGCCAGCTGACCCAGAAGTCCATCCAGATGTTGTCAGATGCCAATGTCCACGACAAATAAAAAACATGTTCTAATGGAAATCTGTTGATCTCCTCATTAGAAATGTTGATCTTTATAAGCAAAACACCTGATAATCTGCAGTTGTCAATCATTCTCTGTGGTGTTGCTGTAGATTCTTCCAAAGTCTTCTTTTGATAAGGCTGCTCAATATAAGAACCTACAAATTAAATTATAATACATCAACTAAAATAGAGGCCTGTGTGTGCTACCTTTTTTGGAAGTAGATATGTTAAAATAGATATGTCAGATATTAGAGATTATATGACATTTAGTTGAGCTTTTAAAAGGTAATACCAATGGCCAGTTAAGAGAGTTGGGAAATGAATCTGGCAGCAGAGTTAGTGGCCTGAAATAAAACTAAATGTTCTTGGCAGTGCAGCAGGTTACAGCAATTTTATACTCTGAACTGATGCCAGTGTATGTAGGAATGTTAATTTCTGAAAGGTCCTTAAATCTGTGGATGTAAAAACCATAGAATACATACATGTTTAGAGGCAAGTCTTTCTCATTCAACCTCCCTCAACATTTCCTGTGTTTCTAAGTTTAACACTGTAGAACACCTTCAGCTGGACATCATCATACCAAGTTGATTTGCAGTAGTTAAGATCAAGTCATTTGTAAATGACTTTGAAAACTCAGTCCAAACTTAAGCTCTTCAACTTGCACTCCCCAGGTGAGCCCTGGCTAGCTCTCCAACTTTGGCTTGTGCTCCAATTTCATTTTTACTCTTTGTAAAGCTCTCGTAACTTTCTCACCAGTAGTACTGTTTATAATAAGTGAGTGATTTACTCAGATTTTCAGTCAGAAAATTATTTACCTATGTTATAATTTATGGGGCTTGTATTTTATATATTTGATTGTGAGCCTAGCCTTTAACGGCTGAGCCATCTCTCCAGCCCGGGCCTTGTATTTTAATGTGAGCAAAGATCGTGACATTTAGTTTCCTGAAAGCATATCACAGCTAGCAGTGGAATGGAATGCACGCCCCCACCCCTCACTACCACCAAAAAAACCTTCCTTCTGATGAATGACTGTACCTGAAGTTCCTCCACACCTCTCCTCATGGCATCTCGTCCCATCCTGTTCTCTCATTGTCTTCTCTTTGTTCTTAGACAGACAATACTCTTCTTACTTTTAGCCTAAGCAAATGCTTCCCCCTCTGATTCAGGATGCTTTGCAGAATTCCACTCTGTCCTCAGAATTCTTGAGTTTGTGCTGCTCGCTCAGTGTCCACTTCTCCATCGGTATTGCCAGTACTGTTGCACACTTAGCTGGATAGAAGGGAGTGAAGCTTAGTTGGGTGTGAGTGGATACAGTGCAGGATCTCGATCTGCATGAACCCAGGCAATGAACACACCCAGGGGGAGTCCAGGGTCTCTGGGTTAAGGTTTGTGTGACTAGGATATGGGTGGTGGAAGATATTTCATCTACATACTAAGGCACTTTAGGTTCTGGATGAAAAACAAAGCAAAACAAAACCTCAAACAAACAAACAAAACTATAAGTTCAGACAAGTAGTGAAGCCTGATCACTGTCAGGGTTGTAAATTCCTGCTTAAGGTTGGGAGAGCTGGACCAGGTTGGAAGGTGGAGGTTGCTAATTCCTGCTGTCATCATAATCAAGGTTGGCCAGGCTGAAGCTTCCTCAACCCTTCTTCTGTAACCCATTAAGGCTCCATGGGGTTACTTTCAATCTCAGATCAGATTCTACCTCCTCAGTTAGGTCTTTGAGGCCACTCTAAATAATGTTGCTCCCCTGGTCCTTCACCCAGTTATTTCTTTCTCCTATAAGCTTAATGTTTAACTTATATTTCCTCATGCTCATTTGTTAGAAAGCAGGAAGGAACTTGCATACTCCTCAGAGATAGAGACTGGTTCTAGTATTCTGGAGTGCAAATTGACAGCAAGGGTGATGTCTGATTCATTTTGAGTACTTTAATTGTGGCACAGTATTTGATAGATTTAGAGGTTAACAAATTATTTTTATCATCGAAGTGAAAGAGGTATTAATTCACAGGCTCTCAGAGTTGGATGGAATTTAAGACATTTCACTGTGTAATTCTGTATTTTAAATTCTAATTTTAAAGATGAGGTGTGGGTTATATCATACGTCAGATCACAAACTGATTTTCTCAGTCAGTGCAAACATGTAATAAGGTTCTTAGCTGCTCAGCTAAGCACTTTACCCACAAAACCATGCTGCTCAGCTAATGGTCTTTGTGTTCCTAGAAGCCTTTGAGAACACATTTTCATTTTTAACAGTAATTCTTAAAAGCATGCAGGATAACAAGTATTCTAATAATTAATATTTTGCCAATTTACTTATTGATCAAACTCTTTGATCCTTTGATAAAAATCTTGTTGCTAAGATGCTACGCAAGAAGGCTGGAGAATGCCCCAGTAGAAAAATTTGAATTTGCTTTCCATGCTTGCAAGGGGACTTGAGTTTGATCCCAGAGCTCAAATAAAAGTCAGGGACAGTGGAGCATGGCCATCATCCAGACACTAGAGAAGTAAAAACAAAGAGATCCCTGGGGCCTGCTTGGCCAGCCAGTCTAAGATGAATCAGTGAATTCCAGGTTCCTTGAGAAATGTCTCAAAAAATATGAATGATGGAGGAAGGAATTCTATACTGACTACCAACCTCTACACCTGCACAGAAAAAAGTGCCGTAGCAAGTGACATGCTATAATTGATTCATGTTTATAACTGTGTTATATATAGAATAGTAGTAACAATTACATTAACTATTAGTTGGTGATTGATGTATGTGTCATAATCTCATTAGTGGTTTTGTGCTCATTAATACCATCATATTTTTTCTTTTCAATATTTATCATAATTTCGGTACTAAGTATAGAACATGTGTTTTTAAGGTATCATCAAAAGGAATTGGTTATATCTAGAATCTGACTGGAATCAATCAAATTAATCTTTCCCAGATACTACATTTTCAATGATGGTGTGTGTGTGTGTGTGTGTGTGTGTGTGTGTGTGTGTGTGTGTGTGTGTGCGTGTGTGTGTTTGCATGTGTCTCTTAGTATGGGATGATGGTTTCAACTGGCACTCGAAAATTAAATTCTGAAGTAAATGAGATGTGAAACTGAAGGAGCAATAAATAAATAAAGTCTCTGTGTCTTGGTGACTTCAAACAATAGTGGAGTCCATTTCCAGCATGGGGGATTGTATGGCCTTTTGTTTTGTGCTAGCATATCTGATCTATCCCTTGGGCACATTTCTTTCAATTGGGATCAATTAGCTTCAAATTCAGTGGAATCCAGATGCTGCTGAAAGCAGCAGCTACTAGAGTCCTCTCTGAGTTTTCTGAAGGGCCTCTGTGTTATTTTACTGTTTTCTCACTTCTGTTTTGTTGTTGTTGTTGTTGTTGTGAGAATCCCAGGTCTTACTAATAACACCTTCTTTTTATTTGCTGTTTCAATGAGAAACATAAATGTTTTTAAATTTTGCATTTGATGAGGCTTCATGACACAGAAAAAAGAAATGTTTCCAGAGATCCAGGACATTTGTGCTCTGTAAAAAATTCCTGCAATAGCTGTTTTTCTGCTGGGGTGAACCTGATGAAGGAGTGGCGGCTTGTTCCTTCTTGGCTTTGAATGGCATATGGCGTCTTCCCACATTCTATAAAAGGAAAACCACTTTCAATTTTGGTCATCAAAATAATGAGGGCATTTTTAACAAGAATCAATACACAGGCAAATGCCTGGTGATTACCTTTCTTCAGAAATTGTTCTGCACACAGTCACAAAAGGGTCAGAAACTTAATTTATTCATAATTACATTTAGCAAAGTAATTTAAAAATTGGTTTTTGTAATGTTCATCACAATCCATACCCTCTGTGTGTTTTCTTAGTGAGTTTTAATTAACTATTTACATGTTGCATCTGGGGGCTTCTGAGGATATCTACTACATTCAACATAGAATAAAAGGAAGAAAAAGAGACTAAGTTACTCTTTATTTTATATAGGGTGACCTTCATAACCAATTTTTTTTTAATTTAAATTTTTGAGTTTGCATTGTGACACAATGTTTTGAGGAAATGTTCAATCATGATTTCTATAAGAATAACAGCAGCATATCTCAAAACTTACATGAAGATCATTTTAAGAGCTTATAAATTTACATTTTAAATTATTTGTTTAACTTGAAATACTTCTATAAATCTGGTGGTAACTCAAAGCGATAAACATGTTCAGTGAATCTTTGACTCTAATACTTCTTCAAAATTCCCATAGCTTTTGTTGAAGAATTTTTTGCCAAAAAAGTGAAAATTTTGAATTACTTATGCTCCATGGAATTTAAAATTTTCCCATTCTTTCTGTAGCAGAAGATTGCATGTTAAAGAAACCAACTGAGCCAACCTCCGAAATGCAAACAATTCTGTCTGAACCGTGAAAGAACAGTAACCTGAGTGTGTCTGCTCTGGGACCGTGTCACAGAAGGGCCAGTAGCTTTAGAGAATGAATTCAAATTTATAAAATTTCAACATGAACTCTCATTTTCTTTTTAAATCCATATTTTTAGATACTAGCCTGTCAGTGACAAGCTCCTAAATGGGAGGGCCAGGCATGTAAAGATTAAGCAGATGGGGAAGTTACAGTTAGCATTTTTGCACAAGCTGATGTCTTATACCAAGTAATTATCTAGAACCCTACAGAAGAGAGGAAGCAACAACTAGAGAAGGCAGAATGGATGGAGAACGTGAGGAGAACATGGTTCTCTGAACCAACTGAGCAGGGCTTATATGGGCTCTCAGAGAATGAAGCAGTGAGCATGGGACCTGCATGGGCCTACTCCAGGTCCTCTGCATATATGTTATGGCTGCTAGATTGGCGCTTTTTGGGGACTTCTAACATCAGGAGAAGGTGTATCTGACTCTTGCTTGCTCTTGGGATTCCTTTCTCCTGTTGTGATGACTTTTCCAACCTCACAATGAGGACTTTTTCCTTGTCTCATTATATCTTGGTTTGTCCTGTTTGGCGGTCATCTTTTGGAAAACTTCTCTTTTCTGCAAGAGAAATGGAGGGGTAGTGGGAAGAACCGGGAGATGGCAGGGTAAGTAGGGAGAGTGGAAAGAGGGAAACTGTGGTTAGGATGTATCATATAAGAGAAAAATCTATTTTCAGTAAAATATTTAAAAAGTATAACACCTTGTATACAGTTCTTCTGAAAAGAAAAATGAGACAAAGCCAGCCAAATTCATCCATACAATGAGAATTGCTGATTGTTCATGATCTATAACTGCGGCTCCCCAAGGTGTTGGCCCCAGGACATGCCAAGCATTGCCAAGCCTGTATCTGGATTTAGTTGGGGAACTAAGTTCCTTTTCCATGCATTGGGACCTCAGGAAAAGTCCTGACTTGGCCTAGCCCTCAATACTAGACTATATATCTTCAAATGTAATAAATAAACAAACAAACAAATAAATAAATAAATAAATAAATATCCTGTTAAGTAAAATTAGTTGTTTATGAACATACCATGTATATATAACTTTTCTCCCTCTCAAGACAGACTGTAGAATTTTCCTAGAATTTCAGGATCAGGTAAGGGCATCCAGCTTTGGGTAGACAAGAATAGAGCGTGTGTGTTACACTAGTCTGAAGTTGACTTGTCATATAATATTTTGTCTTAACAGCTATTAAAATTAGGCTCTCTTTTCTTGAATGCAGAAAATGCTCCAGAGGAGTTATCACCATGGATGTAATTTGAGATTAATTAATTGTGGATAGCTCAAATAACTGACAATCAAAACCTGTCTTTCCTTCCAATATTGTTTGATGCACTCTATTGGTTTGTGTTCAGCAGGGATGTAACTAGCATTGTTAATGTGCAATGTTGGGTGGGGCACAGGGAATGATTCTGTCTGTAAAGTGCTTGCCTTCTAAGTACCAGGACCTGAGTTTGATCCCCAGATCCCATGTAAAATGTCAGGCACTATGATATGTGCTTGTGTTCCCATTCCTGGGATGGTGGGTCTAGGAGGAACACTAGGGATCAGTGGCTAAACAGTGGAGTCTAATTGGTAAACGTAGACCACAGAGACAGTTGCTCTCAAAGGAGTTGGATGATGCTCCAGATCATGAGAAATCCTGTCTCCACTAACATGTGTGCCTATGTGTAAACCTTTGCACCTGTATGCACACTATAAATTAAACAAGTATACAACCCCCACACACACACACATGTAGGATCTCCTTCCTTCCTTCCTTCCCTCCTTCCTTTTATCCTTTCCTTTATTTTTCTTTCTTTCTTTTTTTTCTTCAATATGGGATTGCTCTGTGTAGCCATGTCTGCCAGCCAAGGCTGACTTCCAAAGCAGAGAAATCCTCCTGCCTCTGCCTCCAGAGGGATTATGGGATTAAAGACATGTGCCACCCTACCTCATTTGTACTTGGGATCTGAAAGCAGTTGTTTACTTTCTTTTCTTATTGTAGGCCAGAAATCACAGAGACCATCAACAGCAAATATTCCTGCTTCCAACTCTGATCAAAAAGACACCAGCTGCCTTTTATCCTCTTATACCCGATCAAAGAGTGCAGACCCTCAATTTCCATCCAGAGCTGCTTCTGAAATTTCAGAAATTGAATACATTGACGTCACTGAACAGAATGAGCTTTTCGGAGGCAACACTGTTGATCAACAAGCTTTAGACACTTTGGAGAAAGAATTAAATATACTGAGAAACCCTGCAGGTAAATGTTAGATTTTGCTCGTAAAATGTTAGCTCTGTACTCTGATTCAGTTCTTTTCTTTTTACTATTTTATTTATTCTTCTCTCATATATTACTTCCTAACTGCACACTGCAGTTTTCTTTCCCCTCTGCCCTCCCAGTCCTTTGCTCTCTGACCTCCTCTCCATGCCCAGTACACTTCTGTTTCTCTTCAGCAAAGGTCATGCTTCCCATAGTTATCAATCAAACATGGCACATCAAGTTTCAATAAGACTAGGCCCATATTCTCCTAATCAGGATGAATGAGGTAAGCAGTGGTGGAAAATGGTTATAAAAAGAAGCAAAAGAATGAGAGAAAGATAGCCCTGTTTCTACTGCTAGGAGACCCACAAGAAGACCAAGCTCCACAACTGTAACATATATGAGAGGGCCTGGGTCAGACCTAGGCAAGCACCCTGGTTGTCTGTTCAGTCTATGTGAGGCCCTGTGAGCCCACAGCGGTTGATTCTGTGGATTTCCATAAATTGTTATTGTCTTTTCTGCAGAATTCTCAGAGATCCAACTAATATTTGGCCATGGGTTTGTGTATCTGGTATCAGTTTCTGGATGAAACCTGTCTGATCAGACTCGGGCTAGACACCAGTCTATGAGTACAGCAGAATGTCATTTAAAATGATTACATAGATTGATTTTTGTTGTTTTTCCGTTGGTTCTTTTCTTTTTTTCCTTCCTTCCTTCCTTCCTTCCTTCCTTCCTTCCTTCCTTCCTTCCTTCCTTTTTTACCAGTCATGTTTGGTTCTAGGTCTCTGTACAATTGAGCATTTTGGATTTGGCCCTCTAGGCAATTTCAAGGGTGGGCTCCTTCTCATTTTGATGTCTTACTCTACAAACAGAAAGGCATTCTCTTCCCCTATAACTTATTTCCTTAGATATCCCCCAAACCACACAAAAACATTTAGTACCCCATATTTTAAGTAATTGTATGTGGTCCTCCTCAACCTAAACACATAAACAAGTTGTGACATAAGAACCTTCATGTTTGGGGCCAGCAGGATGTTTCAGTGTATAAAGCCAATTGGTCAAATATGGCAACTAGAATATTATCCCAGCAGGGTGATGGAGATAACTTTAATCTCAGCAGTTGGGAGGCAGAGGCAGGTAATCTCTGAATTCCAGGCTAGTCAGGTCTACAGCATTCCAAGATAGCCAGGACTGTATAAGAAATCCCTACCTCAAACCAAACAAAATAAACAAATACAAAACAAAATCCAACAATACCAACAAAAAAATCCAATAACAAAAAAAAAAGGAAGGAAGAAATTACTCACAGGGACACATATGTTTGAGTTCTCCCTGTTTCTCTGACATCCTCATGTATGCACTGGTGTGTGTGTGTGTGTGTGTGTGTGTGTGTTTGTGTGTGTATTCAAATACACACACACATTAAAACTATAATGAAAAATAATTTTAAAAGCTCTTTATTCATCTTTCTTTCAATTTAATGGAAGCTTAATATCTTCAGCTTTATGAAATCTTCTGCCAATCCTTTATGGTGGGGTGGGGGTAGGAATTGAGCTGTTGTGACTTTTAAGCAGCTGTTCCCAATCTAGAACACGTGGACAGATCCATTGATATCTTCTCCATGTGCTTACTGAGTATGTCTCTATTATTTAACAAGGGCCCAAGGACTGAGATGATGCCCCAGTGCCCAAGCTGCTGGGTAACAGACCACAGTTTAGGATGGAAGTCTACTTGGTCATTCTATTTCTAACCTGAATACCTTCAAAGAGTGTGACAAATAGCTCCTGCATTCTTGAACACTGCTACTGTCTGCTAGTAACAAAACATCAGGGAGGCAAACTTCTTAAAGTCATTCACAGTTTGAAACCAACTTTACATGAAGAGGCCACTCTTGTCCCAACCCTTCTATTCTGTCTCTTTGATGTTAGTAGCCCTCTTTTTCCTTTACTAAGTTTAGACAGCTCTGCTGCTTTTCTAAGCATGATCCAACTCAATTTTGAAAACTTCAGGCAATAAGAAAAAAAAAACAAAAGCAAACAAAATCCAACAAACCCCACTAAGATAACAAACAACAAAAAACAAACAAACAAACAAAAACACCATACCCTCAGAAAATCTTACTATTCTTAAAACACCCTAACTAGGGGGTATATTTATACTCACCCCAGCAAGAGAAGTCAGTGGCAGACCATATAAGTGGTCCCACTCATGTTTTTCTTGTAGAAACAAGGAGATTAATTGGGTTTAAGAAGTCTGGGTGACTTCTGTACACAATAAAGCCCAACCTGGCGTGAATGAATGCGTATTCAAGTTCTGTTGCTGTAATTCTCTGCTCAGCTTGCAGGCAGCTTCTCTGAGGAAGTCGTCTGCTCATACTCCTACTGAAAATCCTTACTGTTTCTGTTAAGTGTGGAGAGTTCTTAGGAGTCTTGTGAGCTTCTCATCTATTTTGATGTAAAAGTATTATTTGGGGCTTTTCTATCTCCCCCTTATTCCAGAATAATGATATTGAGACCTATTATAGTTCATAATAACATTTGGCACGATAGCTAGGCAAGATACTCATCGATTCTAACCTGGCCACCTTGGCCATGTGCCTTGTTATCCTCCATCTTGATCTCACCATGGTTGCTCCTGCTCCATCCCTGTCCTAACAGCAACTCCCTCATGATGACCCCCAGGGTGACCCCTCCACCTGGGTCCCCCTCATTGGATAGGAAGTTCTGTCTTAACTCTCCTGCAGAGCCATAGGCTGATCAGATCTTTATTATCCTCTTAGAGGTGAAGGAGAACATTTTTTTACAAAACACTGAGACAGGAGATACTTCAGTAATAATGACAAAGACAATGCCCAGACTGCAACTAGATCTCTGGGCACAGAAAGCAGCTTCAGAATATACAGTGCACATAATCATCTTCCAGCATTTTGAGTTTCCCTCCTCCTTACAAAAGGGAATGCTTCAATCTTGAAGTAAACACCTTCCCAAAGATCGAGGTACAGATTAAAAGGAAGGAGGTGTATTGTAACTTCATTAAAAACAGATTACTGCTACTTTGCACAGTACTTTTAAATTGTAATCAGAGGGGCATATTTAAAATCTTAATAGAATGAAAGTATAGATGTTTGCAAAGTATTTTCACCAGAATACTGCTGCCAAGATAACTATAGAAAATTGCCACATTTTAGTCAAAAAACAGTAAAATATTGACAGTTCATTCTAAAGTTTGTGTTATTTCTTAAAACTCAAGAAAACTGAAAAAAAAACCAGATTAATTCATCTCTAAAACAAACAATGAAACTAATTTATTTGAATCCCTTATTTGAGACTCACTTTCTTGAATCGTATGCCATAATGGCTATTTCTGGTTGTCAGTTTGACTACATCTGGAATGAACTACAATCCAGAAATGGAAGGCACACCTGGTACCTATATCTTGAGACTGGAAGATACGGGCCTCTGACCTGCATCTTGACATGGAGATTTTGAGCCATGAAAAGCTAATACACATGCTAGTCAAGAGAGTAATAAATACATCTCAGTGAGTCATAATTTATCTTAAGCTTACCTTCCTGTTTCTTTCTTGCTCAAAATTCCTGTGGATTAAGTCCGATCGAGAACATTTTCATTCATCTTAAAAGTTTGATAATGGTATTTTTGACATGATGTGTCTTTAAAATATCTTTGAAATATTTCTCTGTCTATTGTGTGTGTCTGGGTTTACGGACGATATGCAGGAAAGGAGGAGGGTGAGTATGACCTGGCAAGGGCAGAATGCAGAGGACAACTTTGCCAAGCCACATTCCTCATTATACCTTTACAAAGATTCTGCAGATCAAACTCACATTGCCAGTCTTCCTGGGCAAGAGGTTGGCCTGGGAAACCAGCTTGCCAGGTCCTGGAGACATGTCCATTATAATAAATGACCTGAATGTACGTAATTAGTAGATCTGAACTTTCTTTCCTTTATAAAATAATAGACATCTGTTTTTAGCATTGTTTGGTTGAGCCTAATAGTCTAGTTGGTTTTTTCTTTTCCCTGCAGAGAAGGCTTTGTGGATATGTTACTGAAGTGACTCCAGATTCTTTTAAATCTACAGGAATATTCCTGGCTCTCCATTCTTCTGTGACTTAATTCTATGTTCTCTTAATTTTGTGACTTCACCACTTTTTCCTCACATTTCTATCCTGGGAGAATATCTTTTATTTATTTATTCAAGTTTTTTTATACATTTTATTTTGTTCATATTTCAACTAGGCTTATGTCCTATCTTGTCTTAGGTTCTTGGATACTTAGTGACAGGATCAGGGAGATTTTTTTTTTTACAATGGAATCTGTTCTTTCTGACTGTAGAATAAATTCTTCATTTTCAGAAAATATTCTCTGCTTTTGTATCTTTGAATTGGATTCTGTTACATTCTGTTTTCTCCTGATGGGAACCTATTTTAAGTTGGATCCTGTTTTAACAATACCTTTCCAATATATCCTTTAGTTATTGCATTATTTGGGGTTCTCACAATGACAGTCTCCCAACAGAAAGTCCAAAATTCTGATTGTTGTTCAGTTCTTGAAGCTTGTCTTCAGAATAGGCCAAAATTGGAAAGAAGTGAGCTCTAATGCCAGTGAAGAAAGAAATTTTCTACTGAGCATGTGGACAAGCAAGAAAAATTCAAAAGCCTCTCCTTGATATAGGCTGCCACTAGAAGATGTGACCCAGTTGGTAGGAAGATATTACCATCTCAGATGATCCAATCAAGAAAATTCCCTTACCAATGTATCCAGCTACTTGAATTTTGATTAATTCCAAATATAGGCAGGTTGATAGCCAAGAATTGCCATCAGGGTTGCTTTGCATGCTTTCTATTTCCACCTGCTTTTATTATGCGGTTTATAAAGCTCAAAATCTATGTCAGGATTTCAAGGACAAATTCTCTAATGATATGGTTTTCACTCTTCCTTCACTATTATTGACAAATTTTTTGAAGAAACTTCAAACTTTCAGAAAATGTGTGGAAGAAAAATGTGACCAATTCCTGGATGTATATATGTCCTAAGATAAAGAGCAGAAAAGAGGGAAAGATGGAAAAGGAGAGAGTGAAGGAAGAAAAGGGTGGGGAAAGGGAGAGCAGTGCAAAGAATGCCTTTTGTGCACTTGTATATTTTGATCCATTTGGAAGTTAGTTATAAACTTTGTGACTTAGCCAGAAATCATCAATGTCTACCTCTCTGTTCAAGAACACATCTCACATATGTGCTGCAGTGTTCAGAATAAGGCAGTTAATATGATGAAGATGCTTCTCTATTCCAGAAGACATGTTTAACAGTACTGTCCTGAAGCTTTTATTAGAGCTCACTCCTTTTTTTGGGGGGGACAAGGGATAAGATCCAATTGAAGAATATGTGGTCATTTAATTTTGTTTCTTATTTTGGATCTTTGAGATTAGTTTTGTTGTTGTAGTTACTTCTTTTGTTGTCAAGAGACTTGTGAAATATTTTTGATCTTAATGTGTGTTTTCTGCCAATTCCTTTTTAATTATTATTAATGTAATTGAGACAAGGTCTTGCCATATAGTTCAGCTTGGTCTGAAGATTGCTACACACTCTAGCCATGCCTAAAACTAAGGATCTTCCTCATTCTTCCTCCAAAACCCTAGTGATGGGATTACAGATGTCTAATGCAATACTTGAATTTAGGTTAATCTTTCCTTTATTAGTGCATCATACTTCTGATTCTTTGGTCCTCTGTTTTTGGCTGTCACGTATCAACTTTGTATCTTTGTGTGTTGACTTTGTGCATTTTGTGCTCATCCTGAGCTATGAAGTATACCTAAAACCCTCAACTTTACAGTAATATTGGTCTTTTATTTGGTACTGCCTTCTGGGATTTGGTGGTGTTCTTTCAGCTTAAAGTCTGAATGCAGGAGAAGAGAACAGAACAAAAGTAAAAATTAGAAGTTGTAGCATAGCCACTTGCAGCTAAAGGAATTTTCCCCAGTATCATTTTTCATTGTATGGTGTGCGACTACTTTTCTGTGGGTCTTCATTTTTCCTATCTAACAAGTGAGGGTGGTGATTTTTTTAATGTAACCCAAACTTTTAGCATTTTTTTTGTTTCATAGCAAATTTTATCAAGAGTCCTCAAATATAAATGAGATTAGGTGACTCTCTAATTGCTTTGGGATTGTGGGGAAAGAACTTCATCTCAAACTTAATTTATCTAAGTGTATCATAATTTGAAAATCACTGAGCTAAATAATTTAAAGGAAGTTTTAATCTGTAAATATATTGAGGACTGTCTTTCATTGGGAACAATGTAAATTACTTTCCGTGGGGAAATCTGGTTGCTGAAAAACTGTAAGTTACTATTAACCACCAAAATCTAAATGTTTTTCAGTCCAGTTTGAGAATACTGTCAGTGTTTATTCCTTTCATCCAGGAAGTTATTCATTTGACGCTTTTGTCAAAGTTGTCATAGCACCCAGTGATGGTGACAGCATAAACAGTCATCACAGTATAGAGTATGATAATTTAGATGACTTTATGGGTTGGGGATATAGTTCAGTTGCTAGAGTGCTAAATGCACAAAACTCTAGATTTAAGCTCCAGAAGATTATAAACAGAGCACAATGATTTACATCTGTAATTCCAAGATTCAGCTGTAGTGATAAAGGGCTCTAAAGTTCAAAATCATCCCAGGCTACATATTCTATCAATCTAGGCTATGTGAGAAGCTATATGAAAAAAGACAGTTATATCAATGTCAGAAAAAAATGCCTTGAGATCTAACATACGAGTATTTATTTCCATACTTTGATCTAGAGTAGTTTGTATAAATGTTTTCTAAATATTGTTTCTTTTACATGCACTGTTTGTCTACACCTAAGGTGCTGACCCATAGGCCAGCTGATGAAAAGGGAGACTTAAGGTTCACAGGCCACTCTTTCAATACAAAGCATCAGTTCCCCTAAGCAAGGGAAGCAGAAAACCATGGCAGAACAACAGTGTGTGTTGCCGAATCTGGGTGGAACCTCTCTAAGTTGCTTATTCAGTTTGGGCAAATTCCAGCATCATAGGCTGTTCACCTGTTTCCTGAATGAATGCAGTAGTGACCTATGGAATCACATGTTTCAGATCCTTCAGAAGAATCTCACAGCACACCCTCAGAACAGTTTCAGGCATTCAATGACAATTTCCTGACTTTAAGTCGGATGTCCAAAGACCTCCTTGAGATGCCATGTGAGAGCGAGCCCTCTGGAACTGAGTCCAGGTAAGTTAAGCCTACAGCTTTTTGCAGAAGGATGGTGACTAGCAGGTGTAGATGAGCTCCAATCTCTTTTCTTTATCATATAAAGGAAATTTTCTCACATGTGAGTTTATGACAATTTTTTTGTAGAATGTTTGTATCTTGTCTGGACCTAACAATGTGATTTAGTAAAAACCAGAAAAGCATGTTATTTTATTTAGAAGATATTTCTCTACTATATACTGTGTGTGGAGAGAGGGAAGGAAATAATAATCCTCCAGTATTATATTGAATGACAGCTGTCTTACTTGAATTAATTAATCTGATAAATTTTCATAGTTCACACAAGTATACTCTTACCCAATGTAAATGTTAGAGAATAAAGCATTGAGAAGGTTTTTCTTTAAAATTTATTCTAGAATTTTGCCAGCATTTTAATTTGCACAATTTTGCACTTCTTTGAATATGGGTATTTATTTAAAAGCTACGTAGCTCAAATTGGCAAACGCTTCAACAAAGAAATAAATGTGGCTATTGTTGGCATTGGCAAGTTTAAAGGAAGATTCCTCCTTTTAGAAATAAGAAAATAAATTCAAAATAAAAATCTCTCGATTTTTAAGTCTCTCAGATTGGGTTGAAGTCTCTTGCTGAAAGGAAATTAAAATTATGTAACTAAAGTCTTTCAGAAAGGGAAAATCTTTTGCCTGAGCTCTTGAATTATTTGCACTGTTGCATCATTTACCTGAGCTCTTGAATTGTTTACACTTTAAAAAGAAGTATATTATGGAATTTCTCTTTTTTCTAAAAGTTACTAAAGTTCTACTAATTCAATATGTGTGCTCATCATTTCACAAAAAAATTTTTGGACTAAAAACATAAGGGGACACATGATATAAAACAGGATTCACAAGTAAAAGAACAGCACCTAACCCCACTTTGCACTTGTATTCTCTGTCCAAATGACTTACAGACAATCCTATGGATTGATGATTTGGGCTATTTTGGATTTGATAAAATAGTCTATCAAAGTGTAATGCCCATCACAGGGTGAACATGCTCATATTTTCTGATATACATGAGCTGGCAATTGGACCAAAATATCTGAATGATATACAATTTTGTTCATTCAAGCTACATTTATTTTTTTATTTTTTTCTTTTATTGGATTTTTTTATTTACATTTCCCGGTTCCCCAGACATAAGCCCCCTATCCTATCCTATCCCCCCTCCCCTCCTTCTATAAGGGTGTTCCCTCCCCATCCACCCCCAACCATTGACAGATATGCATGTATTAAAGTTTTGGGTGGTCCGATTCCCTATACATAAAATCCAAAACGAACAAACTATTAAGCAAAAATTCAAGGCAAATAGTTAGGCTCATTGAATTTTAACTTTCTTTAATCTTGGGTGACTATCCCCATCCTCCTAATTTACTGTGCATTAAGCAATGATTTAATTGAATGTCTGTTCATTAGGATTCTTTTAAGCACCCAATATCATGATGAATGATTTTAACTATAACCCAAGACTCTCCAAGTTTTAGAAGTTCCTTGAAAATCATCAGGGAAGGACAATACTATAGCCCATAAAAGTTCTCTCCCTTAGGTACAATTGTAGCCTTGTTTCTCAAAAGCAGGAAAATGATGAGAATTTCTTGTCATGACGAAGTTTAGTATATCCTAATAGCATCAAAACTTATGGCCCCATTCAGCCTGCTTCCAATGACTTCAACATATGTAGTATAGATCATAAGACAAATGAGAGCCGAAACTTGGTACCATATGCTGTGTATTGATCTTCTAATGTAATTTCAGCACTCCTGGAAGAAATAATGAAATGCAGCCTTTGCTGTCACTTGAGGATTGCAGCACAGATGAGGAAGAAGAAGATTTTCTTGACAAGCAGAATGTCATTACACTACCATGGGCAAAGAGGGCTTAACAGTTCATTACTTTCCATTCTGTACTCAAAATAAACCAAACAACTGAGTGATTAACTTTTGCAGGTATTGGAGATTATTAATGGCTCTGGTGTTTCTAAGCTTGTAAACCAATAAAGATTAGTGATCTTATAAGCTTAAGGTCCTTTAATTCCATATAGCATATTGTATGCCAAAATCTCATCTATATTACAGATTACACTGTAATGGGTAAATGTATATCAATGAAACTTACCATAGGACAGAATAGGCTTATTTATGTTTCTTACTCAATTATGTTTGGCATGATTAGGTCAAAAACATGTATTATCTAAGGCTATGTCATCACTGTGTCACCAACTGAGCTTAAAATTACAGTGCTTTTTGACATTGTATAATGGCAAATATGGAAACCTGTCAAGTTGATGCAATAGGGAAAAGGAAAACCTAAAATAAAGGAGATAAACTATTGGCCCTAGTTCCAGTACATTTTTGAAAAGAAATCTTAAAGCATCTTGCCTTGGGATGGTCAATGAAATGTAAGATATCTTTTTCTTTTATTTTATTTATTTTTATTTTTAAATTTTTATTGGTTATTTTATTTATTTACATTTCAAAGTTATGCCCCCTCCAAGTTTCCCCTCCACAAGTCCCCTTTCCCCTCTTCCCTCCCCCTGCCTCTATGAGGGTGCTCCTCCATCTGCCCACTCACTCTTGCTTCAGTAACCTAGCATTCCCCTATCCTGGGTCATCAAGCCTCCACAAGACCAAGAAGCTCCCTTCCCAGTGAGCCAGATAAGGCAATCCTCTGTTACATATCCAGCTGGAGTCATGAGTACCCCTGTGTACTCTTTGTTTGGTGGTTTAGTCTCTGGGAGTTCTGGGGGTCTCTGGTTGGTTGATAGGGTTGTTCTTCCTATGAGGTTGCAAACCCTTCAGCTCCTACAGACCTTGTCCTAATTTCCCCATTGGGGTCCCTGCACTCAATCCAATGTTTGGCTGTGTACTTCTGCCTCTGTACTGGTCTGACTCTGGCAGAGCTTCTCAGGGCACAGCTATACCAGGCTCCTGTCAGTAAGTGCTTCTTAGAATCAGAAATTGTGTCTGGGTTTGGTGTCAGTAGATGGGATATATCCCTAGGTGGGGCAGTTTCCTTCAGTCTCTGCTTCACTCTTTGTTCCTTTATTTATTTATTTATTTATTTTTTTGATGGGAGAAATCTGGATTAAAAGCCCCAATGTCTTTAAAAATTCAAACATTTTATAAGTTCTCTTTAAAGTATCCAAAGTCACTTTCAAAGTTCTAAGCTGCTCTAAAATAAAATAAATACTCTCAAAAATATCTTGAGTCTCTTAAACATGGGTCCCTATAAAATAACAACAACAATGACAACAACAACAACAAAATAAATTAAATACTGTCTTACTTCAAGAAGGAAGATCAAGGGCGTATTCAGAGCAAACCAAAACCAAAGTCCTCCAATAGTAGAATGTTCAGTGCAGACTTCTGAGATGGTGTACCTCAGCACATTTGCACATTAGAAAGGTGAATTAGCGCCTTATAATTGCTGCTATCCTCGACAGCCATTTCACTACACTGGCATTTCCAAAATACTGCACTCCAATTCCAATGCACATGTATGGCACTTTTACCAGTATTCTTTCCTAGGTTCCCTTCAAGGCCTCTGATCCTGCCACATGGTGCCAATTCTCAGCTTCTCTCCATGACCCTGTGAATCCAGGGACTTCTACTACTCCTGAGATCATACCTTTACTGATATCCTCTTCTGGTCCTTCACAGTGTCAAGGCTTAGCTGCTCTCCATGACCTCTTCATGCCTTCAAAACCAGTACCCTGGGAAAGTCTTACATCTCCCTCTGGTCCTCAGTTTCTCCGATGATCCTAACGAAACACTTCCCAGGATGATTTCACCTCAGTGATGCTGGTTTCTTTTTAGCCACCACTAATTTCGAAGCACCAATTAATCAGTACCACCTATGCAGTTGGAGCCCAGGGTCAGTCCATGTATAGTCTTTGGGTAGTGGTTTAGTCCCTGTAAGCTCTTGTTGATTGGTATTGCTGTTCTTATGGGGTTGCGGGCACCTTCAGCTCTTTCAATCCTTTCTCTAATTCCTCAAACGGGGGGTTCTGTTCTCAGTTCAGTGGTTTGCTGCTGGCATTTGACTCTCTAGTTGACATGTTCTGACTGTGTCTCTCAAGAGAGATCTATATCCAGTTCCTGCCAGGAAGTACTTCTTAGCTTCATCCATCTTACCTAGTTTTGGTGGCTGTGTATGGATGGGCCACATGTGGGGCAGGCTCTGAATGACTGTTCCTTCAGTCTCTGCTCTAAACTTTGTCTCCCTATCCCCTCCAATGGATATTTTTGTTTCCCTTTTAAGGAAGGAGCAAACCATCCACAATTTGGTCATCCTTCTTGAGCTTCATGTGGTCTGTGCATCTTGGTTAATTCAAGCATTTGGGCTAATATCCACTTATCAATGAGTACATACCATGTGAGTTTTTCTATGATTGGGTTACCTCACTCAGGAAGATATTTCTTCGTTCATTCCATTTCCCTATAAATTTCATGAAGTCATTATTTTTGATGGCTGAGTAGTACTCCATTGTGTAGATGAATCACATTTTCTGTGTCCATCCCTCTGTTGAAGGACAACTGGGTTTTCTCCAGCTTCTAGCTATTATAAATAAGTCTGCTATGAACATAGTGGAGCATGTGTCTTTGTTATATGTTGTAGCATCTTTTGGGTATATGCTCAGGAGAGGAAAACCCGGGTCCTCAGGTAGTGCAATGTCCAATTTTCTGAGGAACATCCAGACCGATTTCCAGAATGGTTGTACCAGTCTGCAATCCCACCAACAATGGAGGAGAGTTCCTCTTTCTCCACATCCTCACCAGCATCTGCTGTCCCTTGAGTTTTTGCTCTTAGCCATTCTGACTGCTGTGAGGTGGAATCTCAGGGTTGTTTTGATTTGCATTTCCCTTATGACTAAAGATGTTGAACATTTCTTTAGGTGCTTCAGAGCCATTTGATATTCCTCTGCTGTAAATTCTTTGTTTATCTCTGTACCCCATTTTTAAATTTTTTCCTCCATCTTTATTTCATTGGATATTTATTATTTACATTACAATTTGTATTCCCTTTCCCGGTTTCCAGGCAAACGTCCCCCTAACCCCTTCTCCTCCCCTTCTATATGGGTGTTTGCCTCACCATCCTACTTCCATTTCCGCCCTCCCTGCAACAATCCAGTTCACTGGGGGTTCAGTCTTGGCAGGACCATGGGCTTCCCCTTCTACTGGTGCTCTTTACTAAGCTATTCATTGCTACCTATGCAGTTAGAGCTTTGCATATTTTGGATATGAGCCCTCTATCAGTTGTAGGATTGTTGAAGAACTTTTCACAATCTGTTGGTTTCCGTTTTGTCCTAACAACAGAGTCCTTTGCTTTACAGAAGATTTGTGGTTACATGGGATCCTATTTGTCGATTCTTCATCTTAGAGCATAGGCCATTGGTGTTTTCTTCAGGAAAATTTCTCCAGTGCCCATGTATTCTAGATTCTGCCCCACTTTTTCTTCTTTTAGTTTGAGTGTATTTGGTTTGATGTGGAGGTCCTTGATCCATTTGGAATTAAGCTTTGTACAGGGTGATAAGAATGGATTGATCTGCATTCTTCTACATGCTGACCTCCAGTTAACCAGCTCCTTTTGTTGAAAATGCTCTCTTTTTTCCATTGGATGGTTTTGGCTCCTTTGTCAATAATCAAGTGACCATAGGTGTTTGGCTTCATTTCTGGGTCTTCAATTCTATTCCACTGTTCTATTTGCCTGGCTCTGTACCAATAGTATGCAATTTTTTATCACTATTGCTCTGTAATACTGCTTGAGTTCAGGGATACTGATTCTCCCGGAAGTCTTTTTATTGTTGAGGATAGTTTTAGCTATCCTGGTTTTTTTGTTATTCCAAATGAATTTCCAAATTTTTCTGTCTAATTCTCTGGAGAATTGGATTGGAATTTTGATGGGGATTGCATTGAATCTGTAGATCCCTTTTGGTATAATGGCCATTTTTACTATATTAATCCTGCCAATCCATGAGCATGGGAGATCTTTCCATCTTCTGAGATCTTCAATTTCTTTCTTCCGAGGCTTGAAGTTCTTATCATACAGATCTTTCACTTGCTTGGTTAAAGTTGCACCGAAGTATTTTATAGTATTTGGGACTATTATGAAGGGTGTCATTTTCCTAATTTCTTTCTTGGCTTGTTTCTCTTTTGTGTAGAGAAAGGCTACTGATTTATTTGAGTTAATGTTATACCCAGCCACTTTGCTGAAGGTGTTTATCAGGTTTAGTAGTTCTCTGGTGGAGCTTTTGGATCACTTAAATATACTATCACATCATCTGCAAATTGTGATATTTTGACTTCTTCCTTTCCAATCCATATCCTTTTGATCTCCCTTTGTTGTCTGACTGCTCTGGCAAGGCCTTTGAGAACTATATTGAATAAGTAGGGATAGAATAGGCAGCCTTGTCTAGTCCCTGATTTTAGTAGGATTGCTTCAAGTTTCTCTCCATTTAGTTTAATATTAGCTACTGGTTTGCTATATATGACTTTTACTCTGTTTAAGTACTGGCCTTGAATTCCTGTTCTTTCCTGGACTAGCAAGGTCTTTTAAAGGCAAAAACCACAATCAAAAAATTACTTTCCTGCAGAAATGCACTTCTGCAGACATGAGATAAAGTCACAAGTCTTTTGCACGCAGCAACTAAGCAAATTTACAGAAGCCAGAGTAAGCAGGTGGCTAATTATTTTACAACAGTTATGCATTTCTGGACAGTGGTAAAGGGGCTTTAATGTTGAACATTTCCTGAAAATTTTTTAATAAGATTCAGTCCTTAGAATTGTTTTAACATCTCAAGTTGCTGATAGAGTTGGCTTCAAGCATCTAAGATGGTTGTTTGGGTCAAAGTGGAGTTATTTAACTGATATACTGTATACACAGTAACATATTTCAAGAACTTTTGTAGTTGAAGAGAGCAAAGAGACAAAATGATTTCATCCCAAGTTAAGGTCCTAGGACCTTCTCCTCCCTCTTTCTAGAATATATGTTGCCATTACTATATAACTAGCTATCATTGTACTAGTCTGACCAGCTAGATCCTGGCCTCTTGGACAAGGTAATCTTTCTCTAAGAAGGTGATTGTATTATATCTGTAGGTAAAAAGCAACACTGTAATGGGTTTTGTACGGATAGCCTTGCTAATAGAGTGAAACTCTCAAAACATAAATAAAAAATTAAAGTATTAAATATCATAAATGCAGTTTTGGTCAAAATCTGAAATATGGAATGTGTCATATAGAGATTAGAATTTGGCCCCCAACTTTTCATATTTCTGCTGAAAATTCCTGACAGAAACCACTTAAAACAGAAGACGTTTTATTTTGGTTCACACTTTCAGGGTATACTATCTGTCATGACTGAAAATTCATGGTGGAATTCAGAGTAGAGAGTATATGAACAGGACTCTCCTCACTTCATGGTACAGACAGGAACAAAGATAGATAAGAACCAGTTATACAAGTTTCAAAGCACATCCCTAGTAGTCTATGACTGCTAAGGAGGCCCTGTGCTCTAAAAGTTTTATAATCTCTTCTATTATCAATTGGGTCCTGAGTGTTTAAACCCACAACATAATATGATATGACATGACAAGACACTGAAGAGTGACTATGAAGACACTCTCTTATGCCTTCATTTGCTCTCCATATCCACACACTTATCAAAGTTCCTTAATTCTATGGCTTTTATACTAATGAGAATATAAAAACTCAGTAAGATTCCAGTTTTTGCCTGTAGCAGATTGAATATATTCACTCATTTTGAAGCTCAAGCTTAAAATTACTTTTCAAGGACTGCACATAGTTCTGACTATAGACCTGAGTTGACTCCTAATATTTCAGAGGCATTTCAACCATAAAAGTGATATGACAGTTATCACATTGTATTTCTAGATCCAGTAAGGAAAGTACCCCAATGATTTCACATAAACACTGGCCTTTGGAATTTTATTATCAGACTTATATTTTGTAAAACCAAGATCCTAAGCAGAGAAGGTAGCAACACACCTAATACCCATGCTCCTCTACCTCCTGAGGATGTTGATCATTGACAGCCTAACCACCACCACAGACTACAGATTATTATTACTTTTCTGTTGCTTTGGTAAAAGATCATGGCCAAGGTGACTTACAGAAGAAAGTTAATTGGAGCTCATGAGATTCCAGAGAGTTAGACATCATGTCAGCAGAACAGAGGCATCAGATGTGAAAGTTGTAGCTGCAGCTGAGAGCTTCTATTATGAACTTCAAGCAGGATCACAGAGATAAAACTATAAATGGTGTAAGTCTTTAAATTCTCAAACCATGCTTCCTGTGACATGGTTCCATATACAAGGCTACCCCTAAGCCTCTCCAAACAAAGCTACCAACTGGGGGTAAAACATTCAAAAGCAGGAGACTTTGGGGGTGGTGGTATCTCATTCAAGCTACCGCCATAATACAGGTTAGCCAGGCTCCACTCTCAGACTCAAAGTGTGATCACTGTCCCAAAGCCCAAGTCATTGGCATTCCATTTTCTATTTCAGTCACATAGTTGTCACATGCAGACCAAACCTGTTTCTTATTGGTATAAGCCTACCCCTCCCATAGAAATCTTAAATATTAACCTTTTACCTTCAGCTTGAGATATTACCTCAGATTTCCACTATATGTTCAGCATTATTATAGGCTTTTGTTTTCCCTAAAAGGACACTTGACTCGAACTCTTTATTTCAAACACTATGATCTAGAAGTCTAGGATTGCAATACCCTTAACAACATTGCATCATCATATTGCTCTTCTATATAACAAAAACAAAATGATATTAAAGTTTATTCAATAGTTTAAATGTGACAAGGCCACCAAGATGCACTGTACTGTCCTGTACAGAGCACAGGCTCATGGTATCTGAAAATCTGCAGGTCAGTTTATGCTGTGTAAGACACTACCTTACTTAGGAGGAAGAGGGTTTTGATTCAGTGGATATTTCTAGATTATATCAGTCACCATATAGAAGGTAAGGTAAGGACTTCAAATAGCTAATCACCTCACATCTGCCATCAAGAGCAGAGAGTGCATATATGTTCACTTGCTTTCTTATCTGTCCCCTGTCCTCAGCTCCCTTTTCTTTTTTCTTTTTCTTTTTTTTTTGCCATCTATTTTTTGAACTTTCAGTATTTTATTCAAGTTTTATTTTAAGTGATTCTAATTACAGCATTTGAAGGGGAGGAGCTAATTCCACAGAAAATGGAAGAGTCTATAATGTACCTGTTAAACTGGTAAAAATAGAGGTGAGGCTACAAGAGGAGTCAGTTGAGATCCCTAGTGCTAAGATGTGACCACAATCACCCACTCAGCTCAGAGTTGGAGAACCCGGAAGCTATTTCACACTATGATGCAATGGCGAAATAAAGGGAATTAAAAAGAAAGAGGGAGAAGGAGAAGGAGAAGGAGGAGGAGGAGGAGAAGGAGGAGAAGGAGAAGAAAAGGGAGAAGAAAAGGGAGAAGAAAAGGGAGAAGAAAAGAAGGGAGAAGAAAAGAAGGGAGAAGAAAAGAAGGGAGAAGAAAAGAAGGGAGAAGAAAAGAAGGGAGAAGAAAAGGGAGAAGAAAGGGAGAAAGAAAGAAAGAAAGAAAGAAAAATAAATAAATAAATAAATAAATAAATAAATAAATAAATAAAGGAAGAAAATCACATCACAACACAAGGAAGAATTAAGTCCTGAATGACTGGCTCCATCAGGCCTACCCTCTCCACCCTAAAATGTCACAAAAGAAATATCTAACCACACCCTAAAGACTAAAACAGGTGACTGATGGACTAGGATGGGAACGGCGTGACCATCTGTCTAAAAAAACGTCCCTTTCACGTAGGTGTGTACATGCTTCAGATGGATCGGAACACCGGGATTCGATATTCAATAAGTCACAACTTCATGTGTGGACTGAATACAGATTTACAAAGGATCCACACATTCCTGGCTTCCACTAGCAGCCTGGCATTTCTAGAGGAGCTCCTCCCCAACCCACGCCTACAGCTAAAACGGACCCTTCCTGGAATGGAGTTTCTGCTGTGCCTCTGAAATGATAAACGCCTTAAAGCCAAATCATCCTTAGCCTGGAGGTCTAATGTGGCATTTATCAAGTCTTGCATCCCCCAACATATAACATTAAAAGGCACACTAAACTCTGAAGGTAGCTATGCTGCAAAATAGGGTCAACCTGATACTTGGCTGCTATTCCAATGTGAGTGTTACTGTTTCCTGCAGTCCAGGCGAGATTGGCATCAGTCTCCAACTTCTTGTTCACCTTCTAGTAAATGGAGTCAACAAACTCTGTCCTGTCGTTCACATTAGTATGAAGCTGGAATTTGTCCATTTTGTAGCCAATTTCGAAGTTGCTGTGGATCACTTGGGACTTTGAGGTCTCAAAATTTATTTGGTGGCCAGCCAGCCAACCCTCACAGCCAAGCACCAGAGCACCCCGGATTGAGGGTCCAGCGATGTCAAAGTCCACATCACAGCCCAGGTTGATATGCTCTCTCTTGTACCTTGTCTTGATTTTAGCATTTTTCCCCAGTGTTAGGTGAGAAAGGTGAATCAAAGGTCAGCTTCAATCCACGAGCAAGTTGGTCTTCCATGGAGATCTCAGTGCCCAGGGTGTTGTCTCTGTTTCACTTCTTAGTAAACTTCAGTCCATACTCGGTCCATCTGTACTTGGTTTCTCGACTGACTTTCACTTTGGTGGTCTCCGTGTTGGCAGAGCCTGAGCTAGTAAATTCCAATCCATTCTCGGACTTCGTTTTCAAATCAAGTTTTATTAAGCCAAAGCCGCCGTAGCCCTTGGTGAAGACATCCCTGGCGGACTTGCCAAGATCAGCATATGTGGGAGGCACAGCCATGTTCTCGGAGGCAGTGACAGCCAGAGCAGCAGCAGCTATTGCGGGGGTTGCAGCAAGGAGGCTGTGAGCACAGGGCTGCCATCTATTTTTTAAAGTTGGATTTTTTTTACTAACTTTCCCAGTTTCCCAACCATAAGCCCCCTATCCCATCCCCCTCCCCTTATTCTATATAGGTGTTCTCCTCCCCATCCAACCACCTGCCCTTACCCCGACATTCCCCTGCACTGGGGGCTCCAGTCTTTGCAGGACCAAGGGCTTCTCATCCCATTGGTACCCAACAAGGCTATCCTCTGCTACATACACAGCTGGAGCCATGGGTCTGTCCATGTGTGGTCTTTGGCTAGTGGTTGAGTCCTTGGGAGCTCTGGTTTGTTGGCATTGTTGTTCTTATGGGGTTACAAGCCCCTTCAATCCTTTCTCTAATTCCCCTCACTTCAATGGTTTGCTGCTAGCATTTGCCTCTGTATTTGACATGCTCTGGCTGAGCCTCTCAGGAGACAGCTATATCAAGTTCCTGTCAGCATGCATGTCTTGGCTTCATCATCTAATTTTGTTGGTTATATATAAATGGGCTGTTTATTCAGGTGTAGCAGGCTCTGAATGACGATTCCTTCAGTCTCTGCTCCAGGTTTGTTTCCATATCCCCTACTATGAATATTTTTGTTCCCCCTTTTAAGAAGGACTGAAGCATCCAAATTTTTGTCCTCCTTCTTGAACTTCATGAGATCTATAGATTGCATCTTGGGTAATTTGAGCTTTTGGGCTAATATCCACTTATCAATGAATGCATACCATGTGTGTTTTTCTGTGGTTGGGTTACCTCACTTAGGATGGTACTTTCTAGTTCATTCCATTTGCCTATGAATTTCATGAAGTCATTGTTTTGATAGCTGAGTAGTACTCCATTGTGTAGATTCCACAACTTTTTGTATCTATTCCTCTATTGATGGGCATCCGGGTTCTTTCCACCTTCTGGCTATTATAAATAAGGCTGTCATGAACATAGTAGAGCATGTGTCTTTGTATGTTGGAGTATCTTTTTGGTATATGCCAAGGAGAGGTGGAGCTGGGTCCTCAGGTAGTGCAATATCCAATTTTCTGAGGAACCTCCAGAAATATAATTTCCAGAATAGTTGTATCAGTTTACAATCCCACCAACGATTGATGAGTGTTTCTCTTTCTCCACATCTGCCCCAGCATCTGTTGTCACCTGTCATTTTGATCTTAGCCATTCTGACTCGTGTGAGGTGGAATCTCAGGGTTGCTTTGACTTGTATTTCCCCGATGACTAAGGATGTTGAACATTTATTTAGGTACTACTCAGTCATTCAATATTCCTTAGCTGAGAACTCTTTGTTTAGCTCTGTACCCCATTTTTAATAGGGTTATTTGCCTCTCTGGAGTCTTAACTTCTTGAGTTCTTTGCATATTTTAGATATTGGTCTTCTATCACATGTAGGATTGGTAAAGATCTTTTCCCAATTTGTTGGTTGCCATTTTGTCCTAATGACAGTGTCCTTTCTTTATGTTACAGAAGCTTTGCAGTTTTATGAGGACACATTTATGGATTCATATTTATTGATCCTAGAGCATAAGCCATTGGTGTTTTGTTAAAAAATTTTCCCAATACCCATGTGCTCAAGACTCTTCCTCACTTTTTCTTCTATTAGTTTGAGAGTATCTGGCTTCATGTGGACATTCTTGATCCAATTGGACTTAAGCTTTGTACAGGGTGATGAGAATGGGTCGATTTGCATTCTTCTACATGCTGACCTCCAGTTGAACCAGCACCATTTGTTGAAATGCTATCTTTCTTTCTTTTTTTCTTATCTTTATTAACTTGAGTATTTCTTATTTACATTTCAATTATTATTCCCCTTGCCGGGCCAACATTCCACTAACCCCTGCCCATCCCATTCTATATGGGCTTCTCCTCCCCATCCTCCCCCATTACCACCCTCCCCCCAACAATCACATTCACTGGGGGTTCAGTCTTGGCAGGACCCAGGGCTTCCCCTTCCACTGGTAATCTTACTAGGATATTCAATGCTACCTATGAGGTTGGAGTCCAGGGTCAGTCCATGTATAGTCTTTAGGTAGTGGCTTAGTCCCTGGAAGCTCTGGTTGGTTGGCATTGTTGTTCATATGAGGTCTTGAGCCCCTTCAAGTTCTTCCAGACCTTTCTCTGATTCCTTCAACGGGGGCCAGTTCTCAGTTCAGTGGATTGCTGCTGGCTTTCACCTGTGTATTTGCTGTATTCTGGCTGTGTCTCTCAGGAAAGATCTACATCTGCTTCCTGTCAGCCTCTACTTCTTTGCTTCATCCACCTTGTCTAATTGGGTGGCTGTATATGTATGGGCCACATGTGGGGCAGGCTCTGAATGGGTGTTCCTTCTGCCTCTGTTCTAAACTTTGCCTCCCTATTCCCTGCCAAGGGTTTTCTTGTTCCCCTTTTAAAGAAGGAGTGAAGCATTCGCATTTTGGTCATCCTTCTTAGTTTCATATGTTCTGTGCATCTAGGGTAATTCAAGCATTTGGGCTAATAGCCACTTATCAATGAGTGCATACCATGTGTGTTTTTCTGTGATTGGGTTACCTCACTCAGGATGATATTTTCCAGTTCCATCCATTTGCCTATGAATTTCATAAAGCCATTGTTTTTGATAGCTGAGTAATATTCCATTGTGTAGATGTACCACATTTTCTGTATCCATTCCTCTGTTGAAGAGCATCTGGGTTCTTTCCAGCTTCTGGCTATTATAAATAAGGCTGCTATGAACATAGTGGAGCATGTGTCTTTGTTATATGTTGGGGCATCTTTTGGGTATATGTCCAAGAGAGGTATAGCTGGGTCCTCAGGTGGTGCAATGTCCAATTTTCTGAGGAACCTCCAGACTGATTTCCAATACAGCAAACCAGTAGCTAACATTAAACTAAATGCTATCTTTCTAATCCTAAGAGAATCCCATCTAGGAGATGGTGCTGTTCACAGTGGCCTATGTCTTAACACATTTAACACATCCCCTACAGATACATCTATGAATCAACCTAATAAAGATAATACTTTACTGCAACTTTTTCCATATAGTTCCACATTATATTAGTTTCATGATTAAAGCTCACCATCATAAACTTGTTAGTAAATCTAGGATCAAATTGGTATGAACAAGGAAACAAAATCACCATCAAAACTACTTTCATCTACTATGGCAATTTGATTAAATGATACAGAGTTCCAGATCTACCTTTATTAAAAATGATCAACAATTATTCCTTATATTATCATATTTTATAATCTAATATTTTAAAGCTATGTACTAAAGTGATGCCAGCAATTTATAAACACTTTGTGCACCATAATTTTTAAAAAATCAAAAAATTTAAACCATTCCTCTCATGCTTCCACCTCCTTGTTTTTGTAGGATATTCTATTTCATCATAATTTCCATCCCTAGTTATTTATTACTAGCCACATTTGCATGAAAACAATGTTTATTTCCTAAGAGTTCATCTGTGCCTGTAGTTTATCCCTTACCTAAAGTCATAATTCTTTGTTAGTGACACACTGATTGTTCACTGGGTAAATGATTATGATGTTGCAAACAAGATTATGACTTTAGCTGGGGAATAACCAGCAGGCATAAATGAATCCTGAAGAAATAAAGAACCTCCTCATTTAATGCAAATGTCTTTCATAGTTACGGAAAAGGAGAGGATATTCTTAACAGTCTCCATTAGGTGACAGTTATCTTTTAAATGAAAAGAATTAATTGACTGATAAATCTTCTTTCTCCAATGTGTATAATATACAACCACAGTGGATGCAAACAGTTCTGAAAGGTGTCTGTGCTCTTGTTTGTGGCAAAGGGAAGGGATGAGCTTACCTTCCATACACACACACACACACACACACACACACACACACACACACACACACACACACATTTATATAAACTTTTCTAAAAATTTTCATTAAAAGTAGTCTTTTCTCTTGCTTCAATTAACAGCTGCTAATATATGTTTAAATAAATGAGAAGTTGATGTTTAATGTTAATTTCTCCCTCTCTCTTTTTATATATTCCTTCTTTTTATTTATTTTTTTTTCCACTCCAGATTTTGTTTCCCTCCCAGTCTACCCTCCAACTATTCCACATCCCATACTCCTCCCCGTGCCCCTTTTCTCCATCAGGATGTCCCCACTCCCTACCTCTAACCCCCATCCCACCAGACCTCTAAACTCCCTAGGGCCTCCAGTCTCTTGAAATGTAAGTGCATCTTCTCTGATTGAACCCAGACCCAGCAGTCCTCTGCTCTATGTGTGTTGGGGGCCTCATCTCAGCTGATGTATGCTGCCTGTTTTGTGGTCTAGTGTCTGAGAGATCTCAGGGTCTAAGTTAGTCGAGACTGCTAGTCCTCCTACAAGGTTGCCCTCCTCCTCAGTTTCTTTCAGTTTTTCCCTCATTGGACCACAGGGGTCAGCAGCTTCTACCCACTGGTTGGGTGCAAATATGTGCATCTGACTCTTTCAGCTGCATGGTGGGTCCTTTGGAGGGCAGTCGTGATAGTTCCCTTTTTCTGAACACTCCATGGTGTCAGGCCTTGGGGCGTCCCTTTGAGCTGAATCCCACTTTGGACCTGTCGCTGGATGTCCTTTTCCTCAGACTCTTCTCCATTTCTACCCTCCACTTCTTTCAGACAGGAACAAATACGGGTCACAGTTTTGACTGTGGGATGGCAACCCAATCACTGACTTGATGCCCTGTCTCTCTGCTGGAGGTGGGCTCTCTTCCCACTGTAGGGCATTTTATCAGGATCCACCACACCTTTGAGTCCAGGCAATCTCTCACCTCCTCTGGTACAGTCTGGAGGGTCCACCCGATCTCTTACTTCCTGAGGTTTCCTGGTTACAGTTTTTTCTGCTGGCCCTCAGGTCTTCAGTCCTTTTCTCCAACCCAATACCAGATCTTGTTCCCCTCTTCCCATACACTTTTAAATAATTTTTCCCTCCAAGATTCATTCCTTCTTTCCCCCTTATGGTTGCTTTCTTCTCCCTCCCAAGGTGTCCTCACTTGGGTCCTTCATCTTGTTGACCTTTTTAAGCTCTGTGGACTGTATCTCGGTATTCTGTAAAATTCATTTATTTAATATTACAATTCATTTATTTAATATTTAGTTAATATTGACTTATTAGTGAGTACATACTATGCTTGTCCCTTTGGGTATGGGTTACCTCACTCAGAATGAGTGTGTGAGTGTGTGTGTATGTGTGTACGCACGTGTGTGTGTGCACCCATGCATGCACTTGCCCATACCCCTGCCTGAATGTGCATCATCCTGAGGCCTGAGGAAGATGCTGTGTGTTCTGTCTATTGCTCTCCTCTTGATAGTCTTACTGAATCTGAGTCTCATCATTTTAAGAAGACTGGGTAGTCTATGTGCCCTAGGAATCTACCTGTCTCTACTTCTCCCAGTTTTAGGTTACAGATACAATGGAACCCAAGCCTGCCTTTGGGTAATGGGGATTGAAATTCAAATTCTCATGGTTGCATAACAACTGCTCTTTACTCACTGAGCCACCTTTCTCATTCTGTGTTATTGTTAAAGGCTCTGGACTGATAATGTGAGAATTAAAGGCACAGTTAGGACATTAGCTTCCCATATCATTTTTTCAGGAATATTTATAGCATTTACTTCCTTCTTTGATCTGTGCCACAACCACAAACTAAACTTAGGCTATTGGGTGAGTTATAATTTGACTTAATTCACATAAGAGACAGCAAATGATGAGGTAATAAACCAGTCGGGGTTGAAATTAAGTCTGATAATAGGTGGTCAAGCACTTCTTTGGCAGTGACATTTTACATGGTGTTTTCCTTCTCATGGGTTCTTTATCACTCAAGATAGTGAAGATTTCCATACTTTACTTTTTCACCATTTATTTATCTATTCATTTTACACCCAGATCACTACCCCTTCTGGTCAGATCCTGCTCCTCTCTCCTCTGAAAGGGTGCCTCTCACTCTCCTGGTATCCTTCCACCATGACCCATCAAGTCTTTGAAAGTTAGGTGCATCCTTCTCTCCCTGTGGCCAGACAAGGCTTTTCAGCTAGGGAATGGATTCCGCATAAAGGTGACAGCTTTAGAGATGACACCTGATCCAGGACTTGGGGACCCACATGGATACTGAGTTGTACATCTGCTACATATGTGCCTTTGGCCTCACTCAAGCCCATATATGCTCTTTGGTTGATGGTTCAGTCTCTGCAAGCCCACGAAGGTTGAGGTTAGTTGATTCTCCTGGTCTTCCTGATGATTTCCTACACCTGCTTTCCCCAACTCTTCCCTAAAAGTCCCCCAACTCTGTCCAGTGTTTGGCTGTTAGTCTCTGTATCTGTTTCAGAGAGCTGCTGGGTGGAGCCTCTGAGAGACTGTTTTGCTAGGCTCCTGTCTGAAAGCATACAAGAGTATCCTGGATATTATCAGGGAGAAGTGCTTGCCCTTGAGATAGGTCTCAAGTTGGACTAGTAATTGTTTGGCCTTTTCTTCAGACTCTGCTTCATCTTTGTCCCTGCACTTCTTTTAGACAGGACAGATTTTGGGTTCAAAGTTTTGTGGGTAGCTTGATGTCCTTATCCCTCTACTGGGGGTCCTGCCTGGCTTCAGGAGGTAGCCTCTTCAGGTTCCATATCTCCACTGCTATGTATCTTAGAAATGGTCACCTGCGTTGACTCCTGGAAGCCTCCCTTCTCCCAGGTCCCTGGAATGTCCTAGAGATTCCTACCCCAAACCCCTTCCTGCAGATGCAGATTTCCATTCATTCTTGTAGCACTCTGGCCCTCTCTACTGTCTCTTCCTCACCTGATCCTGACTCCCCCTCCCATCTCCTCTTCTACCCAAATTCCTCCCTCCTCCTCCTTTTGATGACTATTTTATTTCCCTTTCTAAATGAAATTCAAGCATCCTTGCTTGGGCTTTGTTTCTTGTTCAGCTTCTTTGGGTCTGGGGAGTGTATCATTGGTATCCTGAACTTTATGACTAATTACCTATCATCAGTGAGTACATACCGTGCATGTCCTTTTAGGTCTGGGTTATCTTTTAATATCTTAGTCTTTGGCTTCAAGAAAAGGTCAATAAAAAGACCCAATTAGGATTAACCTGATTGATATTCCTCTTTTTTTATACAAGACTTCACTTACATTTTATTGGCAAGAGCATAACTATATATAGATATAATGAAAATGGACATGTGATTGAGTACATGGATTCTCAGAATAGAAGTAAGGTTGTGTTACTAGGCAAAACAAAAAGAGAGGATAATAAATAATGTGTCATTTTTTTTATGATGGCACTGTTTTCAATACTTTAGCTGTTTTTTTGTCAGAACATATGGATATTGAAGCTAGTGTAGATTTAAATATGTGATAAAAGCCAGTTTTTATACAAGTCACATTTTGAGACAATTTTATACATAATTCAACCTGTTTATTGTATGAACCATATCCTTAATTTTTCTATCTATAAAAAGGCACAATATTCTCAAAAGTCTTATCATTATTCAGATTAAATTTCTTTCCTTCAGACATCTGGAAATACATTCTACATCTTTGAAAAGGTTAGCCTTTGGGCTAATGTCTAAGTCCAACTTGCCTTGGCAAAGACTTCCCTTCTACAGTGTTAAAAACATTGTGATATGAAATATTTGTTTTAAACGAGTATTCCAATATTAGGGTATTTTGAAACTCATGATGTTGGAAATGTTCACAGGTTCACACAGAGAACAAATATAAAATAATATTTATATAAATGATATATTTTAGTGCAGTAAGGCAAAGATTTCCAGATGGTCTGAGATATTGTCTCACTGCCATGTCCCCATAAGGCAAAGCTTCAATTCTTTCCATGACATGTATACAATTAGATACTGTTTGAGCTGACTTCTGGGAAACTGAGGCTTCCTCCATTGGTGAGATGTTAGAAAGAAAACTCAGTGCTCGAGAAACACATGCATGCCTGAATTTGATTTATATAAAAGGAGCCTTTAAAAAAATTGAAGAAAAATGGTTCTGTCTTCAAATCTCAAATGCCTTCCTAGAGTTCCCAGGTCACTGAGTCTCATTTTTATGCCGGTATTCTGACATTCATGGTGTCCAGAATTGTTAAGAGAGCTGGATTTGCATCTTTCCACTGTAACCTTAGACTTCAGAGAAGGACAGATAGAAGATACTTCATCTTCAATTCACTGAAATCTGTTCAAGTTTGGCCCAGGATCTGGCATATGTTTCTATGACTGGTTTTCAGATTATATACAATTTCTTCAAACACAGATACTCACTGAAGAAATTGGAAATAAGAACTTAAACCAGAATCGCTTATAAACCCAAGAATAATAACTACAGAAAAGCAGGCTGATTTCAAAGAGGCATTTGAGATTCTTTGGGTCTGAGGCATCTCTGTCATAGGAATGCCATGGCTACAGACACAATGAGAGCGATGTGAGGTTTCTTGGCTCAGTAGCCACCCTTAATTTCTGCTTCTGACCAGGGTTTTCTTTATTTGGGTTCAGTTGTATTTGAACATTGGACCCCTCACTAAGATACAACTAATTTGGTTGAACTGTAACAAAGAGATCTTAGAAGGGCAGAACAATTTGAGATACTGCACGGCCTGCATATCTCAACCGTCCCAGGGAAGCAGTTTAAGGCAGGTTTTAAATGGTGAAGTCTAGTAGACTATAATCTTCTGTGATAGACTCAGGGAAAGGATTCAAGATCAAAGGAGAAGGTTTATAGGGCAGAAGTCATGAGTGCTGTGGTGTGTGTGTGTGTGTGTGTGTGTGTGTGTGTGTGTGTGTGTGTGTATGTGTGTGTGAAGATTGGAGCAATCCAGTATGGTTATTAACGGTATGTCAGGATCACTCTTACTGTTCTTATCAAATCAGCACCAACCCAAGAATGTTGTGTTCATAAATCCCCTCATGGTCACCGTCTCATGTAGAGTTTGGAATGGCTTTCGCTCTATTCTTATGAACTGTGACTGGAGAGGATTAAAGAGTAGCTTCATTTTTAACTTCTTAATCTTCATCTAGATGCATCTCCATTTCTAGGTATGATTTACTTTGTAGGCTATGAATTTAAGATTAATACCTAATTCTTCTCTGGGTAAAGAATTTACTCTTGGTTCCAGAAGATTTGTTAAAGTTGTGTGATCAAAACCAGGTGCTGTCCCTCTGCTTGATTGGTATAAGAGCCAATTGGTACAAGATTCTAGAGGACAGTCATTCCAATCTCACGGAGATGCCCTTTTGTTGGTTATTTAAATGACTTCATCTCCTTCTAAGTAGAGGACAAACTAACCCTCTAGCAGGTGCTCCTGATTAAAATGAGGGCTAATGGTAGCTGAGCTTTCTACCAAGGTTTCTTCTCCTCTGTTCTTATATACAAATTCTAATATGAAAACTAACCATTTATCAGTCAATGAGTATTGCATTTTCGGTAACTGGTTTATTTTCCAAGTTTGAAATAATTATATTTTGACAGCTTCACTCTTCTCTCAAGATTTTAGTTTTATTGTAAGATCATTAAAAACACATTCACTTAATATTAGTGATACATAGTTCATTGCACTGTTATGCAGAAGGAAATTTTGACACAGCAGAACACAGTAGTCATATTTAATTTTCAATACCCTCCTAAGAAAACACATTCTGTGGCTTTTCAAGAATTAACACATCTATGAAATTTTGTCTCCTTTTCCAGTCACTAAATTTTGTTGATATCCTCTGTGTACACAGTATTTGCTCCTGGTCCAATTATATTTTTTTCTAGGTGAGTCAATTTAGTGAAGATATCCAAGATTCACTAATGCCTAACTATATATTACTAGCATATGCAAAAACATTATAATATTTAATTTTCAAAGTGGCTACTCTTTAGGCCTCCATTATATGAAAGTATTACCATTTGCTCATTGCTCTAGCCAACTAACCAAGGCATCATCTTTGAATCATCTTTTCTCCCCGAAAAGGACCACGTGCATTCTAATTTTAAAAATATTCTCTGAGGATTGACATCACCAGTCCCATCTAGCCAACTTTTTTTTCAACACCTGGCCCAACAACTTTACCTCAAAAAGAGTATAAGCTATTCAATAGAATTTTATTGGAATTAGAACATTTGGGGAATGTTTTGTGCTTTGTGTATTTAAATGCTGATTGCTGTACCCAGAGATAAGGGTGCAGTTAGGACTTCATATTGTTATTATTATGAAACATTTCCTGACTCAGTGTTGTGTAAAACACTGCTCTCCACCATTTTGTGATTGTCAGTAATGAGCTGATAAGGAAGAACTTCCATGTCCCTGAAGAGAGAGTCTCCAGGAGGAATTGCCAGGAGGGAGTCACCATGAGGCAGTATAGTCAGTATAGAATAGCTCAAAACCCTGACTGCCTATAATACTTGACGTTACAATAATTTATAACAGGTCTTTGTGTTATTATTTGAGTAGAAGGCAAAGTGTAGAAAAACCTCCAACATTTACAGAATATGATGGCACAGTCTGTCTTATTCATAACCATCTCATTAGCGCACATCTGGCACAGAGAACGTTTTCCGTGAATGCTAACTGAGTGAAAAAATGTTTATGAAGATATATGAGGACAGAGGTTGGTGGAAAGCCTTTTCTCCATAATTTTCTAACATATTAAGCATGTATAATGTGTTATAAACATTTTACATGGACCTTAGAAGTGTTGGGAGGGGGGAGGGGGATGTTTGCCCTGAAACCGGGAAAGGGAATAACATTCGAAATGTATATAAGAAATACTCAAGTTAATAAAAAAAAAAAAGTTAAAAGTTAAAAAAAAAAAAAGAAGTGTTGGGTTCATATATTATTATTATTAATCCACATAAGAAATATGAGGAGATTTTGGCAACAAATGGTTAAATTATAACTAGTATTACTAATCAGTGAGCAGACATTGTGGATTCAAATATGGGCACTCAAATAGTATATAGTTAAACTATGTAATATTTTCTTCTTATATCAAATTCTTAATGATAGTTTGGTAGTGCTTAATAACATTAATCTCAACTCTTCATTCTAGGACTGAACATAGAGGTTTCACAGTAAATTACCTAAATGGAACGTTATTACCTATAATGTATACCTTAATTTTTGAAAATATATATCCTTGAAAAATTTGAAAGTAATCGTTTTCATATTTTAAGCCTCAAATGTGGTCAATAAATTTTGGCTAAACAAGATATCCAAACCAAACTTTAGATATGCAATTTTTATATTCTTAGCTTTACAATAAACAGTTTGTAAGGAAAAGTAAAATAGGTAACACTCTGGTAGATGGGATTTGGTTGTTGAGGAGGGTTGAAAAGCATGCATCCTCTGTGTCTTTGACAAATTCAAGTAACACTTGATCATCAAATATCCTGAGTATGGCTACCTACAAGATAATTTTAAGAAGTACTTCATTTATAACCACTGTCATTATTATCTATTTTTACTAACATATTATGTGATAAAACTTTGGGCATAAATGAATAAAATATGAATCTTGCCTTCAGTACTCTGGGTTTGCTAGGGAGAATAAATGCTAAATAATCATGTTAATGGAAATAGAATGCCTTTATATTTGTGATATTTGTGTTAAGAAAAACTTTACAAAATACATGATATTTAATTTAGGTGTGAAGAATGATTTGCATTTAGTATATTTAGTGAATAGTTCAATGGGAATAGAAAATATTCCTTATAAAGCATATATGTAGCAATATCCCATGCATGGAGAGATCACTTAGCTCTGACATAGTCAGTTTGTAACCAGAGATTGAAAATATTCTGACGTTTTATATTACAAGATTATCTAAAGATTTTCGTGGCAGGTGTGTGTGTGTGTGTGTGTGTGTGTGTGTGTGTGTGTGTGTGCGCGCGCGCACATAGCATAAGAGATTTGGAATTTCATTCTAGAAAGGCAGAATGTATCAATAACTGTTTTAAAATCTAGATCATAGTGATGATGCCAGGATATAAAAAATGGACATATAAGGTTTGTAATGACACTCTAGCAAAAGCTGCTGCCTGCCAGATATGGCTGGTGTATTTTATTCTATTTAGCAGAAATGAGCCTTTTTGCCTTCTAAAATCTGAGTAAAACAATTATTACCAGGAACTAGCATCATGAGGGATAGGGTCATGAAATTAGGCATCATCTGAACTGTCATTAAGGTATTTACATGCTATATTGTCACATGTAACCTGGAGTTCAATGCTGAGCAAAATACATTGTCCTAATGCTTTTCAAACAATGTTCCACAGAGCTGGAGTTCTGAGCCCTCTTGGGATGCAAGGCAGCAGGGAAAGGCTTCTCAACTTTGAACCCAATTTTCAGTCAGAAAATCTCTTTTCCTGTCACTCTTTTTGTAAGATATCTCCCTGATAAAGATTTATCAATGAGTGATTGCACTTTTCTATCCAGTCTAATGTGAAATGTGTCCTCCTTACAGATATTATTTTAGCTGAGTGGAATTTTACTATGCACATGTTTAGTGTAGCATAATGCACAAATGCCTAAAACAGACTGGAGAGCTCTTTGTGTTGGAAAGAACTAAGCCTGAATCAGAGCTGACTCACTGTTCTGATGATGCACGTTTATCTGTTTAAGAAGCACTTTAGCTCCCGAGCTTCTGCTGGGAAAGAATTAGAGGAAACACTTGAATGTTTGAAGTTACTCTACAATCTATTTTAGTTCACGCACAAGAAATGGAACTAATCAGAGAGATTTAAAAATATCCTTGTGCTTGAAGGTAATTTGGGGTAAAATGCAGAGGAGCAGATAGTCCTGGGCCTACCATGCAGTTCTTATGCAGCCTAGGGAAGGAGGTGGTCTAGCCTCAGAGGTGCTATACTGAAATTGATGGAACGAAAGAGTTACTTGAATCGCCTCACTCAGGATGTTTCTATTTACTTTTAATTTCACAATTTCATTTTCATTGCTGTTAAATAAAATTTCATTCCATTAACCACATTTTCATTGTCCCTTCATCAACTCAGAGATGTGGGCATCTTTCATTTCCTGGCTTCTGTGAAGATAGCAGTGAATAAACACAGATGTGCATGCTGCTCTGTAGTAGGAAATAGTCTCTTGGGTAGAGACCCAGGAGTTGCATAGCTTGTATCAGCTGTGGTTATTGGCAAAATACATGCTTCAATTAAGTCTGTCAAGATTTTAGGATTAAGGAGGAACATGTACATCTCAATCCCTAGCTGAAGTGCTACTAAAAGCTGGTGGATGCTAGGACAGGGGGAGTCTGTCTTCTTTAGGGGTGTTGACCATATAAGATTGAGCATGTATCAGTAGATGATCGATGTGCTTACAGGGAGACACTACTTGGGCTTAAAAAATTACACTAAAAACAATACGAATATAATAATGTCGACACCCCCAAATATATATTTAATTCTTTATTTAAAACCAAAATTATGCTCAAGAAGATTACACTTAAGTGAAATTTAGAGTAGCAACTGTGTAAATTAAAGTTTTCTCAAAAATAAGTATTGAACAGCAGTTTTACCACTGCTGAGTGGATGTAGGCAAGTGTTCTGCATCCTACCAGACAGTTTCGCATACATCCCTACTTCTGCTTGCTTTACAACAGGTACAATGGTAAGAAATGTACCTGGTCTAGATGTCGATAACAGATGAACAAATGAAAGCAAATGTGATACATGCACACAGGGAAAGGTTAGTCACACAGGAAGACAATAGAAGCTATGCCACTTCCTAGAAAGTGGTGAGTAAAAGCCATTATAACTCAGACTTAATAAAAGCATGTTCTCTGTACCATGAATTCTCAGTTTTACACATGATGTTCATGTGTAAATAGATGTGGTACGTTTATGAAACTAGGGAGAGTATTAGAAAAGTACCATTAAGCGAGAAGGGTGAAAGTAAGCAATGAAATACATAGGTGACTCAAGCAGACAGGAAGGCACTAGTAGAGTAGTAGACAGCAAGACAAATGAGGGCTGTTGAAGGAGAAAGGCCAACACAAATATGGCACACGTATAAAAGCCATCTGTTTGTAAACCTATTCAAAAAAGAACAATTGAAAAAAGAACACATGAATCTTTGTTTTAAGGGATTCTTATAAAATATGACTATGTGGGTATGTAAAGGGTAGCTCAGGTAGAGTGACAAGCTCTGGGTAAGATGAGGAGGTTGAGGGCATGGGAAGGCTGGGAGGAGGGTGGGAAGGCAAGTGGTGTCTCAGCATAATTAAGGCACTAGGATAAAAAATACGGCCCACTAGAAAAGTTGAAGAAGTGTAAGATTTAAATAGACCTGCCCTTTAGAAGGTTATAGTCACATAGGACAAAGGAAAGTGACTAGATTTCTGTTAGAACCATTTCCTGATTGTGACTCTTTTACAAGAGACAGACTCCTTCAAGTAAGCATAAAAGAGATAGTCATCTCAGAAGGCAACTGTCACAGGAGAAGTTCAATTTTCCCATTTTAAACAATTCATTGTTTTTTTCTCTTTGATTTATTTGAATTATCATATCAGATATCATTTCCAACATTCTCTCCCTGCCCACAGGATATTTATCTTTTTTACATTATGTTATCTTCCTTAGTTACATATGGCTATCGTCCCCGGTACTCAGGATCAAGAGCAGGAGTATCAAGAGCTAAAAGCTAACTTCTATGTCATAGCAAGCTTATATTGGAAAAGAAAAGAGAAAATTTAGTTTTAATGTAGCTATTGTTCATTGAGTTTCTTTTAGTTGTCTGGGCTTTTCCTATAATACCAACAAGTCACTGCCAAGGACAAGAGCAAACAGCACTTCTGTGCTTTGTATTAGGTGTTTTGTGAGTCTGTCTTACATTTATGTTGTTATCTGGTAGTGTTTTGTCCTGGTATCTATCTATCTATCTATCTATCTATCTATCTATCTATCTATCTATCTATCTATCTATCTACCTATATATCTACAGCATTATCAATTATCAGTTCCAATCATTTACATGTGGATTTTCAGTTCTCTGAAAATCACTGAAAGGCAGACTTTTCCCTATTACTTTCTCAGTGGCCTTACCAAAAGTTATCTGAGTACGTGTGCTTGGGTATTTTTTCAGTCTGTGCAGAGTGCTTCATTCATTGGTCTGTGTAATCAACTTTGATCAAACCATGCTGTTTTGATAATTACAACATTTTAATGTGTTTGAAATTGGAGAGTAATGGTGCCTCTGACTTTTTTTTCCCTTTTCAAGATTATTTTGCCATTCAGAAAACTTTAAGGAACTTTCCTATCACTTTTCCTATTTTTGTGAGAAAAAGTCATTGCAATGTTGCTAAAGATTAGGTTTAACACACTATATTATTTTGGATAGTTAGGAAATTTTAGCAAAATTATTTCTTGAAATCCCAAAATTTCTCATTATTTACCTTTCCTTTAGTTTTTTTCTTACAAAACTGAAATGAAAAATCATTACCCTGAAGATAGATCTCTGCTCTGAGAGTCATTGCAGAATTATTTATAATTGCCAGTGAATATATTTTCAGATATCTGTGGGTGTATGCACTTGTTTAAATGTCAATAGCTCTTGTTTTTGTAAAACTAAATTTTTGATTCTATGGCAGTCTATTACATAAATTAATTACATAAAATACTATAAATACATACATAATATGAAATAATACATAATTATGAGGCAGGTATTAACTATCCAGTTTTTGAAAAATGTGTTATCCCCATTTATAACAGTGTGGAAGAAAGAAGGAAGAGAAAAAGGCACAGAAGGAAAACTGATAACACATGATATCACTTATGTATGGAATATAAAGTGAGAGTCAACTATACAAGAGAGAGTCAGGAACAATGCTTATCAGGACAGGGCGGAGAAGAAATACCAAATATTCTAAAAAGACACAGACTCAGTTATGTAAGAAGGGTGTGTCAAGGCTTTAGGTAAACAGCATTGTAACATAGAGTACTGTAACATGCTTATGGAGTATATTTTGACCCCTCTTACAAAAGTGAGGATGATGTGTATGCATATGAACATAGTTTAGAGCACAGCTTGGATACATAGACAATGGAGACAGAGGGAGAACAATTTCTCACCACCTCCATTCTTTCTTTCTTTTACTAATTCTTACTGTTCTGTCTAATTGACAGAGAATGAAACATTACATACACTTACAGAATGTTGTAGTTTATAGAAACTGAGGTTTTATATTAAAATGCATGGGTTATTCTCCTGTTATGGTCACATAAATTTACACACTAGTATGTCTTCTCTCCTCTTATTTTTTACATGATTCTCCTTTTTCATTTTCTTTCCATACTCCCATATCAATAATAAGAAATAAAATTATTTTTTAAAAAAAGCTATTTTATGCCAATAAACTCGTGTTTTTTTTCTTTCTTCTTTCAATTTGCTTTTGATTGCTGGTCTTGGCTGTAGGCCTAAGTATCTTAACTTCTCTTGACTCTCTGACTGTCAGAATTTCTGAAGAATGAATGTCTTCTTGTACCCAAAACAAATATTAAGAAAGTTATTTTTTGGCATTATAAGCACATGCTTACACCCAGTGCAGAGAACTATAAGCTGAAAACCTTACTTAGAGATGAATAGAGCTACCCAGGCTTAAACTGAGGGTTCTTTCTTTTGTCTTCATACAGAGGAAGACTTAGAGATATTTGTGTGTTTCATCTTTAGATACAGTTATTGAACATGTGTTCTGTTGAAGACAATATGGCAAATATTATATTTCAAATATGATTCAGATATATATTCCTTCCCCTTTGAAATTTATTTATGGGTATCTCAATTCTTGCAAATTACAAGGTTAAACAATTTTCTATTAAGTAGAATAATTCTGTTTTTGCTGATAGTTTGTGTCATAAGAGAAAAGTTATGATGAAATAGATTATAGTAAAACCACAAAATAAAAAGATAATAACTGGTATAATTTAATAACTAATTCCTTTTATTTACATGGTATTTTCTCAACCTTAAGATTTCAAGGCTGAAAATTTATTCATTACTTCTGTTATAAATTCTTACTTAATATTATCACTTATTTGTTAACTTTTATGATATCCTTTTTATACACTGCCATAGAAATACCTTTTTCCATATTATTATCCCAGTAAAACAAACTATACCATGTTATATTCGTATTTGGATATCCCAACACAGACCATCAGGATGTCTTTGATACATTTTCTTTTTCAAGATATGGCTAAATTAAAATAAGTCCTGGTTAGTTATTGCAACTTGAGACAAATGTAAAACTAGGGAGGCTAAAATTTTATCTGAAATTTGAATTGCATCCATTACACAGGTGTGTGGACAGATCTGTGGGACATGATCTTGCTTGCTGATATAGTGAGGATCACATCACTGTTGGTGGTACTATCCCTAGGCAGGTTTGCTTTGGGGGAAAAGCAAATGACACTTGCAATGTAAATACATAAAATATCCAAAAAATATAAAATAAAAAATAAAGATAGTTGAGCAAGCCATGTGAGCAAAGCAGTAAGCCCTTTTACTCTCTAGTCTCTGCTTTAGTGCCTGTCTCCAGTTCCTGCTTGAGTTCTTGACCTGAATTCTGTTAACTGTAGACTATACTTTATAAACAAAATAAACCTTTCATCCCAAAGCCATTTTTAATCAGAATTTTATCACAGAGTCAAAAAGAAGGACAAGACCGACTGTTAAGCCAGAACTCCAGTTTGACATGACTGGCATCTTTCTAGAAAGAAGAGAGTCTACTTGATGCAGAGCAACCCGGAGGCAATGTCTGTTGGTTGGACAGCAGCCTAAACAAAAACCAGATTTGCTAATAACCTTACTTTAAATTTCCATTCCCCACAATTGTGAAGACCACATATGCAATATTCTCTCTGGCGGCCAGTGACAACTAATGCAATTGTTATCATGTTTTCAACCACATTTTATTTCAGATCAAGGGCATTTTCCATGTTAATAAAACTCCTTTTTAAGCTAATCTATACAACATGGAAACATCATTATTTTGTTTACTATCCCCTATTATTTAGCTTTTGTTTTTATTTGTCAAAACACCTTTGAAATTTCGAGTTAAAGAATCTGTGGGTTCCTTATGATGTTGGGAACAGGAAGCTGGGGGATGGTGATTTGGAATATAAGACTGCTTCGAGTTGATTTCATCTAATACAGGCATAGCATTCCCCATGGTAACCATGATTTCTCACAGCAGCATTTTGATAGCACTATTACTGATTAAGGCTCATCAGCCTGTCCATTAGGATGATCTCTTCTCAAGATTTTTTTTATTTCACTTTTTATTAATTCTTTGTGAATTTCACACTACACACTCAAATCCCACTCATCTATACCTGTCCCTTCATACCAACATCTGTCCTTTCAACTCCCCCATAAATGAAAAAAGAAAAGGAATCCCACTGTGGAAGCTCTTGTGTGTCATCTTTCATCCACTATATACACATTTGCCCACTTCTTTACTTGCAAATATTTGTTGCAATGAGTAGTTTGTGTAGTTCAAGGCCTCTGGCTTCTGCTATACTATCAATACTGGGTTCTCACCAGGATTCTTCTTGAATGTCCTGTTGTTGCCCTGTGTTGTGGAAAAACCTGCAGCTTTGGATCTGTAGGACTAGCTTCTTACTATGTGCCGGCAGTTCATAGATGGTGTAGATGTTTGGTGAGCCAACTCAAAGCCCTTGATCAGTGCCTGGGTGATAGCTGAACTGGCCAGTTCACCCGCTCTTCTGCACCCACAGGATTAGGCCAAGCTCTACAGCACTGGCAAAGTTAGCCTACCCGTTTCCACAGTCAGCAAGCTCTGGACAGAGCCAGGTGTCCTGCTCTCATGCCCTTGCAACTAACTCAACTGCACCCATTCCAACAAGGTTAGCTCTGTTGTGCTTCCTAGGCAAGGTTCAGGGAGCCTGCTGTCCTCAGTGCTGCAACTCGTGAGGAGCAATGCCAGCACTCCTGATCTCATGACCCAAGACCAACTCTTCCACCTGTCACAGGGGCACAACACAAGGAAGGAGGAGGACAACTCTCCCTCCCCCATACCACTCTCTTTTCAAGACTTTAAAACTGGGATTAAGACATAAGTCAAAATGAAACTCAAATAAATAAATTTTTACTTTCTATTTTGTTTAACTTCATTTCTGGACTTCCATTATCATTTGGCTTGAGTTTCATGAATCTGAGGATGAAAGAAATCCCTAACACATTCTTACTAACTTCTAATTTTGATTTTGGTTTCTATACTCCTGATAGCATTACTTTAAATAGAATTCCGTTGCCTGTCACTTGATCCAGCTGATGAGTTCAGCTTTCTAAGTTATTTAAAAAACTCAAAGAAACAAGCTAGAGAGATAGTAAATCTTAATAGTGGTTGCCTACTTCAGGGATATTTTTCAAGTTCTTAAAGCTGTATCTTGAGAAGAGCTCACAAGTCTGAGAAGACTTACCAATACCTGTTTTGCTGTAGCATTTTGTGAGGATGCATTTTAACTGAAGGAATGACTTCATGATGGGTCAGGATATTGAGCATCCTCTCAGGAATTTGCTTCAAGCCCTTGTCTAAAGTTGAGATTCAGGAGATTTTAGACATCTCCAGTAATAAGATTAATTCTGACCACGAGAATGATAAGGCAAGGTTGATTGTAGCTGGCCTCGCTCCAAAACTACTCTATGGGAATCCACGCAGGAAGAACAGGCGCACACACTTATGGGCCACATTCTGGTTATCTTTATCAATTGATATGAAGGTAAGACCTTTGTTGACCCTGTCAGAAACCAGTGCACTTGTCAAAATTCTAGGCAAAGGTGTTATAAGCATGTACTGTTAAAATTGTGTGAAATACCTCTTCTAAGGTATAGAGGACATGCCTTTTTCCAGTTAAAAAGCATTTTCCAGCGTGTCCTATAATATCTCTCAAAAAGTTCATATTGCTGTTTTGTCTGTTTTGAGATTTTTTTTTTTTGGCCTTTCATTATTTGAAATGCAGAGACACAACAAGCAGCAATCTAAATCAACATTTCCTGGAGTTTGACTCACACTCTTATTTTTAGTCATTCCAAGTATTATTTTTAGAAACCATTTGTGAGGCAATTTACATGAAAAGTGAGCAATTGCTTTAGGTTAGTGCACTTTACCTCCTGCGCTCCTGGTTTGTTTTTATGAGTAACCTAAAATAATTTGCAGTTGGTACAGATTTGGCCATCGTTTAGAACATGGGATATTCCATCTTCATTTTCCTTTACTAATTGGAACCTATCAGCCAGTAATGAAGTAGGTACAAATTAGTCTGGATAGTGGAAATATTCCCTAATGTTTTCACTCTTTATTGGGAAATAATTAACAAGAAAGGCATTTTGGTATTTGTAGAATGAATATTAGAAAAGGCTTATATTAATGTAAATTCCTCTTAGATACACCATTCTCTGATTATACATAGACCTAAAGATTATATGTGGTATATGGTCATAAGGCTGATTTTTTTCACCCACATACCTCTCCTCCAATCCCAGTCCAGCAAACTGTGGTTTGTTACATGTACAACACAGAAATACAAGCAATATTTGAATATTGTACATTTGATTGTATGCATTGCTCTTTCATACATGGTAGAACTTATATAAAACAAAAGTAAAACCTAACAACAAACAAACAAAAGAAAGATTCTTGAGCTACTGAATGAGCACCGTTTAAGTGAACTACAGAAACTAAGTATGCACTAGGATACTAAGAGAGAGTGAAGTTTGAAATCTATTAGTTTAGGGAACACATTCATCTTAAAGGGGTACCTGCCTACATGCTGTCTACATTAAGTCAAATCATATTCTATTGTCCAGAATGGCTTTCAATTTCTATCCTTAGGCAGAGACCCAAAGATTCTGTACCTTCCAAAGCTACTTCATGAAATCATGAGTCTTAGAAATTGTTGGTATATTAGTTGTTCCTTTCTTTTGTAATGGTGTGACTTGGTAGTTCACACTTCTGTCTTTCAGCAAATATTTAGGTACTCTACCTTGTTACTAGCAGTAACTCATGAAGTACATTTAATTTTATTCTTCTGTCATTTGACAGGGTACTTCTTATTCACTTTTTCACATATTTTGAGCAAATTAATAAATATTTATTAGATAGAACTCAAATAATGACTTAGCTCCCAAAAATAAATGGAACAACAGAGTAGAAAAGTTTCACTATATGCCCATGTAGTTACTTAAAGAATGGGACTCTGAGTTCAAGTACTAAGACAATTCAAAAGACAATTCACACTCTTTTGTTGTTGTTGTTGCTGCTGTTGTTTTATTTTTATATACTTTAGGCTCATTCTCTTCAGTCTTCAATAGAACTGTTATGTTCTTAACCTTCATGAGTTTTCTGAATTCATGCTATCTAGAATCTGTAAGAATGACTCTTTTTCTTTTTTTTTTTTTTTTTTTTTTTTTTTTCTGGAGCTGGGGACCCAACCCAGGGCCTTGTGCTTGCTAGGCAAGCGCTCTACCACTGAGCTAAATCCCCAACCCCTTCTTTTCTTTTTCTTAATTAAACATTTTATTCATTTGCATTTCAAATGATATGCCTCTTCTAGGGTTTCACTCCACAACATCCCCCCCGCATCTCATTTCTCTTTCCCTTTCCCCCTTTGAGGGTGTTACTCTATACACTCACCCATTCCTGCCTCACCAATCTGGCATCCCCCTACATGGGGCATTAGGACCTCCCATTGATGCCAGATAAGGCCAACCTCTGCTACATAAGTAACTGGAGCCATGGATCCCTCCATGTTGTCAGGAGCCATAATGGGACAATCTAATAACTAGTTGGTGATCTTTCTGAGATCGTCTGCTTCAGATAATTATATAATCTGTAACAGGTTCATTCTTATTGGGCAAGGGCATAAGAAAATTCATTTTAGGAAAGATTCCTGCTATAACATGCTTTTCCTGTTATTATTAAACATAAGTAACAGTAACTAGGTATTAGCCCACTGCTTTGGGGCGGATCTCTGCAGATCTATAAAGGTGTGCTATCTAGTAGTGATGGTATAGACAAATGGATGACTTCTTAAGGATTATTTAATAATAATACTACAATAATTTCTAAAATATATCAGTGATTATTAAGCTCTTTTATGGTGGGACTGCTATAAGGTCCTTTTCTGATAGTCAAAACTACAATGAGAATCTGCCAATCTCCCAAGTGTCACCAGTAAATTGCTCTTAAGATAGTAACCAGACTCTACTACTCCAAGAGGTTGTAAAACAATTAACCAAAGGTCATGAAAAGGGAACTAATTATTTATTATAGGTGCTAGTGCTGAAGATAAAATATTGACTGAGTTTATCTATACAAAACTTCACTAATGGTTAGTTGTGGTTTTAAACCTTCAGTGAACCTGTGAAGCTGTGACCATGATAGATGTTTAGCCAGATAGTTATTCCTAATGGATATCCATGTAAACGTTCTCTGCTGTGAACTTCTATTTCAATTTGATTTGATTTTGTGTGTGAATTTGCGATGAACTTTTTAACACGTGATCATATAATCTGAAAGAGGTATTAAAAAGTACCAAGGACAAAGAGATGAGAAAGAAAAGACTTTTTCCCTTCCCCACTTAAAAAAATTTTTCCCTAACTAGAATTTTTTGCCTATCCCCACGTAAAATCTTTCTGCTTACCCCCTTAGATAGGTTTCACAGGAAACTTTTAACAACTTTAGTAATAAACGCTATAATCACTTTTCTAAGTGTCCCATTTTTCTTCCTATGAATAGTAAGCTGAATATTAGAGCAGTGCCGTTCCTGATGAGTTAGAACAAAGGTCATATTACTTAGTCCCTGCTCCCCCTTATTAGGCTACTGCTGTCAACCACATAAGCCAGCAGCCTTTTACCCTCAGAAAGAGCACAAAACTTTTTAGGACCTTTTAGAAGTTATCCTCAGCATTTCAGTATAGTTAGAGTGCTAGAACGTCTGAGACCTTCAGACTTTAAAGCCATCACCAGAGTCCAACTCTGTGCACTTCGTCACTACCTCTCCAGGCCAGGAGGCTGCCAGCACCATGTATACTCTTTGGTTGATATTTTAGTCCCTAGGAGCTCTGAGAGGTCCAGTTAGTTGATATTGTTCATCCTATTGGGTTGCAATCCCCTTCAGGTCCTTCAGTCCTTCCACTAGCTATTCAATTGGTATCTCAGGACTCAGTCTAGTGGTTGATGTTTAAGAAGAAGGAAAAGCAAAGTGTAGCTGTTTTAATTGTACATAGAAAGGAGAACAAAATAATCACACGGGGAAAGGCAGGTACAAAAAATAAAAAAAAAGAGCAAAGACGGAAGAAAAGGCCATCCAGAGACAGACCAACCTTGGGATCCATCCTATCTGCAGACACCAAATCCTGATACTATTGCTGATGCCAAGAAGTACTTGCTGACAGGAGCCTGATATGACTGTCCCCTGAGAGCTTCTGCCAGCACCTGACTAATACAGATGCAGATACTCTCAGACAAACATCAGACTGAGCCCAAGAATGACATTTATTTTGAAATAATCATTTACTAAATGTAATTAAGAAGATGTAATCAACTTCAAATGAGTTTAGTATGTGTAACTGTAAGCCTTAAATCCAGTGAATGATGCCCTCAGAAAAAAACCCCACAAACTTTCATATAGAGAGAGCCAGACACATGTAGAAGCCAAGGAATTTAGGGCATGCCCAAAATTCCCAGAAGCTGGATGCTACTTTTCTAATACCTTTCAGAGCATAGTTGTGCTGAAATTTAGATTTCAATGCGCTCTCTCTCTCTCTCTCTCTCTCTCTCTCTCTCTCTCTCTCTCTCTCTCTCTTTCTCTCTCCAGACGAATGAATGAAAACTATTTTTATTTATTGAAATAGAACTTTTTCATACAATGCATTCTGACTATGGATTCCCCTTCCTCTGCACATTCCATTTCTTCCCAGCTTCCTCTCCCACCTGTACCCAACCTTTTTTCTCTCTTTTAATAAAAGAAAAAAAAACCAAATAGGAATCTAGGAGATAATAAAGTAAACTCTAATAAAACAAACCATCAAATCAGAATAGGACAAAACACACAAAACGAATAAAGCCCAAGAAAAGGCGAAAGAAACAGAAATAGAACTCACTCATTTACATATTCATGAATCCCATATGTACTGAACCAGAACCCATAATATATATGAAAAAACAGTAGGGTAAAAATAAAATAAAAAGCTCAAATAAATGAATGAACAAATAAAATAAAATGAAAGTTAAAATTAAATTAAAATTAAAACACTAAAACAAAGAAAGCCATGACATGACATTCTGGGACAAGGAACACCCAAAGATGCCATTGAAATTTTTGTTGGCCTTTTACTGCTGGATATGAAGTTTACACTGATCTATGAGTATAACGATGTCAAAATGAGTCATTTTATCCTTGTGTTCCTTTTGTAGGACAGTGTATTTGGCTCTCTCTTGGGTCCCTGATCTTTATAGTCTGAAGTTCTTGGTCAACCAAGTAGTGTTGAGGATGGATTTCATCTCATGTTGTGGTCTTTAAATCAAAGTAGATTCTAATTGGTTACTCCACAAGTTTCGTGCAACCATTGCACTAGCATATTGTGTATGCAGGACACCGTTATAGGTCAAAGGATTTGTGGATAAGTTTTGTAGATCAAAGAATTTGTACATGGGTTGATGTTTATGTTTTTCCTTGGTTGACTCCAGGGAACCTTCTATAATCTAGAGTATTAGCCAGTAATGGTAATGGTTTAATGTAGACACTAGCTGGACTTCTCTGTTATCAGTGAGTTGTGTAGGTATTGTCAGCAATAAGGCTTTGCTGTCTATTGGTGAAGATAAACTGATATCTTTGACAAAAACATGGGTTGTTCTCTTCAGAAAGATTTTTCCTCTGCCAATGTATTTAAGGATATTCCCCACTTTCCCTTCTATCACATTCAGTGTATCTAGTCATATGTTGATACTTTTGAGCCTTTTGGAGTTGAGTTTTGTGCACGATAATTTACATGGATATATTTGGATTAGTCCACATGCAGCCATTCAAATTAACCTTCATCATTTGTTGAAAAAGCTATTTCTTTTCAGTGCATATTACTGGTTTCTTTATTAAAAATCAGGCTTAAAGCTTCATGTCTAGATCTTCAGTTGGATTCCACTGACCAATATTTCTGTTTTTATGCTAATACTATGGTGTTTTTATTGCTGCAGCTCTAAAGTATAATTGGAAATTGTCGAGTGGGGTGGTACCTCCAGCAATTCTTTGTTATTCATGGTTATTTTAGCTAACCTGCTTTCTTATTCTTCTATATAAAACTGATATTGTCTTTTCAAGGTCTGTGAAAAAATGTATTATAATTTTGATAGTGATTTATATATATATATCATACAATTTTTATCATATAATCCTTTTGCTTGTTTGGTTCAAGTTTTCCCAAAATATTTTATATGCTTTAGACTATTCTGAAGAGTGCTGTTTCTCTGATTTCTTTCTCAATTTGATTTCATGATTCCACAGTGAGAGGTTACTGCTCTGGTTTCATAAGAATCAATTTTATATCTTGCTACTTTTCGGAATGTGTTGATGATTTCTAGGAACTTCCCTGTATAATCTTTAGGATCACTTGTATATGCTATCATATCATCTACAAACAGAGATACTTTGACTTCATCCTTCCTAATCTGTATCCCCTTAATCTATTTCATTTGTATTATTGCCCTAAATGACAGGTTTTATATTTAATAGGTATGAAGAAAATGGACAACCTTATCTTGTTTCCAATTTTAAAACTGCTTGTGGAATTGCTTGTGTTTCAGTCCACTTAAATTGAAGTTGGCAATGGACTTCCTGTAAACTGTTTTTATTATATTGAAGTATTTCCTTGTAACCCTAATCTCTCCAGGATGTTATCATGAAGGAGTGTTAGATTTTAGTCAAAGGCCTTTTTTTGTTTCTAATGAGATGATCATGTGATTTTGGTCTTTTAGCTTGTTTATATGGAGGACTATATTTATCAATATATGTTGAGCTGCAGCTCTGGGATAAAGTCTGATCATGGTGGATGATCTTTCTGGTTATTTCTTGGAATCTGCTTGCAAATATTTTATTGAGAATTTTTTTATGTATTCATAATGGAAACTGGCATATGTTGTTTTGGTATTGGTGAAGCAACGACCTAATAAACAGATTGTGCATTGTTATTTCTGCTTCTTTTCTTGTGAAATAATTTGAGGATTATTGGCATTGACTCTTCTTTGAAAGTCTAGTAGATTTCTGTGCTAAAACTGTCTGGCCTTGTGTTTTCTCTGTATGGTAGACTTCTAACCACTGCTTCCATTTCACTAGTAGTTCTCAGTCTGTTTAAATTGTTTATGTGATCTTGATTTAACTTTAGTGAGTGGTATATGTTGAGAAAAATTCCATTTCTTTTTGATTTTTAATTTGGTGGATTTTAGAATTTTAAAGTATGCATTTTTTATTCAATGGGTTGCCTCAGTTTCTATTTGCGATGACCCCATTTTATCACTAAAAATGTCAATTTAAATCTTTTATCTCTACCTTTTAGTTAATTTTGTTGTTTGTCAATATTATTGATTTTTCCTCACAGAACCAACTATTTGTTTCACTGATTCTTTATACTGTGTTTTTGTTTGCTTAGGTCTATTTTGAAATACTGATTTTATCTGAGTTTGATAATTTCTTGCCATGTTCTCCTTTTGGGTGTGATTTTTTTTTTAATTTTTGTTCTAGATTATCTTTTTTAGGTGAGCTGTTAAGTTACTAGTATGAGATCTGTCCACTTTCTTAGTAGGCTCTTAGTGCTTTGAGGTTTCCTCTTACAGCTTCCAACATTGTGCCCCATAAGCTAAGGTATATTGAATTTCCATTAAATTCTAAAGAGTTTTAATGTATTTTTCACCCATTTTTAATTCAATATTGAGTCTTTCATTTTTCTGAAAATTATAAGCTTTCTGTCATTTCTGTTGTTATCCAGCTTTAATTCATGCTGCTTAGATAGGATGTCATTTCAATTTTTGTGGTTCTTTAGAAACTTGCTTTGGTTTGTGCATATGATTGACTTTGAAGTGCTCAGGAGACGGTTTTTTCTTTTGTTTTTGGTTGAAATGTTCTGTAAATACATTTTAGGTCCATTTGCTTTAAGATATGTTAGCTTTATTATTCCAATAATTTGTCTAGATGGCCGCTATTAATGAGAGTATGGTACTGAAGTCACCTGCTATCATTTTGTGAATGTCAATACATGATTTTAACTATGTTTCTTTTGTGGACTTGTATGCCCTTGTATTTGATGCATGGATATTAAAACTTTCAATTTTTTCTTGGCAGATTTTTCTTTTGATGAATACATAGTGTCCTTCCTTATCTTTTCTGGTTTGTTTTCATTTGATGTCTATTTTTTTCAGATATTAAAATGGCTACCCCCGCTTGTTTCTTAGCTATGCGTGTTCATAGTATCTTTTTCTATTCATTTATCATGGGATTATTGATTTCTATCCTCAATGTTAATGTGTGTTTCATGGACACAACAATTAGCATATCTGCATCCCCAGCATTAATCCATTTCTATTATTTTAAGCCATGTGAGTTAAGTTCTCAGAAACAAATACATTGATTTTGTCATTGCACCTGTCAGATTTACAAAACTGGCAGAGGATTACAATGAAACTGTTGTATTGATCTGCTATCTAATAATAGGATATACTATAATCATAGCTTATGTATCATTTTTAATTTTATTTATTTTCTCATCTATTGCATGTAGACCTGCAGTTTCTCCTCTTTGCTCTTTTCCATCCCTGTTCCTCCAATCAATCGTCCTCTTTTTCCTTCCAGAAAAGGACACATCTTCAAAGGTATATATCATTTTATATGGATATGTGGGTGCATGTTTTTATGGTGGAGAATACATGTGCACATGTTGAGGACAGAAACGTACTAAGGTGACTTTTCTCAAAAGCTGTTCTTTTTCCTCTCTGACTCTTTCTGTTTTTTCTTTCCTTTCTTTTTTGGGGGGTACTGAATCAGTCTATGTCTACCTTGCCTGCATTATGTTCACAATTTTAAACCTCACACATGTGCCTGTCACTGCTTATTTGGTCCTTGATATTTAGTTTCATTATTTCATGCTTACACCATAACTGAACTTTCTTTCTTGCTTTTAAAGCTGCATATGTTAAAAATCATTTAGAATATCATGAATTCATATATATTTGTATTACTTATAGTAAAATAGGGCTGTTGGCAGAGACTCACTAATATTTATACATCTATACCTATAAAATAACATTGTAGGATTTCTGATACAAGAATTCTACTGTGAGAAGCATTGTGATAGAACTCGCACATGTAGTTTCCTGGCTTATACATGTGTAATCTCACCATGTGTAGGCATTTGTGTTTATCTGCCCATAACCTTCCAGGAGTCGATTTGCCTACATACACAAGCATATAGTTGTATCCTTCTGTGCCTACATACTTTGCTCACTTGCCTCTATAGGTGTCATGCTTTGCATCTTAATGGCAGAAAAAAAAAAAACTTCTTGTCCTTGTTTGTCAGTGTAAAACAGATAGAAACAAATGGATCATTCAAACAAGTCCAACTTTTTTGTTTGTTTGTTTGTTTTCTTTCTTTCTAAGTGTTCTCTATTGAATGGACAGCCTCACACATAGCAAGCAACTACTATGTCATTGGGACCTCTAAATATTGCAATTGTGACATGCTTTACTTTTCATGTAGATGTCCGTCACAGGACCGAGTCATAGCTTTTAAGAAAGGTGACCAGTTCATGGTTACTTCACCTGCTTCCTGCCCTGTCATTCATACTGCCATATGTTCTTCAAGAAAGTGCCCACTGACGTGCAATTTTCATCTTAGTGCTTGAATTTTCCTTTTTTCTTTCTTTTCTTTCAAACTTTTCTTCATTTCCATCACCTGTTTCTGTTATGTTTGGGAGAATCTAGTTTAGATTGTTATGTACAATGTTATTAAATTACTTTTCAAAAAGCTGAAACCTACATGCACTCTTCCCAACGGACTATTATATTCACTTTTTAAAATTAAAATAAAGTCTAGCCAAATACTCTTGAATGCTGTGTGACAAAGATAACTCTTGGAGGTCTGATAGGAACAGAGCTCTTTTGAAGTTGCCTATGTCATTAACAAATCCAGTGGCTGGAGTTTTAATGAAATGATTAGAATGACTTAATTCAAAACCTGGCTATAACTCAGTGGTTTTAAAGCTTTGTGTTTCTACTGAGATCTGATAAGTATTTTCATCTCTTTTATCTCCTGGAAATCTGGCATAATTTTAAAAGAGACCATTTAGAGAAGCCTTTTTTAATTTAATCTTTCAATTCTTAAAACACAGCCACTCTTGAAAGTGTGACTTCAGTATGTTTAATGTTTCTTTTTTGAAATAGCCATAGGATGTTTATTAATAATAAGTAATTAACTTTCTTATTTTTTTAAAAAACCTGGATATTGCATCTCTTTTTTAAAAGTTAAATTTACAGTTTATTTTTTTAATTTTTATTGGATATTTTTTATTTACATTTTAAATATCACCCCCTCTCCTGCTTTCCTGGCCATAAGCCCCCAATCTCATCCCCTCCCCTTCTTTTATAAGAGTGTTCCCTGTCCCCAACCACCCCAATTCCAGCATCCCCCTTGCCTGGGGCATTCTCCTGCACTAGGTGTGGTCCAGCCTTGGCAGGACCAAGGGCTTCTCCTCCTTCCATTATTGCACAATAAAGTCATCCTTTGCTACATATGCAGCTGGAGCCATGGGTCTATGGGTAATGGTTTAGTCCTTAGGAGCTCTGGTTTGTTGATATTGTTGTTTTTATAGGTTTGTAAGCCCCTTCAGCTCTTTCAGTCCTTTCTCTAATTCCTCCAACGGTGGACGCATTCTAATTTCAATGTTTTTCTGCTAGCATTAGCCTCTAAATTTGCCATGTTCTCAGGCGATGAGGCTCTCAGGAGACAACTATATCAGGGTCCTGTCATTATGTACTTCCTGACTTTATAGATATTATCTAGTTTTGGTGGCTGTGTATATAATGTATCTAGTTTTGGTGGGCTGTAGTCCTAGGTGGGGCAGGTTCTGAATGGCCATTCCTTCAGTCTTTGCTCCAAACTTTGTCTCCATATACCCTCCTATGAATATTTTTGTTCACCCTTTTAAGAAGGACTGAAGCATCCCCATTTTGGTCCTCCTCCTTCTTGAACTTCATGTGGTCTGTAGATTGTATCTTGGGTAATTTAAGCTCTGGGGCTAATATCCACCTCTCCGTGAATTCATACCATGTCGGTTTTTCTGTGATTGGGTTACTTCACTCAGGATGATATTTTTGAGTTCATTCCATTAGCCTATTAATTTCACCAAGTCATTGTTTTTGATTGCTGAGTAGTACTCCATTGTGTAGATGTACCATATTGTCTGTATACATTCTTTTGTTGAAGGGCATCTGTGTTATTTCCAACTTCTGGATATCAAAAATGAGGCTGCTATGGAAAGAAACAGGACCGAGCATATATCAAAAGCTTGACAGCACACCGAAAATCTCTAGAACAAAGAGAAGCAAATACACCCAGGAAGAGTAGAAGACAGGAAATAATCAGAGCTGAATAATAATTTCAGAGCTGAAATTAATCAAGTAGAAACAAAAAGGACTATACAAATTATCAACAGAAACAAATGCTGGTTCTTTGAGAAAATCAACAAGATAGGTAAACCCAGACTAACAAGAGGACACAGAGACTGTGTCCAAATTAACAAAATCAGAAATGAAAAGGGAGACATAACAACAGAATCAGAGGAAATTTAAAAAAAAAACCATCAGATCCTACTACAAAAGCCTATATTCAACGAAACTTGAAAATCTGGAGGAAATGGACAACTTCCTAGACAAATACCAGGTACCGAAGATACATCAGGAACAGATAAACCATTTGAACAACCCCATAACTCCTAAGGAAATAGAAGCAGTAGTTAAAAATCTCCCAACCAAAAAGACCCCAGGTCCAGACGGGTTCAGTGCAGAATTCTATCAGACTTTCATAGAAGAATTCATACCAAAACTATCCAAACTATTCTACAAAATTGAAACAGACAGAGCACTACCGAATTCCTTCTATGAAGCTACAATTACTCTTATACCTAAACCACACAAAGCCCCAACAAAGAAAGAGAATTTCAGACCAATTTCCCTTGTGAATATTGATGCAAAACTACTCATAAAGTTCTTGCAAACCGAATCCAAGAGCACATCAAAACACTCATCCATCATGTTCAAGTAGGCTTCATCCCGGACCTGCAGGGATTGTTTAATATACTGAGAACCATCAATTTAATCCACTATATAAACAAACTGAAAGATAACAACCACATGATAATATCATTAGATGCTAAGAAAGCATTTGACAAAATTCAACATCCCTTCATGATGAAAGTCCTGGAAAGAATAGGAATTCAAGCCCCAAACCTAAACATAATAAAAGCCATATACAGCTAACCAGTAGCTAACATTAAACTAAATGGAGAGAAACTTGAAGCAATCCCAATAAAATCAGGGACTAGACAAGGCTGCCCACTCTCTCCTTACGTGCTCAATATAGTTCACAAAGTCTTAGTCAGAGCAATCAGACAACAAAAGGAGATCAAAGGGATACAGATTGAAAAGGAAGAAGTCAAAATATCACTATTTGCAGACGATATGATTGTATATTTAAGTGATCCCAAAAGTTCCACCAGAGAACTACTAAACCTGATAAACACCTTCAGCAAAGTGGCTGGGTATAAAATTAACTCAAATAAATCAGTAGCCTTCCTCTACATAAAAGAGAAAGAAGCTGAGAAAGAAATTAGAGAAACAACACCCTTCATAATAGTTCCAAATAATATAAAATACCTCAATGTGAATTTAACCAAGCAAGTGAAAGATCTGTATGAAAAGAACTTCAAGCCTCTGAAGAAAGAAATTGAAGAAGTTCTCAGAAGATAGATAGATCTCCTGTGTTCATGGATTGGGAGGATTAATATAGTAAAAATGACCATTTTACCAAAATTGATCTACAGATTCAACACAATCCCCATCAAAATTCCAATCCAATTCTTCATAGAGTTAGACAGAACAATTTGTAAATTCATCTGGAATAACAAAAAACCCAGGATAGCTAAAACTATCTTCAACATTAAAGGACTTCCGGGGTAATCACTATTCCTGAACTCAAGCAGTATTACAGAGCAATAGTGATAAAAATTGCATGGTATTGGTACAGAGACAGGCAGACAGAGTAGTAGAATAAAATTGAAGACCCAGAAATGAACCCACATGCCTACAGTCACTTGATTTTTGACAAAGTAGCCAAAACCATCCAGTGGAAAAAAGATAGCCTTTTCAGCAAATGGTGCTGGTTCAATTGGAGGTCAGCATGTAGCAGAATGCAGATTGATCCATTCTTATCACCCTGTACAAAGCTAAAGTCCAAGTGGACCAAGGACCTCGACATCAAACCAGATACACCCAAGCTAATAGAAGAAAAAGTGGGGAAGAACCTTGAACCCATGGGCACTGGAGAAAATTTCCTGAACAAAACACCAATGGTTTATGCTCTAAGATCTAGAATCGACAAATGGGATCTCATAAAGCTGCAAAGCTTCTGTAAGGCAAAGGACACTGTTGTTAGGACAAAATGGCAACCAACAGATTGGGAAAATATCTTTACCAATCCTACAACAGATAGATTGCTTATATCCAAAATATACAAAGAATTCATGATGTTAGCCTGCAGGGAGACAAATAACCCTATTTAAAAAATGGGGTTTAGATCTAAACAAAGAATTCACAGCTGAGGAATATTGAATGGCTGAGAAGCACCTAAAGAAATGTTCAACATCTTTAGTCATAAGGGAAATGCAAATCAAAAGAACCCTGAGATTTCACCTCACACCAGGCAGAATGGCTAAGATCAAAATCTCTGGCCACAGTAGATATTGGTGAGGATGTAGAGAAAGAGGAACACTCTCCTTCATTGTTGGTGGGACTGCCGACTGGTACGACCATGCTGGAAATCAGTCTGGAGGTTCCTCAGAAAATTGGACATTGCACTACCTGAGGAATCAGCTATACCTCTCTTGGTCATATACCCAAATACTGCTCCAATATATAACAAAGACACATGCTCCACTATGTTCATAGCAGCCTTATTTATAATAGTCAGAAGCTGGAAAGAACCCAGATGCCCTTCAACAGAGGAATGAATATAGAAAATGTGGTACATCTACACAATGGAATACTACTCAGCTATCAAAAACAACGAGTTTATGAAATTCATAAGCAAATGAATGGAACTGGAAAATATCATCCTGAGTGAGGTAACCCAATCACAGAAAACTCACAAGGTATGCACTCATTGATAAGTGGATATTAGCACAAATGCTCGAATTACCCTAGATGCACAGAACATGTGGAACTCAAGAAGGATGACCAAAATGCGGATGCTTCACTCCTTCTATAAACAGGGAATAAGAATACCCTTTGGAGGGGATAGGTAGGTAAAGTTTAGAACAGAGGCTGTAGCATGCCATTCAGAGCCTGCCCCACAAGTGACCCATACACATACAGTCACCAAACTAGATAAGATGGATGAAGCAAAGAAGTGAGGCTGACAGGAACCAGATGTAGATCTCTCCTGAGAGACACAGCCAGAATATGTCAAATATATAGGTGAATGCCAGCAGAAGACCACTGAACTGAGAATGGGACCCCCGTTGAAGGAATCAGAAAGGACTGAAAGAACTGAAGAGGCTCGAGACCCTATATGAACAACAATGCCATCCAACCAGAGCTTCCAGGGACTAAGCCACTGCCGAAAGACTATACATGGACTGACCCTGGGCTCCAACTGCATAGGTAGCAATGGATAGCCTAGTAAGGGCACCAGTGGAAGGGGAAGCCCTTGGTCCTGCCAAGCCTGGAACCCCAGTGAACGAGATTCTTGGGCAGAGGGAGATAATGGGGGGAAGATGGGGAGTGGAACAACCACATAGATTGGGAGGGGGATGGTTAGGGGGATGTTGGTCCGGAAACAGAGAAAGGGAATAACAGTTGAAATGTACATATGAAATACCCGGTTTAATAAAGATGAAAAAAAGATAGAAAATAAGGCTGCTATGAACATAATGGAGCATATCTTTGTTGTACGTTGCAGCATCTTTTGGGTATATGCCCAGGAGTGGTATAGCTGGGTCCCAAGGTAGTACAATGTCCAATATTCTGTGGAACCTCCAGACTGATTTCCAGAGTGGTTGTACCAGTTTGCAATCTTATCAACAATGGAGAAATATTCTTTTTTCTCCACATCTTTTGCTAACATCTGTTGTCACCTGAGCTTTTGATCTTAGCCATTCGGACTGGTGTGAGTTAGAATCTCAGGATTGTTTTGATTTACTTTTCCATGATGACTAAGGATTCTAAACATTTCTTTAGGTATTTCTCAGCCATTCAATATTCCTTAGCTGAGAATTCTTTTTTTAACTCTGCACTACATTTTTAATAGAGGTATTTCATTCTCTGGAGTCTAACTTCTTGAGTTCTTTGTATAATTTTTACATTTGCCCTATATCAGATGTAGAATTGGTAAATATCTTTTTCCAATCTGTTGGTTGCCATTTTGTCCTAATGACAGTTTCCTTTGCCTTACAGAAGATTGCAGTTTTATAAGTTAACTCTTGATCTGAGAGCATCAGGCATTGGCATTTTGTTCAGAAAAATTTTCCCAGTGCCCATGTGATCAAGGATCTTCCTTATTTTTTCTTCTATTAGTTTGAGTGTATCTTGTTTTATGTGTAGGTCCTTGATCCCTTAGACTTAAGGTTTCTACAAGGTGATAAGAATGGATCAATTTGCATTCTTCTACATGCTGTCCTCCAGTTGAATCAGTACCATTTGTTGAAAATGCTATTTTTTTCCCATGGATGGTTTTAGCTCCTTTGTCAAAAATCAAGTAACCATAAGTGTGTGGGTTCATTTCTGGGTCTTAAAATCTATTCCACTGATCTACCTGCCTATCTCTGTACCAATATCCTTCAGTTTTGTTTTGTTTTGTTTTGTTTTGTTTTGTTTTGTTTTATTCACTATTTCTCTGCAATACTGCTTGAGGTCAGGGATGGTCATTCTCCCAGAAATATTTTTATTGTTGAGTATAGTTTTTGCTATGCTGGATTTTTATTATTCCAAGTGAATTTGCAAATTGCTCTTTCTAACTCTATTGAAGCCACAATTACACTTATACCTAAACTAGACAAAGACCTTAAAGAAAGAGAATTTCATGCCAATTTTCCCTTATAAATATCAATGCAAAAATACTCAATAAAATTCTTGCAAACAGAATCCAAGAACACATAAAACGGTCATCCATCATGGTCAAGTAGGCTTCATCTCAGAGATGCAGGGTTGGTTCAATATGCAGATATCCATCAACATAATCCACTATGTAAACAAACCCAAAGAAAAACCACATGATCATTTCAATAGATGCTGAGAAACATTTGACAAATTTCAACATCCCTTCATGTTAAAAGTCTTGGAAAGATCAGATTCTCATTTAAATGTAGTAAAAGCAATAAAAATCAAAGCAGTAGCCAACATCAAACTAAATGGGGAGAAACTTGAGGGAATTCCACTAAAATCAGGGACTAGACATGGTCCCCACTCTTTCCCTACCTATTCAATATATTATTTGAAGCCCTAGCCAGAGCAATCAGACAACAAAAGTGGAAGAGGTTAAAATATCACTACTTTCAGATGATATGATAGTATACATAAGTGACGCTAGAAGTTCCAACAGATAACTACTAAGCATGATAAACAACTTCAGGAAAGTGGCTGGGTATAAAATTAACTCAAATAAATCAGTAGCCTTTGTCTACTCAAAGGATAAATGGGCTGAGAAAGAAATTAGGGAAATGACACCCTTCACAAAAGTTACAAATAACATAAAATAACTTGGTGTGACTCTAACAAGGAAGTGAAAGATCTGAATGACAAGAAGTTCAACTCTCTTAAGAATGAAACTGAAGAAGATCTCAGAACATGGAAAGACCTCCCTTGCTCATGGATTGGCATGGATTACCAAAAGCAGTCTACAGAATCAAGTAATTAACTTTAAAAGATGCTTATTACTTAAGTCTGAAAATAGTTGGAATTTCTGTCTGTATCTCACTGTAGATGCTTCAGGAATACTGCAAATGTTTTTGCATTTGTGTATTAGATCATCTCTTTGTCTATGACAACTAAAATAAATGAATGAAAGAGACCACTTTCAATTATTAATCCAGGCATATAAAACCACAAGGAGCCTCAATGGGGAAAGAAAGCACAAGTCTGACTTTCAAAATCTCCTTTTGTCATACTGGGTGGAATAGCACTGAACACCTTCCTCAGGTTCCTTGGATGCCCGGAGAAGGACTTTTTTTTTTTTAGCTAATTCTAAAATTACATTTCAAAACCACGAATATTTACTTTTCTAAATGATCATCTAAATGACCTTGCATTGATTAAGGACTGGTTATAGAAATATACTCTGTAATCTCATTTGTAAGTGAGAAATAGAAGTTTATATGGATGTGAAGACTAAAATATGCGTTTCCAAAAGGTAGAGTGGTGTGAACATAGGTTAGAAATGTGATATATTTAAAAACTATACAATTTTGTTTCAAAAGGACAAATACATTTCAGGTCATTGTCAATAGGAAACTAATTCTAGATAAAATAATAGTATTTTTGAAATGTACTGATGGATATAAAGTGTTCTTTCCATAAGAACAAAAGCTACATAAAGTGGTGATGTGTTTATTGACTATATGTTTGACTATGTGTTTGGTCATGTACTTATTCTTCAAAATATCATGCTGTGCACAGTGAATGAACACCATTTCATCCATCAACTAAGAAATAAAACAAGCATCTGAGAGTATAATTCATGAGTAATCAACTGGATTTCTCTAAAATAGTGTGCAAGCACACTGAAATGCATGCAATCAATGTTTATAGGCTGACATCAATCTATTAAGGGCACAGACATTTTCCTTCATCCACTTTACTTAAGAGAAGGATAAGAATAGCAAGAACAATAACACAAAATAAAAATCTAACTCTACAGTAAAAGGTACATGTGAACAGTCTACAAAGGTACAATGTGTTGGTTTTTGTTGTTATTGTTTTGTTTGTTTGTTTGTGTGTGTGTGTGTGTGTGTGTGTGTGTGTGTGTGTGTGCCTGTCTGTCTTCAAAAATATGGTTTTCCGAAGTAAAGGTCACTAAGTGAACTTTAAAAAAATATCAAGAGATGTTAAATATAATTTTTATATTTTATTATTTATGAGATATTTTATATAATTGTGGATAACACATGATTTTTATAGAAATGATAATGTTCTATGGACACCAGTGTGGCCCTAGCTGTAGCATAGGCCACATATTGTAATATGCCCTCTTGTGGCAGCATGAACCATGAAGATTTTTCAAAATAGATTCAATCCAAAAAATGAACTATTCTCCATCTGGGATATACTGTTATTTATCAAATCTAGGGTCATCTCATGGCTGGGATTGTGTTAGGGAGTAGAGCCTGCTCAAGTGCCAGTCACCTGTATACCACCTGTGAGCCCTGGGTTTTTTTGTGTTATAACCCTGAGAATAAAAGACTCAAAAACATTTCTTTGAAATGCTCTTCTGAAAACAATGTGGATATTTACCTATGTTTACACATCTATCTCATATGTAGAAATGGAAAAATATAACTTACTGTATTAGTTAAGGTTTTACTGCTGTGAACAGACACCATTACCAAAGCAACTCTTAAAAGGAAAACACTTAATTAGGGCTAGGGTTGGCTGATAGATTCATAAGTTCAGTTCCTTATTATCAAAGAGAGAATGGCATCTAGGAAAACGTGAGGCTAGAGGAGTTGAGGGCTCTATGTACTTATCCAAAGGCAAACAGGAGAAGACTGATTCCTCAGGCACTAGGCAGAGGGTCTCAAACCCAGGCACATAGTAACACATTTCTTCCAACAATGACATGACTACTCCATCAAAGTCACACCTTTTAATAGTGTTACTCTATGGGTCAAGTACATTCAAACCATCACAATTACGAAAGTCTGGTTGCTGAGTATAGTTTTTATATAGCCATGTTGTTTCATGTCATCTTTTTACAGGTAATGCTAGAATATGATGTGATTTGTATATAGTATAATATATATATATGATGAGTTTGGGAACAGATTTTAATATATACATATATATGTATATATAATGAGACTATCATATAATTACATCATCATTCTACCCTATCCAACCTTTAATTTAATTTGATCCCTTCAATCCCTTATATACTTTTCTCCTTTTCAAATTCATGGCCTTTTTTTACTATAACTGTTGTCATATATATATATATATATATATATATATATATATATATATTTAAATGTATGGAAATAAACCGTTCAGTTAGTGTAATGTTATTTTATGTATACGTTTTAAAGTCTGTACATTTGGTATTTGATAATGAATTTGTGTGCTCGTCCCTGGAGAAGACTGTTGCTTTTGCTCTCAGAATTTCTTTGTTGCCCATAGTTTTTCTTTTGTTTTGATTTGGATTGATATTTTTTCCAGGATTGAGGCTTTGCGAGCTTTCTCTATTCTATATTAATATGTAAATTGTGTCATAATTGCTTAGGTAATGTTTAGGCAGCCATGATAGTGAGACTTCATATATATATAGCTGTTCTGACATTTTCAGCACACTCAATATCACAATGAATTTCATGTTTCTCTGGCCTTTACTATTTTCTCATCCACCTCAGTATCAGTATCCAGGGGACCATAGCTAGATGTAGCCTCAAAGAAACTTCCTGAGAAATAACTTTCTTGGTATTAAAAGCATATAAGCTCCTAAACTAAAGAAAGTACCCATAGTCCAATCCAGATACGTCTGACATGGCACAATAATGCTAAAGTACAATAATGGCATGTATACCTTGCTGGTAGCTAACAACTGCCTAATTGGACATAAGACACCCTCATGTCTTATGATTGGTACTAGAAACCAACTCCTCAAGGCTAGTGAAGTCATGGTTGAACCTACTGGAGAGCCTAAAGCCCACTTTACTAAACCAGCATAATCATGTACAGTAATTTATAAATATTTGATCTTTACTCACAAGTAAGTGTACTTCTCATTTACTGACAAGCTTTCACAGACCAGAAGCTTCTGTGCAGGCTGCTGAGGAAGAAAAGTAATGTAGTCTTATGCCTCTGTGAATGCAACTATGGACTCTGTGTTAATAGAGATAATATAATATAATAATAGCCTAGAGGATAGCACCATCAGTGCTATAGAGGAATAATATGAAGGTAAAAATGACTCTATAGATTGTATGTGAGGCTCGCTCTACAAGATGGAACTCATGCCTGATACTACAAATCTGGCCATAAACTATTGTCTGAGAATCTCATAGATCCCAGGGAAAATGTATTACTCTTATTTTTATGAGGATATGTAGAATCAACTTTCTTCTAAATACATGTCTCTCGCCATAGCTTAATTTAAGCTTCAACTATTATTAAAGAAGCTAATTTTTGCTGTAGATATTGTTTTACAAAAGAACCAGAACTGTTCAGTGTTCAGAGAATGAATATCTGTAGAATACCGAGCCCTAAAATTTGATATCTAGAAAACATTCTTTCCTCGCGTATATCAGGGAACATGTATCAGAAGAGATAACATATATCAGAAGGGGCTGTCGGGTTGGGAAGCTTGAAAACAACCTAAATCTGGCATAGATCAAGGCATGAACAAATCCTGGAATCTTGTTCTGAGATCAGATTTGGCTCCCCCAAACCACAATCCACCTGCCTCAAGCCTTAGTGACCATGCTCATACACATAGCCCTTCACGCTCACCTTTGTCCCACAGAGAAGGAACCAACCTTATCCTGGCAACCAGGTGAAAATTCCTTTTCCCTTATAATATCATATCTGGCAGCATCTGGAAATCCTCCATATGCAAAGAGGCATCCCCAGTGCCCTGGACCCTGCCAATGATGTATACTCACCCTTTGCCTGCTTCCCATATCGACAAGCGAGCAGGGGTAAGTCCTATACCAAAGACCTTGACACCTCTTGGGTCTCTTACTATTGGAATTGAAGAATAAAAATTGCATGAACAGATATATTTGGAGAAAAACCCAAACCCTTACAGATATATATCCCAGACTCCTGGAATGAACGTTGGAGGAAGGTGTCACAAGCAGTCCTTGACTAACGACAAAACTTGAACCAGGAACTCAAAATCACCAAAGAAGTCCAAAGTGCTCTTTCCTTGTTACAATACATCCAGTACACGTCTAACAACTCACCTCAGCTTTTCTGTTTCTCCTGATTCTACTTTCTTGGCCATTGTTGGCAGTTTTCCCCCATAACATTTTACTTCATGAACATAGTGGGCCTTTACTCACACGAAACTTACAAAATATTAATCATTTTTATCTATCCTTTCCCCATATTGCCTCCTAAACTCTTCTTCCAGGTCCCATCCTGCATATTTCCATAACATCCCTGGTACCAAGCCAATATATGTTAACCACCTCCCACCTTCTCTGGTGCAATAACACCATTAGCCCTTGTGCTAACTTCCAAGATTTTTTTCACCCATTTGATGATTTCCTCACAAGCTTACATACATGAATCTGAAGAAATCACCTTGCAGCTAAGAGGGACCTTATCAGATTTGGCCTGACAGGAGCAACTAGGGCCTCTGCATTGGCCCTGGCACAAACACAACACCTGGATCACCACTTCCAGGACAAGTTTGACCAGGCCATGACCTTCACCTTGGATAGCCTCTAGTCCTTCCACTGGCAGATAACCTCTCTCATGACAGTTGTTTTACAAAACAGGAGAGCTCTGCTGAGCAGCTGAGCAGGGAGGGACTAGTACTGGCAGAGAAATGCTGTTTCTATATTAATGAATCTCGGTGAGTTAAACAAAACTTAAGGATCTGCAGCAAGATCTTCCAGCCTGCTACACCCCAGATATCTTGTCCTAAGATTGGCAGGAATAGGACTGCTACCTGTCTGCCTAGGGCCTTCATGTCCTGACTCCCATAGCACTGTGTCCCCAACTCTGTCCCCTGGAAGAGGTCAACTGCTAGCCTGTTAGCCAGGCAGTTGAAGAATGCTAGGATAGGGACAGTAAGTTCAGTTTAGAATAGTGACCACTAGCAGCTTGCTCAAGATTCAGGATATAAGTCTACAACTAGGCACATATGAACCACACTGATTAGAGTTGGTGGGCTAGGAAATGAAGTTTGGAAGACTAGCAGAAGACCTGGAGAGAATTTGAAGGAGAGCCCAGTTGACATGTATAGAATACATTGTATATATGTATGAAATTATCAAATAATGAATTAAAGATGACTCTTGAACAGTGATGAGGTCAGCCAGTAGTCAATATATACAAAAGAATTAAAATATTGGATCTACTCAGACACATATTTAAGCAATGCCTCTAATTCTAGTAAATTGATATGCTTATGTTTTGTGTAGTAAAAAGAATTTTGCAAGATACTTTTCAGATGTGCTTGTTTAAAGTTTTATTTTTTTCACCCAAGAATTTAATCTACTGATAACATAACCATTGTGACACCTGAAACTTGCTCTAATAGAATTGCATTCTTAGCTAAGTTTACAGATAATCCAGAATTTTGGTAAATCAAACTTCTGTTTAGTCTAATGATTTTCTTAAATATAGCACAGACACCAAGGAAGTAATTTCAATTAAAACTTTGTAATAGGAGGACTTTGTAGTGTTTATAGTAAGAATATATTTTATTTCACTCTGTAAGAAGGAATCTGCATAAGAAATGTTCAAAGACCTTGGTATTCTTAAAGCTTTATCCCATATCTTGCTAACAGGAGATAAAGAGAAGAAAATCACAAATACCATAAATCTCAGAAAGAAGTCTGACTGCCTTACTAGAGGTACAAGACTAGGTTTTGGGATGACTGACTGACTTTCTCTTCCCTAAATAAAATGCTGGGTATAGATGACAGGAGGACAGATCTTTAAGATGACAAGTCACTATCTGAATAAATACAGCTTATAGTCTTAGTTCTTGCTTTTTGCCTATGTGCTAGTGGCATTGACTTTGTTACATCTGCCAAGGCTAAACAAATCAGCGTGTGATGTCAGTGGTGATGAGTAGTGTTTACTGTCAACTTCTCAGAAGTTAGAATTGCCTGAGAGATGGGCCACTGAATATGTCTTTGGGAAATATGTTGATTACAACAGGATGGGAAGATTTTTCCCATTTCGGGTTGCACATTTTCTTAAGCATCAGAAACTATACTGTGTATGACTGGAGATAAAACTGAGTGCTGCATGCCTGCATTAATTCCTCACCCTTTGTTCCTGTATGTAATGTGACAAGCTCCTCTTCTCTATTGACACTGTGACTCTGTACCCACTATGGACTGTAGCCTAGAGCTCTATACTAAATCAACCTTCTTCAATGTTTTCCAAATTATTTTTTATCAGAGCAACTGAAAAATACATTAAAACAGCAAATAAGTTAAAACTCATTTTAGAGTAATGAGTGATACAAGTTAAGGGTTAGTGTTATACAGGAGAATGTTTGGTAGTCATAGTAACTTTGATAATTAATAATCAGCTTCACTGATTTTATACATGCACCATGAATTACTTTGTATATAATTTGATTTCAGATATATTATGGAATCCAAGGATGATTTCATGTAGAGTTCATGAAATCCTCGAGTTTCAAACACTAAGTGGAGACTGAGATTGAGGGTAGACCAGATGGCACATCTCTTGTGTCAGTTTTTGATAAGTTTACAGTAGGAACTACTGATTTAGAATATGACACATGTAGAAATGGTGTGGGGCTTTCTCTGAGCCATGATACACAGAAGAATTGATTCATATGATGGCTGTCATTTCTTTGCATCTTACAGCATGTATAGTTGGTTTGTAAATATGCTCTCTAAGAACCTCTGAAAATGTTAAAATCACAACAGATTCTGTGAGTCTGCAATATCAGAATAGTTCCATCTACAAGGAAGAGAAAATTGTTTTATTGATTTATAGTTGAATAAGAACAAATGCTGACTAAATGTATGGTCTCAGTAGAATTATACATCTTTATTTTTTAATAAATATAATTTTTTAAAATGCTAGTTTGGCATATTTGATGTCTTGGTTATTAGAATACATTTCCTACTGCTTTTGGGGATTGTTGTTTGATTCTATATAAGTATCTACATTCATACAAGCAAGTATATTAGATCAATTTCTTAGAGCTGGCCTCCAAAAAATAGTGATGAATTTATAACCAATGGTATTGATGGACTTTATTTTGAACAGCTAACATATTTGAAGAGCAATGCAGAATAGCATAGACAAAGATGCTGAGAGGAAATGGAATACTCAAATTTTGTTTTGTTTGGTTTTGTTTTTTCAAGGAAGTGGGCTTTATTAACCCAACAATTACACACATAATTCAGACAAATAGATGCAAGCAAAGATACATTAACCAAAAAGTCTGTGAATAAAAACCAAGAATTTTGTAATGGTATATTACTCAGGATTTGCTAAAGGATCAAGTCTGATAGACTGAATTCATTCAGTGAAATAATTCATAATATGAATTAATTAGCCTTGATTATGGGATGCAGTTTGGGTAGTCCAACAATGGCTGACTCACACTGAAGGGCTTAAAGGCCTAGAGTATTTCTACAGAGTTGGTGGTCTTCAATCTACATTGCAAACCCAGAAAGTGGTTCTGATATTGGTATAGGGATGCTATAGCAAATTGATAGATGAACTTGCCAATAAGACTGAAGGCAGGGTGACATAAGTGGGTTTCCTGCTTCAATCTTTTAATATAGCAAAACAAAACAAAAATAAAAGAAATAAAATCAAATGCAAAACTGCATATTAGATTTTTTTCTCCATCTTTATTAAATTGGGTATTTCTTATTTACATTCCAATTGTTATTACCATTCCCGGTTTCCAGGCAAACATCCCCCTAGTCCCTCCCCCTCCCCTTCTATATTGGTGTTCCCCTCCCCATCCTTCCCCCATTACCGTCCTCCCCCAACAATCCCTTTCACTGGGGGTTCAGTCTTGGCAGGTCCAAGGGCTTCCCCTTCCACTGGTGCCCTTACTAGATTATTCATTGCTACCTATGCAGTTGGAGCCGAGGGTCAGTCCATGTATAGTCTTTGGGTAGTGGCTTAGTCCCTTGAAGCTCTGGTTGGTTGGCATTGTTGTTCATATAGTGTCTCAAGCCCCTTCAAGCTCTTTCAGTCCTTTCTCTGATTCCTTCAACGGGGGTCCCGTTCTCAGTTCAGTGGATTACTGCTGGCATTCGCCTGTGTATTTGCTGTATTCTGGCTGTGTCTCTCAGGAAAGATCTAAATCCAGTTCCTGTCAGCCTGCACTTCTTTGCTTCATCCATCTTATCTAGTTTGGTGGCTGTATATGTATGGGCCACATGTGGGGCAGGCTCTGAATGGGTGTTCCTTCAGTCTCTGTTCTAAACTTTGCCTCCCTATTCCCTGCCAAGGGTATTCTTGTTCCACTTTTAAAGAAGGAGTGAAGCATTCGCATTTTGGTCATCCTTCTTGAGTTTTATGTGTTCTGTGCATCTAGGGTAATTCGAGAATTTGGGCTAATAGCCACTTATCAATGAGTGCATACTATGTGTGTCTTTCTGTGATTGGGTTACCTCACTCAGGATGATATTTTCCAGTTCTATCCATTTGCCTATGAATTTCATAAAGTCATTGTTTTTGATAGCTGAGTAATATTCCATTGTGTAGATGTACCACATTTTCTGTATCCATTCCTCTGTTGAAGGGCATCTGTGTTCTTTCCAGCTTCTGGCTATTATAAATAAGGCTGCTATGAACACAGTGGAGCATGTGTCTTTGTTATATGTTGGAGCATCCTTTGGGCATATGCCCAAGAAAGGTATAGTTGGGTCCTCAGGTAGTGCAATGTCCAATTATCTGAGGAACCTCCAGACTGATTTCCGGAATGGTTGTACCAGTCTGCAATCCCACCAATAATGGAGGAGTGTTCCTCTTTCTCCACACCCTTGCCAGCATCTGCATAATAGATATTATTTAGTACTATTGAAAGTCAGGCATTTGTTCAGGACCATAATCTATATAACTCACAGAGAAAGGGTACTAAACTGAAAGAGAAAAGGTACTACTGTGCAACATTATGTTGAAAAGCTATAATGCCTAATTTGGGTTATTAAAAAATATACCTCAACCTAGGATGGATTTATTGGGATGTATTCTTATAGTAAATTTTCTTTGATAGTTATCAAGATCAGATGTGGATTTCAGGGAGATATGGAAGATGTGAGGCCCCTTACTTGATGGGATATGCCAAAATTGGTTTCTGTAATGGATAACACAAATTCTGGATTTTACCAAGCTTCTTAGATACAAGGTTTCCTTCAAATTGAGATGATCCTAGGTATTTCTAAATAATTAAATTGAGAAAGAAATATTATAAAAAGTAGCTATATTGAATTCATGAAGCATAATTTGTTTCCCTCTGTCCAGCCCAAAGACTTTGTATGACTTTGTGCGAGTTGAGAGAAAAAATGCTCAGGGAATAAAGGAAACAGGGAATTTGTCCTATCAGAGTTTCGATTTTCACTATGAATATAACTTCATAGTCAGATGACTTCTTAAACCAAACTTAATTTTTAAAAAAGTAAAGTCTCAAATATTTTGTGTTCTAAACTACAATGATTTTCCAAAGTCTTTATAATTTTGATAATTAATCACCTTGGTAAGTTTGGTTAAGTATGAAAATGACCTATGGCCTTGGTGGAAACAGTTTTTAGATTGCTCAATTATCATGGGGGTTCATCAACAACCTCCTATGTGGGTTTTATTTAACCTTAGCATTATTGATATTATATTCAGCAGTTAGTGGACCTTTCCTCTACCAAGTAGACTTTTTACCTGGGAGCTTTATTATGGACCAAGTCAAAATCAAATTTGCATTTGCAAGATTCCAACAAAGGGGTGAACAATCAATGAGCAAAGAAATATAAATATATTGGCAAATTCTATCACTTCTAGCAGATGTTCAGAGAGAATCACAGGAAGGGGAATTGAATGTATATTAATTCTAATACTCTCATCACATTAGATATGAGTCTGTATCTTGATTTTATAATTGTAAAAATTTTAAGTATATTCTAGAAATTTTTCTTATGATGATGGTGGAAAAATCATAGTTATAACAACTCTTAATATATGAAACTTTGTTAGGTATTACTGCAAGCCAGGAGAGCGCTGTAACTTTCTTATAGCAAGGCAAATATTTCCCTTGTGCTTAATTTCACCAAAGGTTTTAACTTTGTTTATTTTCATTGCTAGCATCTGCTCTGCATGTTTATAACATAAGTTTTAAAACATCTTTTATAAAAGTCTGTTTATAAATTGATCTCAAGATCAATCGACATCCCTTGACAACATTTTCTTCATTTCCCCTTCTCCTGTTAACTCCACTCCTCTCATCTCATCTTCTAATCCCTCTGCTCCCTCTTTGCTTCCTTTTCTTTCTGACAGCATCTCATTTTATTGCCAACACTGGCAATACTCAGTCTGGGTATTTGGAGTACAGCTATGTACCACTATGCCTGACATGACAATTTTTTGATTTTGCTAGTTTTCACTGAGACTAAGGCTCTGGCAGAACACCTTAGAAGTAGGAAGGATTTATTTTGGTTTTCAGTTATAGATTGGGCCCATACCCTTTTGTAGAAGATTGTATCAGTGGGAGAGTGGTGGGAGATAGTTGTCTGCATCATAACAAGCAGTGACAGGAAGCAAGCAAGAATAATATACTTTCAAGAATCTGTCCCCAAAGGCCCACTTTCTATAGAAGCCACACCTTACAAAGTTTCCAGAACATTCCAGAATAATATCACCAGCTAGGGATAGAACATACTGGAAACACTGCAGATTCAAACTTAAGTAATTCTTTTTCTTATCTCACTCTCATTTTATTGTCTAAATATCGTTTAATGATATTCTAACTAAACGTAATTTTTACCCTGCTTTTAATTTCAGATTTTTCTCTTTTGACTTATTCCTTATAGTCGTGAATGCTTTATTTTTCTTTAACATTCAAAAAATAAGTTATTACTATGACGCTTACGACTGAGTTGGCCTTTCAAGCCTTGTATCCACAATTATAACAAAAAAAAAAAAGAATATTTTCCTAGTAAGCTCCTGTTTACCCTCAGGGAACAGAAATCATAAGTCATTTATAACTTTTCCTAAATATTGATTATATACACTGGGCATATATTTGTACCTTTAGTATATATTTGTATCAGTTGCCATCATGGATAGCAACATCTTATTTTTTTTTTGAACATCATCTTAAGTATTGATATTTCCCTGTTAATCATCTTACGACTTGCTGTTTGAACAACTCTCTTCAATGAACTATTTAAATGTTAATTGGAACTGCCAAATTTTGTGTGGCTTACAGGTAATGTTTTTGAGTAAAGTTTGCTTTTATTTTACTAAGTCATTTTCCTGGAAAATTTAGTGTAAGGATGGGATACAGAGCTCTGCACTTCACAGAGAGAGGAAAGCTATTGTTGATGCTATCCTCCTAAAGAAACCTTCAAATGTGTATCACTTACATCTGCACACTTGTCAGGATTATTACAGTTTTGCTCTGAGGTTCCTATCATCTGGCATTAGCAGATGAATTTTCCAAATGTGACACCAATATTTCATGAGCTCTTCTGCCAGGGGAAGGGGACTTTGCTTAATAAAATTCTTGTGGAAGAACGAATCTCTTTGGTTTCCTCGCTCCATATCAGAAGAGGATATCTTAGAGTTCCCACCATGCTGCACACATTTCTCACTTTTGTACCATCACCTTTGTAGGAAGAAAAGAAAAAATCCAATAAAGTTAAAAAAAAGGAAAACAAAACATCAAAAAAGAAAAACAAACCAAGACAGCAATAACAATAACAACAACAACAACAACAACAACAACAGCAACAGCAACAACAATAAAGCTTACCAAACCAAGAAAACAAAGCAAACCACTCAATGAATAGAAATTGGACTGCCTCCAGTTCTGAGTTGAGATGCTTTCAAAACAACATTTCTCCTTAACTCTCTCTTCCCTCTTCTGTTCTTCTGCTTCCCTTCTTCTCTCCTTTCCTTTTTAGTCCTTCCTTCCTCCTGTCCCTTACCCCACTCTCTTCTTTTCTAAACCTTCCCCCTTCTTTTGTTTATTCAACATTTTTTCACTATTATGTGCTTATCACCATGCTGATTATTGATGAACAATTTGTGTCACTAACTTCATTTTACTGAGTAGGAAACTTCAAGTTCCTTCAGGTTTAGGAGTTCTGCACCACATTATAAGGTATTGAATTTTATTGAGTATATTTTAAATAATATTTTTAAAGTGGGTCACATGGTCAAATGGTGAGAACACGTCTTTCTATAAATTTAAATTTCAAAGTAGTTTCAAAGGTTATTTGATTTCAGTTAGTTTTCTATGACTGTCCCAAGACACCTGGAAAAAGTACACTTTTACGGAAGAAAGGTTGCCTTGGTCAAACCAAGCTGCCTTTACCAGCCTGCTATTCCAGAGAGACCTTCATTCTCCTGATGCCTCTCCCCTCACCTTCCTAGAGGTAAGCTTCCCTTCTCCCACTCATCCTTCCTGCTCTCTGAGCCCTCTGGGCCAATTCAAAATACTCTGAATAACCTGCTAGCCAAGGGAGACATCTATTCTCCAGCTAACTCTTCACCCACCTTCTTTTGACCTGAGGCTCCTAAACATTGGAGACCTGCATGTCTAGAAACAGAGCCTTGCAAGTCCAGAGACATGTAGCACAAGGATACCCATCAGAAGGCTGTAACACCAGGACCACTGAGGATAACCCCTTGCAAATACTACAATAAGACATCTAAGAACTAAAACCATCCATAAGGCTAAAGGCCCTCAAAAGAACACAAACAACAAATACCTGGGCATTATGATACCTCCAAAGCACAGCTGCCCTAGTACAGCAAGCTCTGGGTATCCTAATACAAACAAACAACAAAAAAAGAAAATGGCATTGAATCTAATCTTATAAAGATGGTAGGGACCTTTAAAGAAGAAATGAATAGACCTCTTAAAGAAATACAGGAAAATACAATCAACTAGATAGAGGTCTTTAAAGAAGAAGCAATTCCCTTAAACATATACAGGAAAACGTAGATAGACAGGTAAAGGAAATAAACAAAACTCTGTAAGAAAGTACAAATAGAAACAATAAAGAAACCACAAACAGGAAGTCGTGGAGATGGAAAACCTAGGGAAGAGAACAGGAGTAACAGATCAAGCATCACCAACAAAATATAGAAGATGGAAGACAGAATCAGGCCACAGTGAAGATATAATAGAAGAAATCGATATGTCAACCAAAGGAAGTGCTAAATCTAAAGTCTTCTGACACAAAAGATCCAGGAAATCTGCCATACCATAAAAAGACTTAACCTAAGAATAAATAGCATTAGAAGAAGGTGAAGAGTCCCAGTTCCAAGGCCCAGAAAATAGTCTAAGAAAATCATATAGGAACGCTTTCCCAACCTAAAAATAGAGATGCCTATAAACATAAAAGAAGCTGATAGAACACCAATTAGCCTGGATGAGAAAAGAAAATTCTCTCTGAACATAATAATCTCAACACAAAATGTACAGAGAAAAGATAATAATATTAAAAGTGTAAGGGAGAAAGGCCAGGTAACATAAAAGGCAGACCTATCAGAATTACACCTGACTTCTCAACAGAGACTCTAAAAGCTAGATGGGCCTGGACAGATAGCTTACAACCTCTAAAAAACCACAGATGCAAACCAAGAAAAAGTCTCAATCACCATTGATGGAAAAAACAAGATATTTCAAGAAAAATCCAAATTCAAACAATATCTATCCACAAATCTAGCCCTATAAAAATTTCTGAAAGGTATATTCAAACCCAAGGAGGATAACTATATCCAAGAAAACAAAGGAAATGGGTAATTCCATACCAGCAAATCAAGGAAACTGCATATGAGCACATGCGCACACACAACCACCACCACCACCACCACCACCACCACCACCACCAACAACAACAACAACAACAACATCACAATAACAGGAAATGGCAAACACTGTCATTAGTGGATTCAATTCCCAAATAAATCATACAGGCTAACAAAATGGATCCTGGAATATGATCCATCATTCTCCTGCATATAAGATGCATACCTCAGAAATAAATATAAACATTACCTCAGAGTAAAGGGTTTATGTGGTTGACCAGTTGTCTTGTTTAACATGTTGGAAGGAGCTTGACCTACAGACTTCTTTTTGTTTGTGTTTCACTTTTTAACAAGTACAAGATTGGTACCTTTTTTTTAAAAGCAAAAGTGTTAAGTGGCGTGCTGATATTTTAACTTTTGTGAAAGTGCTTGTTGACAGGAGCCTGATGTGGATGTCTCTTGAGAGGCTCTGCCAGAGCTTTACTGATACAGATGAGGATGCTTGCAGCTAATCATTAGACTGAACACAGGGATCCCAATCAAGGAGTTAGAAAAAGAACTGAAGGAGCTGAAGGGGTCTGCAACCCCATAGGAATAACAACAATATCAACCAACCAGAAAACCCAAAGCTCCCAGGATCTACACCAACCAAAGAGTACACATGAGGGACCCATGGCTACAGCCACATAGGTAGTAGAGGATGGCATTGTCTGGCATCCATAGGAGGAGAAGCCCTTGGTCCTGTGAAGGCTCTTTTCTCCAGTGTAGGACAATGTCAGGGTATTGAAATGGGAGTGGGTTGGTAGGAGTGGGAGCATATTCATAGAAGCAGGGGCAAGTGAAGATGGGAAAAGGGGGGAAAGCAGATAACATAAAAGGGGAAATGTAAATACATAAAATATCCAATAAAAATGAATTAAAAAATAAGAAAAAATTTCCAAGAAAATTTATCCGAGAAGCAAGCTGGAATAGCCATTCTAATACCTAATAAAATAGACTTTTGCCCAAAATTAATCAAAAGAGACAAGAAAGGACACTATGTACTTATAAACGGAAAAAATCTACCAAGATGATATCTCAATTCTAAACATTTATAGGATAGTTTGGCCAAACACAAAACAATATACCTTCTTCCTGGCACCTCGTGTATCTTTTTCAAAAATTGATCATAGAGTCACTCACAAAGTAAGCCTAAATAGGAGAAAATGAAAATAATGCCTTCTATTTTATCAGACCATCATGGATTAAAGCTGGTCTTCAACAGCAACAGGAACATCAGAAAGCCTACACTCTCAAAACAGAACAAATCTCTGTTCAATAATCTCTGGTCCAAGAGAAAACTGAAGAAAGAAACTTTAGAATTCAATGAAAATGAAGACACAACATGCCCAAATTTATGTTACACAATGAAAGAAAGCAGCACTAAGAGGAAAATTCATAGCACTAAGTGCCTCAAAATAATTAGATAATTCTCATACCAGTGATTAAAAAGCTCTAAGGAAAAATAAAGAATCAAGCACACCAAAACGGAAGCGAAGTAATGAAATATTCAAATCAGGGCTGAAATCAATCAGTTAGGCACAAAGAAAACAATACAGAGAATCAAGCAAACCAAGAGCTGGTTCTTTGAGAAAAATAAAAATAGACAAACACTTAGCCACGCTAACTAAGAGAGAGACGGAGTACAAATAACCAAAATCATTAATGAAAAGGGAGAGAAAACAACACATAATGAGGAAATTCGATGAATCATTAGGTCTTACTGCAAAAGCCTGTACTCCACAAATTTGGAAAAATCAATAAAATCCCTGATTTTCTAGATATAAATCACTTTCCAAAGTTGATCAAGATCATGTAAACTATGTAAAAAGCCCTATAACCCATAAAGAAATAGAAACAGTCATTAAAAGTCTCTCAACTCCAAAATCCCATGGCCAGATGGTTTTAGTACAGAATTCTACCAGACTTTCAATGAAGAGCTAATACAAATACTCCTCAAACTATTCCACAAAATAAAAGTGGAAGGAGTACTGCCTGCTAATCTCATTCTATGAGACCACAATCACCCTGACAGTTAAACAACATAAAGACTCAAACCAGAAGAGAACATTGATGCAAATAAACTCAATAAAATACCTGCAAACCGAATTCAGGAACACATTAAAGATACCATTCATTAAGATTAAGTAGTCTTCATCCCAAAGATGCATGGGTGTTTCATTATATGAACATTCATCAACCTAGTCCACCATATACAAAAACTGAAAAAAAGGTCACATCATTATCTCATTAGAAGTTTTAAGTCGTTGGTAATAATCAAAACACCACTTCATGTTAAAAGTATAATAGAAATCTTGCATACAGGGCACATACCTAAACATAATTAAAGCAAGTCAATCGCCAATATCAACAAAATAGAGAAAAACTTAAATCACTTACACTAAAATCAGAGGCAGGAAAAGAATGTCCACCCTCTCCCGTTCTATTCTGTACAGTCCTTGAAGTTCTAGTCAAACCAATAAGATAACTAAAGGAGATCTAGGGGATACAAATTGTAAAGGAAGAGTTCAAACTATCACTCTTTGCAGATGAAATGAGTACATAAGTGACCTGAAACATTCTACCAGAGAACTTCTGTAGCTGATAAATGCCTTCAGAAAAGTGGCTGAATACACATTTAACTCCAAGAAATTAGTAGCCCTCTCATACAACCAATGAACATGCTAAGAAAAGAAATTAGGGAAGCAACATCCTTTACAATAGTCAAGAATTATATAAAATATCTTGGTTTAACTCTAACCAAGCATGTGAAAGATCTGTATGAAAAGAACTTCAAGTCCTTGAAGAAAGAAACTGAAGATTTCAGAAGAAGAAAGGTCTCCCATGCTTATGGGTCTGTAGGAGTAACAGTGGAAATGGCTATCTTACCAAAAGCAATCTACAGATTCAATGCAATCACAATCAAAAGTTCAACACAATTTCTTAATGGACATTGAATTTCTTAATTGTCCACTTGAAAGACACAAAACCCAGGATAGCCAAAACTGAAGAAAGAAAGAACTTCTTGGGGAATCACTATCTCTTATCTCAAGTTGTACTATGGAGCAATAGCAATAAAAACTGCATGTATTAAAAGAGAAACAAACAAGTTGATCAACAAAATCATCCTAGACATATACCCAAAAGATAATCCAACACCCCACAAAGACACTACCTCAACTATGTTCACAGTAGAAGCTTTATACCTTTCAGTCAGAAACTGGAAACTACCTAGATGTCATTCAACTGAAGAATGGATTAAAATAACGTGTGGTATATCTACACAATGGAATACTACTGTTTAGCCTTTAAAAACAAAGATATCATGAGTTTGTTTTAAAAAATGGATGAAATTTGAGAATATCATACTGAATGTGGTAACCCAGTCCACAAAGGACATGCATGATGTATTCTTACATACTATGGATATTAGTCATAAAATACAGGTATCATGTCACATTGAATAGAGCCAAAGAAGCTAAACAAGAAGAAATGCCAAAGCAAGAAAGCTTGAATCTAGCAGAAAGGGAAATAAAATAGTCCTCAGAGGCAGATGGAGGGAAGGAAATAGGACAGAGGGAGAATGGGGAGAAAAATGGGGGTTCAGGATCAGGTGTTAGGAAGGACAAGAGAGATGGCTATATGTCTATTAAAATGGATGGAAATCTGCCACTCATGGGGGTAAGGAGTTGGGTGGCCATTCCCATGATAAGATATAGATCTAGGGGAAGGGAGGCACCCAAGAATCAATTTGGTGACATCAACTGTGACTCGAAACACTGGGGATGTGAAAACTGAAGAGGTCACCTCCTGAAGCCAGGCAGGAACCTCAGTTGAGTGATAGACATACCAACTCATCCACAAAACTTTCACCAAAAATTTATCCTATCTACAAGAAATGGAGGGACAGGGGTTGGAGCAGAAACTGAGGGAATGGCCAACCAACAATTGACGAAACTTGAGACCCATCCCATAGGCAACTCAAATCCTTGACACTATTAATGATACTCTGTTATGTTTGCAAATAGAAGCATATTTTCCTCTAAGCGGTACAACCCAGCAGCTGACTCGGAGAGATACAGATACCCTCAGCCAAACAATGGATGGAACTTGGGGAGACTTATGAAAGAATAGGAGCAAGGATTGTAGCCAGGAAGAGGATAGCAACTCCACAGGAAGACAAACAGTGTCAACTAACCTCAACCCTGGAGCTTTCAGGGTCTGAACCAAGAACCAGAGAACATACATGGCTGGACCTAGACCTTCATGCCCATATATAACAGATATGAAGCTTGATCTACCTGTGGGTCCTAAACAACTAGAAATTGGGCTATCCCAAAAGCTGTTGCCTGTATATGTGATATATTCTTCTAGCTAGGCTGCCTTGTCTGGCCTCCATGAGAGAGAAACTGCCTAGGAGTAAGAGAATTGAAGTGTCAGGATGTGGGGGGATACCCAGGGCCCCCACACAGCCAGAGGAGAAGGGAAAAGGGAATATGGGGAAAGGAATCTGGAAGGGGTGACTAGGGGTTGCAGTGAGCAGGATATAATGTGAATAAGTACAAAATAAAATTAAATTAAAAAGAGACAAAAGGTTATTTTAGCTTGTTATTTTGGAGGTTGTATTTAGTGCTCCTTACCCTGCTTTTGTACCTGGGATAAAATATCACATATTGCTGTGTTTTCACAGGGTAGTATAAGATGTTTCCCTTAATGGAAGTGAGTATAAACACAAAGAAGAGCTACCAGAGTTCCATAATTCATGCCACTGTCATCTCTTTATGTGTCTGGAAGGTTTCCAATGAGGCCTTGCATCTTTAAATTGCTGCTGTTTCCCAGGGACACTACCAACTTGGGACCATGTCCTTAACTCAGAAGTCTTTGTGGCCACTGGACCACAGTGGTTTATCATTTGGCATTCCTAATGATTCCTGTGAGTTGTGGCGATTCTTATCATAATCAGTACTTTGCACCCATTTAAATTGGGCATGTATAGCAAAAAAAAAAAAAGAGATATGATTATTTGTGTTTAATTTGAATAGAATTTATTTTCTATCTCTAGTTCTTCTTTGGTTAGGTTTTATAAATAGCTTATCTCTTTTGATTTCTTAAATTCAATGTTTTAGTTCTGAACATTCTCATTTTCAGGATCCTTATTACTTTGCGGTGCTTAATAATTTTCACTAGTCTATAATATTCCATCACATTATTTCACCTTATCTTCTGAAGAACAATGTTACGTTTGATTGTCGACTTTTACACTCTGGTCTTTAATGGTTCATGTTCATGGTTGCTAAATTATTTTTCTAAGTATGGTAAAAATGCATGAATATAAATTTCTTTATTGCTATTCATAGGACTATTGTAGGGTTATGGATGTTTATAAGCACATCTCCTTTCTATAATATTGTTTTATGTATTTATTTATAACCAACTAGAAATGTATTTGCGGACTCAATATTTACTTCTCTTGCTCCATAGGTACATCCTTTTTATAATGGAAAAATATCTTGGTGATAAAAAATAATAGCAAATCTAGGAGCCATCTACTATGGGTTTGCAAACTTTATTTTTCTTTCTAAAACATTTTGTATAATTTGGATTGCCTTTATAATACATATAGCAATCATCTTGTCAGGTTTTACTTAAAAATAAGAGCTTGCTGAGATACTTAATGGCATGGCCAAGGGCACTGAATTCTTCTGTTCTCTGTACCTACGTGCAGTGATTACTCACAGGTTCCCTAAGGGTAAGCCTATTTTGCTGTCCTAGAGCAGATGCTTAGTTTTGTCTCGCCTCCAGTCTTTCATCAAAGAGACAGGTGAAAAAAGGGCTGGGAAGATGTGTAGTTTTCTAGACTACACTGTTTTTCTGCCTTTCTTCTTACAATCTCATGGCCTTGTCCCAGACTTCACAGTATGGCTCTCAGAAATGTGAATTGACCCAGTGTCATTGGAGTCAGTCAGAGGCCCCATGTTCTCATCGTTGCCTACATCTCGCCTTTAGAACTGAGATAATTATTTTTTACCTGAATTTTTTATACAATGTGTCTAGGCTACAGTTAGATTGCTCTCGAGATAGCTAAGTACACACTTCTATTTTTCTTCTTAAAGGTAGCTTTTTATATACTTTGGTTCAAGCAAAATGTTGAAAAATTAAAATAATAATTTTTTCCCTTGAATTTGATGCTCAGATTATTCTAACTAGTCACATTGTCTTTAATTATGGTCAGTATCATAGACATACACAAACACACACACACACACAGACACACAATTTATTCATTGTCTTATCACATACACTATAATGGTTAGTCATGTCTAATGTGATCTAGTCAGTTGTACATAAGCACATAATTGATTTTAAAATATCTAGAGGAAATCATTAGTATTAAAAAATACATGCTACAGACTGCTTTTTAATATCTCAAGTAACTTGTACATAACTTCTCATCTTTTTAAAACACTAATTCTATGTTGCTACCATTATCTATGGTCTAAAGATTCAATCTATGATAGATTAGATATATGTGCAAGTAATAAAGTCAATAAACAATAATCATAATTTGACTGTTCAGTTAGCTCTAAATCAAGTCTGATTTATTTCTATGTTGTAGGATATTTGATCACACTATGAACTTCAGGATTGTGTTCTTTATTGGAAAAACCTGTTTTTGTTATAATGTGGCTCTGCCCTAGCTTACACCATTAGTCTAAGAGCTTTCTTTTTATTGTAAACAGGGTTAAATAAAGTCACCCATATGTTTAGAGCTTGAGCAAGCAACCGTCTGATGAGGAGTGAACATAGGGGAAACCAGACAGTAAGAGGATGTCAGGAGGACAGATTGAGGGCCACATAGGAAGTAGAATACAGGAAAAGTCAGTTTGAAGGGTTTTTGAGCTGGTCTGGAAAAGGAGAGCATCCTTTTCCTTTTGGGACATTGGCTGTGGAAGAGCATCAGCTGGATGCTTTCTCTGGCTCTCTGAGCTAGTAGGCTTTTATTCCAGCATCTGGTTCCCATGTCTTCATTTGTTAAATTAAATGTTTGAGAGTTTTGTTAAAAACAACATTTGGTGCTTCAGTGTATAACATGACCACGTGGTCAGAGGTGTCATGCCAGGCCAGTTGCAGACAAATTGAGAAACTATCTGAGTCCCTAAATCACCTGGTAAGTCCTCAAAAAAAGACTTAAGGGTAAGGAATACCATAACACACAGTGTTAGAACTCTGTGTAGTGCTATTTTGATGGCTTGAAAATAGGAGCTGACAAGCAAAAGCTAAATGACATAATTGAAATTGGCTCAATATTGATTATGATTATTGTCATTTTGGTATTTCTTGTTTGTCCTTAACAGCCATAGTGGATTTATGCACCCTATGGTCACTTGATTTTTGACAAAGGAGCCAAAACCACCCAATGGAAAAAGATAATATTTTCAGCAAATGGTGCTGGTTCAACTGGAGGTCAGCATGTAGAAGAATGCAGATCAATCCATGCTAATCACCCTGTACAAAGCTTAAGTCCAAGTGGATCAAGGACCTCCACATCAAACCAGATACACTCAAACTAATAGAAGAAAAAGTGGAGAAGCATCTTGAACTCATGGGCACTGAAGAAAATTTCCTGAACAAAACAACAATAGCTTATGCTCTAAGATCAAGAATCAACAAATAGGATCTCATAAAACTGCAAAGCTTCTGTAAGGCAAAGAACACTGTCCTTAGGACAAAATGACAACCAACACATTGGGAAAAGATCTTTACCAATCCTACAACTGATAGAGGGCTTACATCGAAAATATACAAAGAACTCAAGAATTTAGACTGCAGGGAGACAAATAACCCTGTTAAAAAATGGGGTTCAGAGCTAAAGAAAGAATTCACAGGTGAGGAATGCCGAATGCCTGAGAAACACCTAAAGAAATGTTCAACATCTTTAGTCATAAGGGAAATGCAAATCAAAACAACCCTGAGATTTCACCTCACACCAGTGAGAATGGCTAAGATCGAAAACTCAAGTGACAGCAAATGCTGGCGACGATGTGGAGAAAGAGGAACACTCCTCCATTGTTGGTGGGATTGCAGACTGGTACAACCATTCTGGAAATCAGTCTGGAGGTTCCTCAGAAAATTGGACATTGAACTACCTAAGGAACCAGCTATTCCCCTCTTGGACATATACCCAAAAGATGCCCCAACATATAACAAAGACACATGCTCCACTATGTTCATAGCAGCCTTATTTATAATAGCCAGAAACTGGAAAGTACCCAGATGCCCTTCGACAGAGGAATGGATACAGAAGACATAGTACATCTACACAATGGAATATTACACATCTATCAAAAGCAATGACTTTATGAAATTCATAGGCAAATTGATGGAACTGGAAAATATCATCCTGAATGAGGTAACCCAATCATAGAAAAACACACATGGTAGGCACTCATTGATAAGTGGATATTAGCCCAAATGCTTGATGCACAGAATACATGAAACTCAAGAGGGATGACCAAAATGCGAATGCTTCACTCCTCCTTTAAAAGGGGAACAAAAATACCCTTAGGAGGAGATAGGGAGGCAAAGTTTAGAACAGACACTGAAGGAATGCCCATTCAGAGCCTGCCCCACATGTTGCCCATACATATACAGCCACCAAACTAGATAAGATGGATGAAGCAGAGAAGTGCAGACTGACAGGAACCGGATGTAGATCTCTCCTGAGAGACACAGCCAGAATACAGGCAAATACATAGGTGAATGCCAGCAGGAAACCACTGAACTGAGAACGGGATCCCCAATTGAAGGAATCAGAGAAAGGACTGAAAGAGCTTGAAGGGGCTTGAGACCCCATATGAACAACAATACCAACCAACCAGAGTTTCCAGGGACTAAGTCTTCACCCAAAGACTATACATGTATTGACCCTGGACTCCAACTGCATATGTAGCAATGAATAGCCTAGTAAGGGCACCAGTGTAAGGGGAAGCCCTAGGTCCTGCCAAGACTGAACCACCAGTGAAAGGGACTGTTGGGGTAGGGCGGTAATGGGGGGAGGATGGGGAGGGGAAAACCCATATAGAAAGGCAGGGGGAGTTAGGGGGATGTTGGCCTGGAAACCAGGAAGGGGAATAACAATCAAAATATAAATAAGAAATACTCCAGTGAATAAATATGAAAAAAAAGTCAGTAGACTTCCTCTACTCAAAGGATAAACAGGTTTGGAAAGAAACTAGGGAAATTTTACCCTTCACAATAGTAACAAATAATATTGAATACCTGGATGTGACTCTATCTAGGCAAGTGAAAGATCTGTATGATAAGAACTTCAAGTCTCTGAAGAAAGAAATTGAAGAAAATCTCAGAAGATGGAAAGACCTTCCATGTTCCTGTGTTGGCAGGATTAATATAGTAAAAATGGCCATTTTGTCAAAAGCAATCTACCGATACAATGTAATCCCCATCAAATTTCCAACTCAATTCTTCATAGTGTTATAAAAAACAATTTGTAAATTCATTTGTAATATCAAAAAACCCAGAATAGTTAAAACTATCCTCAACAATAAAAGAACTTCTGGGGGAAATCACCATCATTAACCTCAAGCAATATTACTGAGGAATAGTCATTAAAAACTGTATGGTATTGTTATGGAGACAGGCAGGTAGATCAGTGGAACAGATTTGAAGACCCAGAAATTAACCTGCTCACCTGTGGTCCCTTGATCTTTGACAAAGAGCTAAAACCATCCAGTCAAAAGTGTAAAAGAGGTAGCATTTTCAAGAAATGGTGGTGGTTCCACTGGAGGTCAGCTTGTAGAATAAATCAAATTGACCCATTCTTATTGCCCTATACAAACTTTAAGTCCAAGCGGATCAAGTACCTCCACATAAAACCAGATACACTTAAACTAACAGAAGAAAAATTGGGAAGAACTTCGAACACATGGGCATTGGGGAAAATTTCCTGAACAAAATACCCATGGCTTATGCTCTAATATCAAGAATTGACAAATGGGACCTCATAAAACTGCAAAGTTTCTGTAAGGCAAAGGACACTGTCATTAGGACAAAACTTCAATGTACAGATTAGGAAATATCTTTACCCATCTTACATCCAATACAGGACTAATATCCAAAATGCACAAAGAACTCAAGCAGTTAAAACTCCATAGAATCAAATAACCCTATTAAAAATTGTGGTACAGAGCTAAACAAAGAATTGTCAGCTGAGGAATATCCAGTGCCTGAAGTTCAACATCCGTAGTATTCAGGGAAATGCAAATCAAAACAACACCAAGATTCCACAACAAACCAGTCCTAACGGCTAAGATCAAAAACTCATGTGTCAAATGGTGTTGGCAAGGATGTGGAGAAAGAGGAACATTCCGCCATTGTTGTTGGTATTGCAAACTGGTACAAACCCTCTGGAAATCAGTCTGGTGTTTTCTTAAAAATTGGACATTTCACTACCTGAGTACCTAGCTATATTTCTCCTGGACATATACCCAAATGCTTCTCCAACATAAAACAGAGATACATACTCTGCTATGTTTATTGCAGTCCAATTTATAATAGCCAAAAGCTGGAAAGGACTCAGATGCCCTTCAACAGAGGAATGGATTAAAAAAATGTGTTACATATACACAATGGAGTACTATTCAGCAATCAAAAACAATGACTTCAGGAAATTCATAGAGAAGTGGATGGAACTAGAAAATATCATTCTGAGTGAGGTACCCCAATCAAAAACACACACACACACACACACACACACACACACACACACACACATATACATATATATATATATATATATATATATATATATATATATATATACACACACACATATATATATACACATAGCCACCAAAACTTGACAGTATCTATGAAACCAAGAACATGATGACAGGATCCTTATATAGCTGTCTCCTGAAAGCCTCAGTCAAAGCATAACAAATAAAGGGTGAATGCTAGCAGCAAACCATTGAACTGACTACAGGGTCCCCGTCGGAGGAATTAGAGTAAGGATTGAAGGAACTGAAGGGTCTTGCCGTCCCAGAAGGACAGCATTATCAATCAACCAGAGCTCCCAGGTACTAAACCACTACCGACACATGAACAGACCCAGGGCTCCAGCTGCATATGTAACAGAGGATGTCGGTTTTGGGCACCAGTAGGAGGAGAAGCCCTTGTTTCTGACAAGGCTGGAGCCACCAGTGTAGGGGAATTCCAGGGAGGGGGAGCTGTAATGGGGCGTAGTTGGGGAGAGGAACACCCTTATATAAGAAGGGGAGGTGGACGGGATAGGGAACTTATGAACAGGAACCTGGGAAAGGGATTATCATTTGAAATGTAAATAAAAAATATCCAAAAAATTTTTTACCAAGTTTATTTTCTTCTAACTAAATATATCTAACAGATTGTTCAAGGAAAAAATTATACAAACATGATTTTATTTACTTAATTACATAAAGAAGGAACAATTAGTTACACTAACATTCAAATGACTAGTACTTATAAGACGCAGAAACACTATTGATAGATGAATAATAATCCATTTCCACTTGCCTGACAGAAGAGAGACCTTATAATCAGTAGAGCTCATTCTTTAGATGCCCAGTTTTAGTGTGCAAGGGAAAAAAGCAAATTCACCTCTTATGTAGCTTTATTTTAGTAGAAAGCCTGTTGAACAAGTTTTATTTGACTCAATTTTATAGGTAGAAAATATCTTAGAATTGTATAAGTCTTCATGGTCTTTCTCTGATTTCAAAATGTTCGCATTTCATTGACAAATTATATTAAGTATCCTCTGACTCTTTGTCTTTTACATACTCAGAATTACAGAGAATAAACTGTTTGTTAATTTACAGAGTTTAGCTATTGTTAACATTTGCCAAGTAAGCCCATCTCTGGGGTTTTAAATATCTGGGTCATTCATTACCTGATGAAAGCTGTCTTTAACACAGGTTAGGCTTATCAATGCAGCATGATTATAACGGACATCCATTCTGTGTTTGAAAAAATATTTAATAAAACTGCATTTTCATTGTGAATTGTCTTTTTCTAGTAATTTTATGGTGTTTCTTGGGGAGTTTTCTACTAAGAGCTGTTATATTTAAGATAGAAATGTTAAATGTTTGAAAATGCATAAAAGAAATACACTAAAAATTAGAACCCAAATTAAAAGGTCTTCCAGTATAATAATGAAAACCTTCAGTTTCTAAATATTCATGTTGAAACCTATCAGTAATAAAGAGTGTGTTGGGTATATGTATGGCTTTTTTTCTAATGAATGAGTCTGGAATACAGGTTGCTTTATTTTTCACTCTTCCATTTAAATTGTTTCCTGTTGAGCAAGGTTGGCATAGGAAAAATTGTTATCAGTCCAGTTTTAATATTTCCCTGAACCGTGCTGATATTGTCCTCTATGGTCCCAAGTGTTCTTAAATTTGATACAGATCATAGAAATCTTTATATTACAAAATTTTATTTTTTTTGGTGAAAAACTTTCTTCCAATCTTAATATTTTGTAGTTTACTGGCTGTTTTCTCTGGTTCTTGAAACAACAAAATCTCTATTTTATGTACTTATCCCTTGCAACACAGCATTGTCTACTGCAAGGTCACACCTAAGAACACACAACAGAGTTACCAAACAGAGTTGTATAATGTTTTAAGTAAGTTTCACATTTTCTATAGGGTCATATTCACAATGATTCTGAAATACATGCAGCCTTTAACTCTGAATTGTACATGATTACACAAAGTAAAGTTTGTAGGATTTCATCCTGGTTCATGAAAGACTTAACAAAATCTTATACTACCTTGATGGGCAAGTCTTTGTAATTTTTGGCCTACTAAAATATCACCTCACAGGCATGTATTTGCCTACCCACATTCTACCCCATCCCCTGCCCATATACAAACAAACACATTTAATAATTGTTGTAAATCATTGCATGTCCTAATACTACTCTTAACAGAGAAAACCCAAAACAACAGTAGTTTTCCACATAAAATATTTGATTAAAAATATATATAACTGAGTAAAACATTTGAATTTTAAGAACATAAATAATAACTGGAAAATATTCTGAGTGAGGTAACCCAATCACAGAAAAACACACATGGTATGCACTCATTGATAAGTGGATATTAGCCCAAATGCTCAAATTACCCCAAATGCACAGAACACATGAAACTCAAGAAGGATGACCAAAATGCAGATGCTTTACCCCTTCTTTAAAAAGGGAACAAGAATACCCTTGGGAGGGGATAGGGAGGCAAAGTTTAGAACAGAGACTGAAAGAACTTCCATTCAGAGCCTGCCCCACATGTAGCCCATACATATACAGCCACCAAACTAGATAAGATGGATGAAGCAAAGAAGTGCAGGCTGACAGGAACCAGATGTAGATCTCTCCTGAGAGACACAGTCAGAATATGGCAAATACATAGGCGAATGCCAGCAGCAAACCACGGAACTGAGAACCGGTTCCCAGTTGAAGAAGTCAGAGAAAGGACTGAAAGAGCTTGAAGGGGCTTGAGACCCCATATGAACACAATGCCAACCAACCAGAGCTTCCAGGGACTAAGCCACTACCCAAAGACTATACATGGACTGACCCTGGGCTCCAACTGCATAGGTAGCAATGAATAGCCTAGTAAGAGCACCCGTGGAAGGGGAAGCCCTTAGTCCTACCAAGACTGAACCCCTAGTGATTGTTGGGGGGAAGGTGGTAATGGGAGGAGGATGGGGAGGGGAACACCCACATAGAAGGGGAGGGGGAAGGGTTAGGGGGATGTTGACCTGGAAACCGGGAAAGGGAATAACAATTGAAATGTGAATAAGAAATACCCAATTTAATAAAGATGGAGGAAAAAAACAAAAACAAAGAAAAAAAGAGAACATAATTAAATGTTGACAGAAATCATGCTTTATTTGAAAGACTTTAGTTAAATATAAAATAAATTTTCAAAGGAATAATATTCTCCATGTGTCCTTCAAACACCCCATTTTTTTTATATTTTTTATTATTATTAACTTGAGTATTTCTTTTATATATATATATATTTTTATTAACTTGAGTATTTCTTATGTACATTTCGAGTGTTATTCCTTTTCGGTTTCCAGGCAAACATCCCCTTCCCTCCCCCCTTCCTTATGGGTGTTCCTCCCCCCTCCCCCCATTGCCGCCCCTCCCCGACAGTCTAGTTCACTGTGGGTTCAGTCTTAGCAGGACCCAGGGTCCCCCTTCCACTGGTGCTCTTACTAGGATATTCATTGCTACCTATGAGGTCAGAGTCCAGGGTCAGTCCATGTATAGTCTTTTAGGTAGTGGCTTAGTCCTGGAAGCTCTGGTTGCTTGGCATTGTTGTACATATGGGGTCTCGAGCCCCTTCAAGCTCTTCCAGTTCTTTTCTGATTCCTTCAACGGGGGTCCTTTCTCAGTTCAGTGGTTTGCTGCTGGCATTCGCCTCTGTATTTGCTGTATTCTGGCTGTGTCTCTCAGGATCGATCTACATCCTGCCCTGTCGGTCTGCACTTCTTTGCTTCATCCATCTTGTCTAATTGGGTGGCTCTATATGTATGGGGCCACATATGGGGCAGGCTCTGAATGGGTGTTCCTTCAGTCTCTGTTTTAATCTTTGCCTCATTTTTACAGCCTCATTGTCCTAGCCTAGCTGTGGTTTACTGTCTGAAGGACAGATGCCATATTTGTATTTAAATAGAAAGGTGTTTGAAGTCATGGCACACGTATTAGGAGTCTCGTGAAAATTTATAACTGAGAGATAATGCATACATGAATAAAGATGGTGCAAAGAAAAATTGGTGCTTTAGTGCTAAGGGATGATGACAACAGAGCATAAATCCAATGACTGCATTTAAACTTAATAAACAAACAAGGGAGAAATCATAATAGCTTTGGTAGCTTGGTAGAGTGAACAGTAGAGAGTCAATGTGATGGGCAGTACTTACTGCTTTGAAAATACACGGGATAAAGACACTGTGTGCATAGATGTTTGCATTACCTCTCCTTATCATTAAGAAGAGGGTGATGTAGCAATTTGCTGGCCATTAGCATATATCAAATGGTCCAGTTCTAAGAAGAACGGGTATGATAACCACCAGTTTCTAAATCTATCCTCGCACTGCATCTGAAACTTAGTGCATATTTTGAGACTTAGTAGTTAAGGGTGGTGGAAAAGAATTGGTTGGTCACAGGAAGGAGCAGCAGTATTAGAGAATGTGGAACCAAATATTAAAGGTGAGAGTCTGAACTCATTGGAAGAAAAAAAAATCATTGTAAGGATGTGCTATACGGTGTTGTACTTATAGTTAGCCACACTGCACTGTGTACCTGTGAGCTGTTAGAAATGTAGGTTTTATGTTTTGTTCATTCTATAATTTCTCTTTGCACAAATGTACTGAGCCTCTCAGATTAGTTAAGAACATGTGGATTAGTCTCTTGTATTTTATGTGAGAAATCATCAGTAGTTCTCTGATTTGTAGACTACATTTATAACTATGTACAGACATTGTCAGCCATTTTTTCCTGCTTTACCTACAATCGCTGGGCAGAGGAAATAAAATAGTTTATCTTAAATATACCACCATTACTATTGTATTTCATTTGGAATGGTACTGGAAGGAAGCTTCTCTGTGTGAATGAGGTTCATTTGTGCAGGTCCTTGTTTAGCCCACTGGTTAGGGTTGACATAGATCTTAGAAGTTCTATCTATGGTGTCACCATTTTCTTTCTTTTTTTTTTAAATTGACTTTTTCCCCCATCTTTATTAACTTGGGTGTTTCTTATTTACATTTCAATTGTTATTCCCTTTCCCGGTTTCCAGGCCAACATCCCCCTAATCCCTCCCCCTCCCCTTCTATATGGGTGTTCCCCTCCACATCCTCCCCCCATTACTGCACTCCCCAATACAGCAAATACATAGGTGATTTTCCTGAAGGATGTTACCTTTTCTTTTTTTTATGTTTTCTATGTTTATTAACATATGGAATTTAAATTCTAATTATTCTACTCCTGAGTTATACTGGTTAATAATATCTGCCATGATATATGATAACTTAGCCGAATATGATACTCTATATGGGATTTATATAGGTAATGGCTGGAAAGGATTTAATTATGCCAGCAGTGAAAATATACCAGAATCCTAGGGGATTTCTCAAACTATTTCATTTTATATAAGTAAAATGAAATATATAAATATATAAAAAATTTCATTTTATAAGTAAAAAATAAACAAACATATAAAATTAAATGCCACATATCCACTATACAACCCACTGTATGATGAATATTGTTTATAATAAGAAGACAATTATGAATATATTTGTTCTCTAAAAATCAAAATTTTTTAAAAATTTTAATTAATTTAAAAATAGAATGGATCTCTTTGTTTTGCTCAAAAACATCATCAGCCTAAGGAATTCTAAGTCATAGCAGATACTTCCAATTTTTTGATGATTTTAGGTTTATTAAGTGTATACTTTGTATTTTATGATATACCTTTATAAGTTTTGTTTATATTTTTTGACCAATTCTTATATATAAGTGCCACTGATCAACACATATACAGTTTTGAGAGCTATGTTGAATTCAGTGTTATAATTATATTTCAAAACATACTTGATATAAACTTAAACCAATTCCAATTTTGCTACTACACTAGAGCATAGAGCAATGCCAACCATTTTGACTACATGGAAGGTTTTTATGTAATAGATAAGTAATAGGGAAATACTTAGGCTGAAGGATATGTGCTTTTAAACTTTGAATAGCATATCACTATCAGGAAAACCAAACTCTCAGAAGCATAGTGATTACAGCCCTTGAAAATGGGGGTTGGAATTTGGTCGTGATCAGTGAATATTTTTACTTCAGAATGACATAATCAAAAAACCAAAACAAAAATAGTCTCATTATTTAATCCACACAGGCCTCTAATTCTCAATATACTACGGTGTCAGACTCTCGAGTTCTACAATTACATAAATGTGCCAATGCACCCATTAAAAAGATTAATTTTGTTAGCAAATTACAATCTATCTGACAAAAAACTGCATAGGTAAACACTTAGTATTGGTAGGCCAAGATTGATGAAATTGTGAGAATAAATGAATAATATATACATCACAAAAACCAAGAGTTTTTAAAACATTGAATTTTAGTAATAGATTACGTGTAATGGTAGAAAGTCACTAACCAATTCTGTGTCAAGGCTTAGAGCCTAGAGGTCACTGGGAGGAATCAGGAAACAAACACTGTAGCTTGAGAGGTTGAACTTGTAAAGGGAAATCACAGAAACTAGAGTTAAAGATGAATTCAGATTAAGAAGAAAAAGGCAAGATGCTTCTATATTCAGGACTGAATAACACAAGCTGAGCAAGACGACTGTAGATGTGAAAAGGCAAGAGCAAATTTACAATTATGGACACTTGGACTTTTAAGAGTTTAGCATACGACTAAATAGAAGGGAGGTACACATGTGCAGCTCCTGCTGCTTATTCCTAAATTAACATCTCAAAAAACTGTCACTAGTGCCTTATGCTTATAAATCTGCAAGGCACTATTAAAATAGGTCAGTAGGAATCATATACACAAGTAGAGGGCAAGATGCTTACCTGTTGTCCAGACATCCTCCACACAATAAACTGTTAAAAGAAATACTGCTTTGGAAGCCAAAGACACCCAAGGATATAATCAGCTTAAACACACATGACAAAAGTCACAGGCAAGCACGAAGTGCTAACTGTGTTAACTAACTGTGACTACAAAGTGCAAACAGTGTTAACTGACTGCTCTGCCTGCCAAAAAGCCATGCAGTCCTGCCAAAGTAGAAGGATGCTTCTTCATTCTGTAGAGCTTCTTCAATCTTTAGAAGCTGCCTTCCTTAGTTCTCAAGTGGAGAGGAGGACAGAAGAACTTGAGCACCCTCCATCTATAGCGGAAGCCTGGTTCACAAAGGTTGTCTGGTCTGGGTGACAAGGAGCTACAGCTCAAGCACATGCCTGGGAGTGTTTGGGGACCTAAAGCTTTTTCAGTCTCTTTCCTGTCAACCCCATCTCACTTTTTGTGCTTGTCTTCTTTCCCATTTCTGGCGATGCAAGAAAATCAGACCTGCTAAAAATTATTTAAGGATCATTCTTCTTTCTGACTCTTGATTTCTCTGACGTTCATGTTAAAATCTCATAAAGGTCTTATGTGACTTCATTTCAGTGCCTTATCTCTCTCCATCAGATTTTAATGTGAGGTTGCTAAGGAGTGAGCATGAATTCAAATATGAATGACTCATTACCGTGAAGCTATTATTCCCTTGTCTCCTTGTCACTCTGTTCACTGGTGTCACCATTTAAATTTTACCTCATTTCCTCTACTTTTCACCTGACAGAGACAATGAAGCCAGGAACCTGTAGTCTTGATTGTTCCCAATATGACATTTTGTGTTGGTAACTTTATTAGTTACGCTTTTGAAGCACTTAACATTAGATCTAATTCTGGTGGTTACTCTCTTCTGTTTGTTCTGTAACGTTTGCTGTACTTTGTTAAAAATTGCAGAGTGTACACACGTGACCATTTTCTGTTCTTATTTATTTAACATTATCTTGCAGTTACTACCATTTTCGTGTTTACAAACATACTTCTTATAATTCAAATGTGTATTTTCCCCATATATTGATAGAATACAAAAAATCATAATAATATCTTCATGGATAATATCTTCTGATTTTAGCAGCTTTTCATTTAAACATTTTATTTAAAAATAAATTTAGCACTATGTATATTACAGTGCTGTAAGCACAGGAAATGTGATAACAAATGAAATAGAAAAGCAATCTCTTTTAAAAAGAGTCTTCGTTCTTACTAAAAATGGATGATAAATGAAACATGATATGTCAGATGGATACAGTACATGTGGATGTCAAAAAAAGGTCACAAGTGGATTTAGTGTAAACAGGGCATAAACAGTTGTCTTATTGAGACAACTATATTTAAGGAAAATCTTCAAGGAGTTGAAAGATCATTCCAGGAGTTCTACAGATTGGTGAGAAGCACCTAAAGAAGTGTTTAACATTCTAGTCACAATTCTAGTCATCAGGGAAATGCAAACCAAAACAACCCTGAGATTCTACCTCAAATCAGTCGGAATGGCTAACATCAAAAACTCAGGTGACAGCAGATGCTGGTGAGATGTGGAGAAAGAAGAACACTCCTCCACTGTTGGTGAGATTGTATTACTATTGGACACAGTAATACCTGAGGACCCAACTATACCACTCCTGGGCAGAGATCCAAAAGATGCGCCAACATATAATAAGGTCATATGCTCTACTATGTTCATAGCAGCCTTATTTATCACAGCGAGTAGCTGGAAAGAACCCAGATGCACTTCAACAGGGGAATGAATGCAGAGAATGTGGTACATTTACATAATGGAGTACTACTCAGCTATTTAAAACAATGACTTCATGAAATTCTTAGGCAAATGGATGGGACTGAAAAATATTATTCTGAGTGAGGTAACCCTGTCAGAAAAGAACACACATAGAATACACTCACTGATATGTGAATATTAGCCCCAAAGCTCAGAATACGGAAGATAAAGTTTACAGGCCATATGCAGCTCAAGAAGGAAGACCAAAGCACGGATGTACCAGTCCTTCTTAGAAGGGGGAACAAAATATTCAAGGGAGGAAATACCTAGACAAAGTTTGGAGCAGAGACTGCAGGAAAGGCCATCCACACACTGCCCCACCTGGAGATCCATCCAATATACAAACACCAAACACACACACTATTGCAGATGACAAGAAGTGCTTGCTAACAGGAGCTTGATATAGCTGTCTCCTGAGAGGCTTGCCAGAGTCTAACAAATACTGATGAGGAAGCTTGCAGCCAACCATTGGACTGAGCACAGGGTCTCCAATGGAGGAGTTAGAGAAAGGAATGAAGGAGCTGAAGGTTGCAAACCCATAGGAAGAACAACAATATCAAACAACAAGACACTCCAGAGCTCCCAGGGACTAAATCATCAACCAAAGAGTACACAGGGATGGACCCATGGCTCCAGCTGCATGTGTAGCAGAGGATGGCCTCATTGGACATCAGTGCGAGGAAAGGCCCTTGGTCCAGCGAAGGCTCAGTGCTCCAGTGTAGGGAAATGCCAGGGCAGGAAGGCAGGATTGGTTGAGTGGGTGGGGGAGCACCCTCATAGAAGCAGGGGGAGGGAGGATGGTATAGGGGGTTACCAGAGGAGAAAGTGGGAAAGGGGTAACATTTGAAATGTAAATAAATAAAGTATCCAATTAAAACAACAATAGCAAGCTGAAAACATTCCTGAGCAGGGGACAACATGGTGTCCATGGATGTGCTGTATGTGTGTGTCGGGGTGGGGGGCGGCGATGACGAGGAATATGACATAGAAAATGTGTATAGAAAGTCAGACTAGAACACTGTAAGACGTTGTATGGACTTTCTCAATTTTATTGTAAAGACTTTGGAATTGTTTGAGAGATGCATGACAAGACTAATTACATGTTTAGGTCCAGGAGAGAGCTGGAAAAAAGATAAACAAAAGACTATTTGGTATTTTTAATATTCTGATTCTGCTTAAAAACAGACTGATTTTCCAAATCAAACCTTATTGCATCTTCTCACTGATAGATGGATCATAGCCTTAATCAAATACCACAGAATGTCAGATTGACTGGGTTAACACAACATAAATAGAGCTAAGGCTTTGTTTTAAATTGAGAATTATTTTCTTGGGACATCTTAGTTCTTTGAGAGCTGTGACCTTTGGGATCCTCATGTGAGGAAATAATGATTTGAAAATCTTTTGGAGTTAGTTTTACCTAGTAAGTAAAGAGCATAAAATACTGTCTAGATTAAAAACTTAGGTCCATTTTTCTTTCTGATTTTCTTTATAAAAGACATGATTGTTTACATGCCGAGGGCCATACAGGAGGAATGACAAATGCTTTAGAACTCATGGAATGTGGTCCATGGGTTACTATAACTACAAGTCTGAGCCTCTGTGTGGCTTGGCCCCAAGGACCATGTATGCTGAAAACTTGATCCTGTTATTGAGTTCTGCTCTGACGGCTGCCCTCACATCCTTCTTAAACTAAGAATTATATGAAAAAGTTAAAGGGTTTTGCAGTCCCTCACTGGACAGTATCTCCCACATTCATCATATTAGTGCTTGATCTCTTTCAGGCATTGCAACTGGAGCAGATTAATGATCCAATGACCACCATAGGAAAGAACTTAGAGACCCTTTGGAAACATTTGGAAAAATAAAATTGTTAGTAAAGCTAGATTGGGATGTTTTTACTACTGCTCTGATGGAGAAAATCTTAGGAAACAATTTGAACTTCAGAAAGATACATTCCTAATAGCTAAGCTAGGGACCTTTTATGGTCAGGAAACAAGGACAATGGCAGCAATGGCTGATGTGACTCTCGCTGAAGCTGGGCTAGTGATGATTGAATTCTTATACTCATTTTTGCCTTAATCTTCCTGATATGAATATTTAGAATGTATACAAATGTTTGGACTTCTGATCCTTTTAAGATTTTTACATACTTTTAAAGATAAATAATAAAATAATTACTTCTTTCTTTGTAATTTCAAATTGTTACCTGGCAGTAAGAGAAAGTGGATGAAAAAGCTATTTTGCTTGATTATACTTTGTTAATCTATAACAAACTGCCCCTTACAAATATTCATAATTTTTTATAATAATTTGTTTTTTTCACCTGTACTACATAATGTTATTTCCTTTAAAGGTACTGGGGAACACATTGTTTTTTTCACAATCATTTACTAAAAGAAAACCAAAATGTAATGCCATTGTAATTTTTTACTGCTTGAAAGATTCTCCTGGGACATAAAAGTGATGGAAGAAAGAATAAAGAATGGAGGGGTGGAGCAGCATTCCTTCCAGCCATCAACTGTGTGTATGTATGTATAAGTGTAAAGTTTGTCTGAAGGGGAACTGAAACATTGTTTCTCCCATCTATCAACTATGTATGCATATTTAAAGTTTATGTTAATGTAGGGCAGGGGGTTTGGAACATTGGTCCTTTTATCCAATGTATGTATGTATTGGTCCTATGTATGTATGTATGTATGTATGTATGTATGTATGTATGTATGCATGCATATGTCTAAGGTTTGTGTAAATGGGGGCTGGGAAATTGTTCCTCCCATCCATCAACTATGTACACATATTGTATGTGTATGCATTTGTGAATAGTTGTTGCCATGTTGTTCCTTCCACATACCAATTATATATCTATCTGTCTATATCTATATCATGTATATCTTTATCTTTATCTATATATATATGTAAAACTTGTCTGGCTATTTGTTGGATCTTGCTCCATCCACCAATTGTGTGGATATATGTATGTGTATTTGTGAAATGCTTAGAGCTGGCTTGCTGGAGCTTTGTTCTAACCATTCTAGGTGTATATCTGTCCATTGGCCAGTGTGCATGTATGTATGTGTAGATGTATGTATTCATGTATGTATATTTGTGTATATGAAGTTATTGGACTCTGTCTCTTGTTTCATCCACTCAGTGCATGTGCATGTGTGAATTTTCTCTCTTTCCTTCTCTTTCTCGCTGCCCCCAAAGAGTTAAGAGTTCACAGTTTTCCTGCTGGCCACAGGGAGTGCCAGCCCCAGTAAACTAAGCTTTGTTCCCTCAGAGAAAAGTCTACTGAGTAACATTTCTCAACACTGGCTGCATTTGGCAGCAGTTCCTGTAGGTATCTAGATTCAACCCTGTCAGTGGCTCAAAGCACTGACCTCCAAAGGCTACCTGCCTCAGTTTACACACCATATGGATTCCAAGGCCAGTCAATGACATATACATGTATGTCCCCAAATTCAGTGTTGGGCATTTGATCCTCAGGTTTGGGATGAATGGATTTTGGAGATAGTTGAATCATGAGTGTTTATATAGTATATGTAAAAAATTGTTCATAAAAAGTGACTGACCCCTTTGCATACCATACAGTCTCTTGTAGGAGAACAATGGACTTTTTCCCTGAGGAGCATGAAGTGTTCAAGGCTCCATTCTGAAGGCTGGAGAACTCATTAGATGTTGACCTTCTTGGACTTCTCTGCCTGCATACGGTCAGAAATAAATGTCTGTTCTTTAGTAATAACCTGCTAGTATTCTGTCATCATAGCACACATGGACTAGGACAGAACTTGCCTAAGTTAGGGGCTTTATAGCAATGGATTAGAGAATAGAAATCTGTGGTTTGGTTACTCTGAAGGGCAAAAATTTTATATTCCATTATATGAAACTTAAAGTTGGAGTGTAGTCAGGCAATGTAGAACTGCTGATTAATTGTGTGTACTGGGGCAAAAAATATCATGACTGACTTCAGGGAACTGTTGGGCTCTTCATGACAAACATGTTTTACAAAGTAGTGTAAAGAATTTGGTGTTGATCTGGTCCGTGAGAATTTTCAGATCTTGCATATTCAATTTCCTTTCTTTAAAATTCGAACATAAGGTAGAACAAGTAATAGTGATTTATATTTTAGTACAGATTAAGTGACATGGCATATTTTAAATATGTAGAACAATGCGCATAGCATGGTAGATGACAAAAACTGCTTGGATGTGATGCTGTCATTATAATAAACAGTGAAAAAAAGATATATAAATCTACTATAATTAATTAACAGAAGTAATCATAGAAGCATGATGAACTCCTTAGCAGTATGTAATTTAGGAAATATTTGGGTGCAGTATGTTAGATATCTTGAACATTATTGATTTTTCAAGTATTTTGTACTTTTTCACTAGATTAAACTAATATCAGTTGCTATTTTCAAGTTTGATAAAAGAGGGTGTGTCCTAGCTAATAACCAGAAAAGAACTGATATTTTAAGAAACAACTTTTACAATTCTGAATTTAGCTAATCAATTTGTAAATGGGATTAGATATTAATTTATTACTAGGTGTACTTTAAGATCAAATCCCAGACTCCACTGTCACCTTTTCTACAGCATTAACCAGAGCACTGAAACAGAGAAAACTGCTTCATGGTGTCCTGTCTTCAGATGTTAGGAGACAACTATGTACTGTTCAAAACTGCTAAATGTGGGAGCAATTTATTACATAAAATAGTTGACTAATGATTTAAGGGGAAATATTAGTGGAAATATTGAGTTTCAGGCCTCAAATCTTTCTATATTGACATGTCTAACACCATATCTACCCCTGTCAAAAGTCCCCCTCAACACCCCCGCCCCATCCAGTCACACAGTAACATCTATCTAATTGTGAGAAGGCTTAATTAAAGCATGTAAGAGAAACCATTTATTACCTGGAATTCAGTATTTCTCTGCAAGAAATAAGAAAGCATTAAACGTATGAAGCTATAATGGGCATATTGAGCACCCCATAGTAATTCCACATGTTTGAATAGGACTTGGTGTTTGGCTAGCGGTTTATTTTTTTCTTTAATTTTAGCCAAGCCATGAAGTTAACATTGTCTAATAACCTTTACTTTCTGCATATGGTCAAGGGTTTTTAATCTCAGTTAATATACTTCCATCTATATGTTATTCTTGCACAGTAATCTTTGAGTTCAATAAAAATTTTACAATTAATTTTGCAAATATTAAGCTAGATTGCAGGGGTTGAAGATACGGGACAGTTGACAAAGCTGTGTCGTGACAGCACTGCATCTTAACCTAAGGTTTCTTCCCTGGTCTCCTGCTTTGTGAAAGGAACATACTGCCAGAGTATTTTGAGTAGTAGATCATGTAGCAACCTATTTCAGGATGTTTACCTACTAAAGACAGCCATCCTGCTGACTATTAAAGCTGCTGCAGCAGCTGCTCCAAAATGATGGCCATTATGACCACAGTCTTCTGTCAAATGCAGACCTTTAACAATGGCTGTGCTGAAATAATTCACATCTCAAAACACGAGTTAAAAAATAATATCTTTATGAAAAAATGTGTAAAGTATGTTGCTTACAAAGATAACTCTTGGACTTTATCCTTGGACCAGACAGTACTTTGCTGTCAGACCTTTGCTTCTGCGCTTGATTGGCTTAAGCCTCAATCATCAGTACAGATGGAAAAATGGGGAAAAGTCCAAAACTCACTGAAAAACCAGATGCTGGATCTGAATTGTGATTTCTTCAGTAAATGAATTACAGAGCATTTTTCAACAGTTGTATACTTGGAGTAACTTATTTCCATTTATGGTTCTAAAATTCAGACTTTTGTTTATTGGATTCTATTGTGACAAAAATAAGCTTTAACACTCATTTTATTTTTTGGCGCGTAGTGTCTCTGTGTTATGAAAAAATTACTTCTAGAGATATTGGTATGTGTCTATATATTTAAAAGTTTATTTACAAGGAATTATAAGAAAAATCATTAAGAAATTTCTTAACAAAGGAATAAAGGAAAAATCAGAGAAAAAAGAAAACTATTGTTTTTAGCAATACATAGGGGATTTTAAGTTATTTATTGAGGTGATGACAAGAAAAAAACATGGTTCCAGTGGGAAGGAACCTCAGCTTCATTCTCTCTTGTTTGTGATTAAATATGTTGATCAATTAAAATTTGGAGATGAATGGGTCTGTTTCACCTTACCAGTTACAGTCTATCGTCCAAGAAATCTGTGTAGGAACTCAAGGTAGAAATTGAATTGAAGCAGAGATCATCAGTGAATGCTGCTTATTTAAGTGACCCTTGGTTTATGCTCATCTACTTTTCTTATACAGCACAGGTCCACTTGCCTAGGGATGGTACTACCCACTGTGGGCTGGGCCCTCCTCCATCAATTAGCACTCAAAAGAATGCTTCAAAGGCATTCCCACAGATCAATCTTAATGAAGTAATACTTAAATGGAAATTTCCTCTTTCCAGGTATTCCAAGTTGATCATTAAAATTAGCCATCAGCAATAGCTAGTGTTACTGGGAACTCACTGACTAATCACACCAGTCTATTCAGTAGACACAATTGGGAAAATATTAATTGGGTATTCAGGATATTCGCAGGCATTTCAAGATGGCTTTTGTTTGAGTCAAACAATATGATGTTGTCCCACATTGCACAAAGGGAACCACTATTCAGTGTAATTCTTTTCCACGAGCAATCAGAATTCCTATGGTGACCAAATTGACCTTTGTTTTCTCAAAGTCAGAGAACCAGAGATAGAGTGAAGGCCTAGGTCCACAAAGCTTTGTAAAGCTGATGTAAGTGGTATATGCATACAAAGGCTTTTGTTGTCATTGTTGATGCTGCTGCTGCTGCTGCTGTTATTTTTCACTAGTACCTATTTAAGAAAATTTGCATTTTTGAATATTATTGAGGCTTCAATGTTTTAAAGCCAACAGTTTATTTTAGGAGTAAAAAAACCAGGCTAGAGAACAATTCTTAGACATTTGTAAAGAGGAGAGAAAAGTACATAAAAATTACACAAGATAGTCAAAGATTTCACTGTATTTTATTTTGAAATCCGAAAACATAATTTAAAACATCTATCAGCTGTCTGGCTTCTACAACATTATTGTTCTTATTTTTTCTCAAGGTTTTCCTAAGATGTGCTATAAGTCTCCCTGGATTGAATTGAGTAAGCACAGTAGTATTTTAGAGTTACTAGTAAGTAGATTTTTTTCCCCTTTAGAACATATTCTCATAGTTTTCTATGTGAGAAGTAATTAATTCCAGTTTGCTTAAAGACTGTAAGTACTTAGTGGTCAGAGGCTAAGAATAGCTTTGATAGTAAAATCACAGACAGAACACATGCTACATAACACTCACAGTTTGAAGCATACAGTTCCAGCTGTGACTGTCTGAAGGAAATCAGTCCTCTGTGGGCTGAGAGTACCAGTGTGGAAATAGCTTACTGAGCCTGGGGACATCTCTCCAGACTGCCTAAGGAATCGAAAATAGCATAATACACAGGTTCCTAAGTCACCACAACACAGTTCTGTTGTTTGTTATTTTATCAGAGGAATAGCTACTTGAGTCCACATTTTAGCTGCTCTCCTGCTTCTGTTCTGTTCCTCATCTATACTCCACATGCAGATAGGAGTTTGAAAGGGTCTGGCTTGGTTGTCACCCTGCTTGCTCTGGGTGCTTTTAATCCTGTTGTCATGGGAGACAAGTCCTGCTTTGTCTCCTGCCTACATCTACATTTGCAGCTCTAACTCAACTATCCCTGTTTCCACTTTCTCTTTCCTTCCAAACCCTCTGGTTTGGGCTTTTCACAATTGCTTTTAGACCTCTCTCCTCAGGGTATTCTTGTTGGTTATTCCTTCTATAGAAACATTTTACTCTGTGACCAATTGGGGAGAAGTGCTATTTTTTTCTTCTCAACCCTTGGTTTTCATTTCTGGAAATGCTTATAATTGATATGGTTTGATTGTTTTGTTTTTATGATATTATATTTTTTATTAACTAAAAGTATATTTAGGCCAAGGGATTCATAGTAGCAACATACAGAATGACCATTAACTATAAACATGGGAAATAGAACTTTAAAATTTTGGTATTTTTGTACTTATTATCTTAATCATGAGGTCAAACATGTCACCAGTAAATAACAAAAGAAAAATAAAAAAGAACCTGACCCTGTTTACCCAATAAAATGGGAAATACAGAGTATCATCAATACATTACTCTTGACAAAATAATAAGTAATCTAATCATAAGAAATCAACTAAACCAACAAAATTGTATGTTAATGTTACAGACCACTAGCCTATATTCTTAAAAATACCATAGTCACAGAATAGAAAGGAACTGCCTTAACTCTAAGAAGTTTAAGGAAACACGATGAACAATTTTACTATAAGATCATTAATCTGATGGAAAACTGAAGATAAAAATAGCTAAAGGTAGAGTGTGGGCTCAGTTATGTGATCTAGAATATGACCTGTATATTAGCGATCATTACAATAAGAGTGTTATATTTATTGAGTGTCATAATGCCACTGTAACTATCAGAGTTACTTTGAGTACATAAGGATCAAATGTCCTGGTATGAACAATGTGACTGCAAAAGGGTAATTTTAAGGACATGAGGAGAAAGTCATAGCAAAAGCTCACAATGAGAGGATCCAGAAATTTTACATTGGTAGTAGTATCATTCTTTCAAATTCTTATCAGCTACTTTGTTTTTTCAAAACATAGAGGAACAACATTCTAAAATTTAAGAGCGACCCAAGTCCTGATTCAGCTTCAACCTTTTTCCTTGTCACAAAATCTGTGCCCCAAATTTCTTTCTTCTTTCCTCCTCCCTCCTCCCTCCCTCCCTCCCTCCCTCCCTCCCTCCCTCCCTCCCCTCCCTCCTTTCTTCCTTCCTTTCTTTCTTTCTTTCTTTCTTTCTTTCTTTCTTTCTTTCTTTCTTTCTTTCTTTCTTTCTTATTTGTTATATTCCTTTATTTACATTTCAAATGTTATTCCCTTCCCAGTTTCCTGTCCATAAGCCCCCTATCCCCTCCTCCCTCCCCCATGAGGGTCTTCCCCCCATCCATCTCCCCTTAATACCCTCCCCCGACTTTTTTCTGCACTGGGGATCCAACCTCCGCAGGACCAAGGGCTTCTTCTTCCACTGGTGCCCAACAAGGCCATCCTCTGCTACATATGCAATTGGAGCCATGGGTCAGTCCATGTATAGTCTTTGGGTATTGGTTTAGTCCCTAGAAGCTCTGGTTAGTTGGCATTGTTGTTCTTATGGGGTTGCAAGCCCCTTCAGCTCTCTCAATCCTTTGTCTAATTCCTCCAACAGGATCCTGTTCTCTGTTCAGTGGTTTGATATTAGCATTTGCCTCTGTACTTGACATGCTCTGGTTGTGTCTCTCAGAAGAGAAATATATCTGATTCCTGTCAGCATGCACTTCTTAGCTTCATCACACTTTTATTATTTTTTATTATTTTATTATTTTTTTCTCCCTTGTGAGTAGGACTGTAGCATCCACACGTTGGTGTAATCTTTCATCTTGGGTTTCATATGGTCTATGAGTTGTATTGGGTTTTTTTCCCAAGCTTCCTTTTGGATAATATTCATTTATCAGTGATTATATACAATGTGGGTTCTTTTGTGATTGGGTTAGCTCATTCAGGATGATATTTTCAAGTTCCATCCTTTCGCTTGTGAATTTCCTGTTTTTAATAACTGAGTAGTACTCCATTGTGTAAATGTACCACATTTTCTGCATCCATTTCTCTGTTGAGGAATATGTGGGTTGTTTCCAGGTTCTGGCTATTATAAATAAGGCTACTTCAAACACAGTGTAGCATGTGTCCTTGTTATACATTGGAGCATTTTTTGAATATATGCCCAGAAGTGGTATAGCTAATACTTAGGTAGAACTATTTCTAATTTTCTGAGGAGCTTTCAGACTGATATGCAGAGTGGTTGTACCAGCTTACAATCTCACCAACAGTGGAGTAGTGTTCCTATTTCTCCACATCCTTGCTAGCATTTACTTTACTGTCACCTGAGACTTTAATCTTAGCCATTCTGACTGGTGTGAGGTGGAATCTCAGGGTTGTTTTAATTTGCATTTTCCTGATGACTAAGGATGTCGAACATATTTTAGGTGCTTCTCAGCCATTCAAGGTTCCTCGGTTGAGAATTCTTTGCTTAGCACTGTGCCCCGTTTTTAATAGGGTTATTTGGTTCTCTGAAGTCTAACTTCTTGGGTTCTTTGTATATTTTGGATGTTAGCTCTTGTCAAATGTAGGGTTGGTGAAGATCTTTTCCCAGTCTGTAGATTGCTGTTTTGTCCTATTGACAGTGCCTTCTGCCTTACAGATGTTTTTAAATTTTATGAGGTCCCATTTGGCAATACTTGATCTTAGAGCATAAACCATTGGTGTTCTGTTCAGGAAATTTTCCCCTGTGCCAATATATTCAAGGTCCTTTCCCACTTTCTCTTTTATTTGATTCATCATATCTGGTTTTATGTGGAGGTCCTTATCTATTTGCACTTGCTTTGTACAAGGAGATAAGAATGCATCAATTTATATTCTTCTACATGCTGACTTCCAGTTGAAACTGCACCATTTATTGAAAATGCTTTCTTTTTTTCCACTGAATGGTTTTGACTCCTTTGTCAAAGATCAAGAGACCAAAGGTGTGTGGGTTCATTTGTGGGTCTTAAATTCTATTCCATTGATCAGTCTTCTTGTCTCTGTACCAATACCTTTTTTTTTTTAATCACTATTGCTTGAAGTCAGGGATGGTGATTCTACCAGAAGTTCTTTTATTCTTGACAATGGTTTTATTATATACTGGAGAGATCAGGAATTCATGCTCCATAATGGCTCAATGGCTAAGAGCATTGACTGCTTTTCCAGAGTCCTGAGTTCAATTCCCAGCAACCACAAGTAATGGGATTCAATGCCATCATCTGGTGTATATGAGAACAGCTGCAGTGCACTCATATAAATAAAATAAATAAATCTTTAAATCAAAAGCAATATACAGTGTAGCAGAAAAAATACAAAAAGCATGCACTATGCCACATTATGCTGGATACCCACAGACCACATGGCACCAGCAGGGTGTTCTTGTCTCAGTAGATGCTCTGACTTTTCACTCTGAAATATCTCTACCTGGTGCATTAGGTTCCCTTCACAGGTTGCTACCATACCAATCCCACTCATCCAAATTCCACATGCCTTGGATCTTTGTCTCCAACTCAGTTGAGTCTCCACATGAAGGATAACACCACACAAACTTAGTTTGGAATCAACAGGTAACCCAATTGCTAGGCACAACTACTAACATCATAATTCGTAAGCCATACCAAATTAATCCTCCGGTGGTGGATCCTGGCAGATCTGTCCTCTAACTGGAAGCATCTAGTTTATTGCATCTTCAACCCTAAGTTCACTCCCATTCAAAAAAACTCAAGTCCCTTTTCTCTTCTTCTCTTCTCCCTTCGACTCCTTGTCCAGTAATTGGTTCCCTGAAATCTTTATTAATTAGGGGAAGGTTCTTGCTGCATATCGCCCTTTCTGTCCAATTATAAAAATATCCTTTCTATCAAATGTAAGCTGAGTGCAACTATTCCCATTTTGTAATTAACAAAGAACAAACTACACCTAACATCCAGTCCATTATTTTTGTCAGTTAAATAGAACACTCTGTTATATACCTTAACTTAAGATATACTTAAAAATCTATATGCTGTGTCTTGACTAGCTTGTATATTATTTGAAAACTATCTTATTAAATATGTTTTCTCAATGTTAAATAGCTTGGGTAGGCTAGGAGACTATAATTATTCTTCAGCCCTGTCATAAATCCTAGAGCAACTAATATTATATAAAAATGAAGGGAACCTAGCAGAGCTTCTAGAACTGAGACAAGTTGTAGAGGCAGATGTCTACCTATACGGTCCCCTGTTACCAACAGGTTGGAACATCAGTCTTTAGGCTTCTGGCCCACGTCATCTGACAGGCCTTTATAATGCAAAATTTTGAAAGACTGATTAATCAGACTTGGCAGAGATTATCAGTCGACTATTCACCATAGTGTGTCCTTTTTCTGGACAGTATTTTGTGTGTAGATTTCTCTCCAGTGGCTACCTAGCCACAATGTACTACTTCACTGGGAGGTAGTTGTTCAGTTCCTTCTTCGAATCCGTGAATGGGGAGCTGTTAGGAGAAGATATGTCTCAACAAATGATAACATTAAATGTAACATTCTGTGGATTTCTCACAATTTTGAAAAGTATCTATGTAAAGTAATCTGAATTGTTGTCCATTAACTGATCTCAGCTATTTCTAATGAAATTATCTTGAAAACACCCTAATGGTAAAGTCAGAGCCATGGCTCTGCTATCTGGCCCTTAACTCATGTGCTTAATCATCTCAGATCAGTTTGTAATGACATTTATAGAAGGACTGGATCCAAGCCTTGTACTTTTAAAAGTTTTTGTATCAATAGAAGAAATTTATGCCAATGAAAACCCTGATTCTGCATCAAATAAATTCTGTACCAATGTGAGAAATTTCCTCTTTAACTTTGTAACACTTATAAGGATTTCTACCAAAAGATTAAGGCTGTACAATCATTTTAGCTAATTTCTCCCTGTTAAATTATGACCATTTCTAAATTCTCTCAGAAAGAAAATCTTAGAATAACTACATCCAGCCCCCAAAATTTAGGAAACTGGGTTGATGACTCTTCATAACTTCTTCAAGCTGTACATGGGCATTGAGATATCTTTGAGGTGGGTAGGGAAATTGGGCCAAACAACTCCCCCAATTTCCCTAAATTTTGGGGGGCTGGATGTAGTTATTCTAAGATTTTCTTAGAATTTTAGAGTTGTTGTAATCTCTGATAGACATCAGAGATATCCAATCTTGACCGGATCTACCTGAAAGTTCCTGAGATCAGGAGTTCAAGCAGGTAAGTTCAGCATGTATGATGATGAAACTCACCAATGCTATACATACGGTGATAAATAAATCTTTAAAAAAATTAAAATATTGCCAAGAAATCTGCATGGATTATTTCAATCTGTGTATGGTGTACAGACACGTTAGGATGAAATTTTGTTCTTTTTGTTTTACTCTCTTGAATCTAATTCTTCTGTCTCTCTCTCTCTCTCTCTCTCTCTCTCTCTCTCTCTCTCTCTGTCTCTCTCTGTCTCTCTCCCTGTCTCTCTCTCTGTCTGTCTCTGTCTCTGTCTCTGTCTCTCTCTCTCTCTCTTCTCTCTCTCTCTCTCTCCCTCTCTCTCAAATCTCTTCCATATAGTTCTGGAAGATGTCTAGAACCTAATTACCTTTTCAAAAACTGCAAAGACAAAACTTTTTTCTAAATAAGCATATCCTTCAGTCAGCAACTCGAAAAGCTTGTATCTTGTATTCTGTCCCAGAGAAATAATATAACCACAAAACTCAAAATTACACCACCCATTTTGAAAATTAAAACAATCCAAAATAAATGAAGTAAAATAAAATGCTGTATGAACCTATTTTTAGATCTTTTCTAATTTTTCATGCCATGATATTAACCTAAGATTCCTGTGGATCCCAACGAACAAAGAATATGAGTTTTCTGTAGAATATATACACTATCTATCTTTTATGCTCTATACCTGGAGCCTCACACTGTTAGTTTGTGAGACTGAACCCCACATTGGGTACCACAGGTGGCAGGAAATAATAAAAAAGGATGTACCATGCCACACTATGCCAGGTACTGGTGGGCCTCATGGCACCAGCAGGGTGTTCTCATCTTGGTAGAGTCTCTGACACTTTCCTATGAAATATCTACACTTGACTCACTCCCTTGGCTGGTCACTACCATGCCAAACCCATGCATCCAAATTCTGCATGCCCTGTACCTCTTGAACTCTGTTGAGTTGCCAAGTGAAGGATAACACCATACACACTTTGTTTAGAGTCAACAGTTAACTCAATCGATGGAAGCAACTAGTAACATCTAATTAATAAGTCATACCAAATTAAATCTTTTGCTGGTGGATCCACCAGCTAACTAGGTGCCTCTAGTTAGCTGCATCTTCAACCTGAAGCTCTCTCCTGTCCAAAAAGCCTCAAGTCCCTCCCCCTCCTCTGCTATTCCCCTATCCAACTTGGAAGTCCTGCCTACTCCACACCCAGTAATTGGTCCCCTGAAATCCTTATTCATTAGGGGAAGGCCCTTGTCACAATACAGCAAGACAATAGCCAATATCAAACTAAATGGAAAGAACCTTGAAACAATCCCACGAAATTCAGGGATAAGACAAGGCAGCTCACTCTCCCCCTTTATTCAATACAGTACTTGAAGTTCTAGCCAGAGCAATTAGGCAACAAGAGGAGAACAAAGGGGTACAAATTGGAAAAGGGGAAGTCAAGAAATCACTATTTGCAGATGATATGATGGTATACATAAGTGACCCCAAAAAATTCATGAAAGAACTCCTTCATCTGATAAACAACTTCGGCAAAGAGGCTGGAGACAAAATTAACTCAAACAAATCAGTAGCTTTTCTCTACTCAATGAATAAACAGACTGAGAAGAGATTAAGGAAATGACAACTTGTCTTAAAAAAAAAAAGGAAATGACAACTTTTACAGTAGTCACAATAATGTGAAATATTTTGGTGTGACAATGACCAAGCAAGTGAAAGATCTGTATGACAAGAACTTCAATCTCCAAAGAAAGAAATTGAAGAAGACCTCGGAAGATGGAAAGATCTCCTGTGCTCATGGATTGCCAGGATTAACATGGTAAAAATGGCCATCTTACCAAAAGGAATTTGTAGATTCAATGCAATCCCCATCAAAATTCTAACTCAATTCTTCATAGAGATAGAAAGAGCAATTCTCAAATTTATCTAGAATAACAAAAAAACCCAGGACATCAAAAAACATTCTCAACAATTTTTTATTTTTAAGATTTATTTATCTTATTTTATGTGATTTGGGTATTCTTGAGTATATATGTGTATACCACATGTATGGAAGTACACACCTAAAGAGAGCGTGTGTCTTGAAAGTGGAATTGTAGGTTGAGAGACATCTGTCTTTGGTGGTGGAAATAAACTTAGGTCTCTAAAATAGCAGCAAATATTCATAACTACTGAACCATCTCTGTAGCCCCTGAATTAATGTACTTGACTGACTATTTAATTAATTGATCCTTCTTTAAATTCTAGGATTTGAGACTCTATGGACATTGCACCACAGGGTGGTCAACAACTAATCAATGGATAATTATATTAACTCTGCCTCTTTGTCCCTTTCTGATGAAAGCCTCTGCAATGGTTGATTTAATTCTTGTCTATATATCCAATAATTTATGAACGATAATTGGATAGTGCTGAGTCCTGACAACTGCAGGAATCTAGCATGTTATCAGCTAGTAAACAGGATATAGCACTCTACAATCACTTTAACTTGATTGAAAAATCAATAAAAAGGGTAAAAATTATTTTGCTCAGATACAAATTGAATTAGAAGATCTAATTTTATCTCACAAATAGCTGAATTTTAGAATAGAATTGGTATTTAAAAACCTATGTAATGACTATATGTAGGCAGAGGCGACAAAGCAAGCATGCATTCCGGATGAGGAAGTTTTGTGGCCACATCACTGGGAGTTCGTAAAGACACTTTCTTTGCTTCTGGGTCGCAGGCATAGCAGTGTTCTTTAAGTTTCATTCCTTCCTGCCTTGCAGGCTAATCTCCCTTTCATGGAAGTCTCCTATCCTCAATTATTCTTATTCCTTAATTAACCTCTATTCCCTTTTCAAATATCAGCAAACATGTTATTTACTCTTATATACTTCCCAAGTGACCTCAGTGTCCCTTTTTATATCCTTTGTGTGGGTACTTACACAATTTTAGTGTGCTAACATATACTCAAGCATACACACATAGCCATAAACTAAAATAACTAAATTTTAAAAAAGAAAATCATCAAGCTGCCTCAATTATAAGCATTTCCAGGGATGAAGACCAACCCAGTGATAAAATGGGCATGGAGACAAACCATGGAGACGGTTTCAAGGAGCAGCATCTGCTTTATTGCACACGAGCAACCACTTATATATTGGAAGCCCATTGACTGAGATTGATTAGCATATTGCCTCAGATTGGACAGTGAGTGCTCATACCACCAGGCTCCCTATGTGGAAGAAGCATATTAAAGGAGATGTGGAGAGTGCAGTCTCCTCGCCTGCAGGCCAGCTACCAGCTACTCATCCTACTTCAAAGTGCAGCATGCCAAGTAGGCAAGCCTCCAGCTCATGCCCACATTTTCGCCTACAGTTCTCTGCTCTATATCATTTTACTTTCCTAACAGCAGAGCCTCTAAAAAATCAGCAGAATATGCCAACCAATGGATTACAACTAAAGAGATAATGACATAGGTAAATAGATTAAAGGGTTATGAAACAAAGACTATGTCTGTGCATAGGAATGGTGTAATTTCAAATTTGAGAATTTTCTTTTATGGGACCCATATCAAGTTACTAGCTAACAGCTGAAAACAATGTCCTCTTTCTTCAAACCATTGAAACAAGGGAGAAATAGGTTCCAGTGTCCAATGATTTTCAGCACTTGCATCATTGAGTGCAGAGAGCAAATTGATGAGCAGGATAGGTGCTTCTGTCTGCTTAATGTCATCTGCTTCATTGCTGGACTAAACTGAAAAGGGTCCAGTGAGCCAAGCCAGGATCCAGATGAGATGTAAGCAAAACCCGTCCCAATGGTAAGTAATGGGTTTGGTGGTTGCCACTTACCTGCTATTACATATTTGCAGGCCACCAGAGGTAACCTCATAGGCACTGACACAGATGCCCAATGTTTATGATCTGTAGTATTTCCCTTGTCATCATTTTTCAAAATACTAAATTAAATGATGCCATATTAATAAGATGTTAAAGGTGATCCTTACTCAGGTCCGTATTCCCCTATCTATATTTATCGCCTAATTCCTTAGGTTGTGTGTTCTTTCTACTACAGCTTGACCTCAGGGGATTATAAGAATTCTGGTAACACGCTGAATTTTTCGATGGAGACAGAATTGTTTCAGGGCAGTTCATCACATTCTGTAGAAAATGTTTTTGAGCTCTTGAGTATATATCACCTCGAGACAAATTTTGAAAATTAAATATTTAGTAATTTTTGTTTTTAATGTTTTATATAGAGAATGTTAGATGTTAGGGCTGCTATAAGAGCCTCGGCAAAGAAATTGTCAGGATGTTTGAGTCCTTATTTCTGGACATGGCAGGATCCAATTAGCCAGAGGAGCATTCATTATCAGGCCTAACCTCTGCTGTGTACCCATAATAAGCATGTTGCTCCACCACCATGTCAGTCTCCTCAGCATGCTGCACTTTTCATTCCACAGGACTTTGTACTCAGAACCAAAATTTTAATAAAGGGCTCAGTATATCCCTGCCTTAAATCTTTGAAACTAGCTGTGTCCCATGAATTGGGTACAGCCTTCCCAGCTCATAGGACATACAGACAACTTTGGTAATAAGAGTGATGAGCTCCAGGAACCTGCTCAAAATAGATGAAACTACTCCTTCCCTTTGTAACATATCCATATTCAATGGTATATCTGGGTTTAATTTCCTCTCAGCCTAAAGTTCTCATTGGTCATAATAATGTGCCTCTCAAATAAAATGATTCTGAGGGTTCATACACACTCCGAGCAGCTGCTTGAAATCCTCTGGCATGTTTAAATTGATGCTTATCAGTTCTAATAATTGCATTATATATGGAATACCACAACTGACATCACAACGAGCAGTCCCAACTGCTGTATGGCTTTAAATTCATGCAGACACCATGTTAAAGGTCTCTGTCGAGTAGGATTGAAATTCACTGGAAAAGCAGAGACTTTGGGTTGCTCATTTAGCCAGCAATCGTCATGACTAGCACCAAGCTGTGACAGAAGATCGAAGTGTGGTGGCAGCTGAGATTCTTCACGTTTTAAGTACAGTGTTCAAGCAATGCATCACAGGAAGGGAATAAAGACGGTAGTGCCTAGAGGCCATCACCAGAACTCCCCTCTAGGTGCTTTGCTTTCTGTTTTTCCTCTGTTTTTGCAGGAAGTGTCTTCTTTTGTGACTCAGAAGACATTTTTATCAGTGACCTCTTGATTTCCTCCCTGTTATTTTGACACTGACCTTATTTTAATCTGCTACTAGAAAAGGTTTTGGTGCTTTAACTATATTCTATCTCAACAGCCACCTCCCCCTACCCTTCCACCACCCTGCCAACATACATGGATTATACTCAACTATCCTCGATTATACTCAGTTAAAGCCATATTAATAAGATAGAAAGAATCTGACTGGGAATGTCCAGTTCTAACTTCCTTTCCCTGTTATTCAGAGCTCTTGATCACAGTTTTCGATCAACGAACTCCTCTATAGAAAACCAAAGATCTATCTGTGACAACTTAGGCCCAAACTTTTCTAGCTCATGCATTTGTGATATTTTCTTTCCCCTTTAGCAGGCACTTTGCCACTTGTGCTCTTTGACCTGGTAGTACTGTGGATAGTTTTTTGTTTTGTTTTTACTAATGGTCTTTTTAACTTATATTCTCAACTGAGTCACATTTGAGTGCCCTGCAAAGACATCAACACTCATGGGTCAGGAAAGAAAATAGAGATAAACCTCTATGGAGACAGTTTCAGGAAATAGCATCTGCCTTATTGCACATCAGCAACCATGTATACAGTGGAAGCTTATCTACTGTGATTACTTAACACATTACCCATGATTGGATATTGAGCCCTCATACCATCAGGGTCTCTATGTAGAAGAAGCACATTAAAGGAGATGTAGAGAGTGCAGACTCATCTGTAGGCCAGTTACAAAGCTACTCATGCTACTTCAGAATTCAGTGTTCTGACTTCTGGGCCACTATTACCATACTTCATATTTAGAAGCATGGTGTAACAAATAGGATGTCTGCTACGTCATGCTTACCTTTTCTCCTGAAATTTGTAAGTTTCCATGTAGACTCAAGCAATAGAACATAGACCCTATGGAGAAGTAGTCAGTGCTCTTAACTGTTGATCCATTTTGCTAGCCCCTGGAATATATTTTTATATCATTTGCATAGTATAAGGTCATCAACTTTTGCTTTACCTGTTGTATTTAGCTCTATATACAACATCGAAAACATATGCCTCTGCTTCTTAAATATCTAACCAAATGTGTAAGCTTTAGTATAAATGATACATTACCTTGGACTGTATGGAGAGCCTCTGATTGGGTCAGTGGCCTGATCTACTTGGGTAAGTGTTGCTCAGAATGTAGGGAAGGAGTGAGAAATGCGACTGTTTAATCATCCCTCAACCTTAGATGTTGGGAATATTTTGTAGGTGTATCCAAGTGGCCTGGGTTCCACAACTCTATATTTGATTGTTTGTGGTTTTCTATAATGCTTTCTGTCTGTTGCAAAAGAAGTTTTCTTGATGAAGGGTAAGGACTACACTTATCTATGGGTAATGCATATAAGTACAAATCCCTGACAAAAAGTTAGGGAATATACTAGTTTAGTAATGTAGTAGTTGTAGATTCTCTGCTAAGGTCCATGACTGTGTCACCTTGAGTAGTTGGCTAGATTTCCAATACCTTGTAGTTGAGAGGGTCAAGCTAGAAAGCATACTAAGTATGCATGCCAGTTCTACATCCTAAGGGTTATAGTGTTATTATGGTTATTAATGTAGTTCATTAGCATCACATATAGGTAAGGCTATTGGTAAGAGGAAGATTACATGACATCTTCTGGTATGATGAAAACTAGTCCTCATAAAGGAGACATTCATATCAGTTCCTGCTTAGGGTCCTCTGTGCCCTGTGTCTAAAGAGTACGGTATCGTTAGCAATAAGGACTTATCTTTTTTTTTTTTTTTTTTTTGGTTCTTTTTTTTCGGAGCTGGGGATCGAACCCAGGGTCTTGCGCTTCCTAGGCAAGCGCTCTACCACTGAGCTAAATCCCCAACCCCTGGACTTATCTTTTACCTCTAGGTTGTATCTAATTTCAATGGCATTTTAATGCTTTGTGAGTCTCATAAACAACCCTGGCCTACAACTCAACAGATGCCTTCCCATGCCTGGCTATTGGCATTTTTGTTAGGTAGTTCTTGGTTCTTGGAGAAAGCATTGTACAAAAGAATGTCCAGTGAGGCAGCACAGGCAACATTTGTCTTTGTTGGTTTGGGTTAGTTCACTATATATTATCATTTTAGTTGCATTTATTTACTTGCAAAGTTTATGGTTTTATTTTTCTTTACAGCTGAATAGTATTTTGTGGTGTAAATCTCCACACATTTATTATCCATTTGTCAGTTGAATGACATTCAGATTGCTTCCATTTCCTAACTATTGTGAATAAAGAAGGGATGAATGGGTTGCTTTTGTACATATAAATACCAGGTACCCACAGAAACAATAAGAAATCATTGGATTCCTTAAAACTAGAGTTGCTGATATTTGTAAGCTGCAATGTACATGTTGGAAATGGTACCTGGATCCTCTCAAAAGCAGATAATGTTTAATTGCTGAGCCATCTCTTCACCTGCTAGGTTTTGAGAAAGACTTTTTAAGTTAAAAAATGTAAACAAAAGAAAGAAAGAAAAAAATTGACTTTATTTTCTGAGCATATTGCCTGTTGAATTGATCTAAGTCTTAACAGATTTCATGTCTGTGACAAGCATTTATTCTAAAGTATGCAGCTGTATAATAGAACTTATTTTCAGGGTTATCTGTGGCAATGACTGAAAAACCACTCCCATCCCATCAGCCATTTCTGAATTGTTTGTCTGTTTCTGTCTTATACATTAAGATAGAAGATACAATGGCAATGACTATTTTGTTGTCTTAGAATAAGAATTTGTGAATGCACATCAGACCAACAACTAGACAATGTGTAGAGTGTGAGAGATTTTGGGGGCACTTAGTAGTAAATGGTATGTCATCATAAAATCACTACCCTCAAGGCTCAGGAATATATCCAGGTAAGAAGGAGAAATGATTGTAAGAGCCCCAAGGGATGAGTGACTTCAAGGAAAGATCATCTTCCAGACACAAGGAAATGGACGCACTTTTGATCTCACAAAGACTGTGGTAGCTTACACAGGGTTAAGCTGGATATGCTTCAGCACTGAGAGGAGGACAAAGACACTGCAGGCCAGACTTAGTGAAGAATGTATCTGTGACTGAAACATGCTGGAAAAGGGAAAATAATTGTTCATTAATGGAGTGTATCAACCATACTTCAGGGCAACCATGCTCCTGGTCCAAGAGTAATCCCCACAACAAAATAAACCCAGTGATCCACAACAAAATAAACTCAGTGTTATCTCTATAGACATTTTGTTGCAGCAGCAGCAGTAATAGTAGTAGTAGTAGTAGTAGTAGTAGTAGTAGTAGTAGTAGTAGTAGTTGTGGTGGTGGTGGTGGTAGTAGTTGTTGTTATTGTTGTTTTTCCTTATTGGTCTTCTGCCTGCTTATTTTGATACTTGTTTTTGTGGGCTATTTTGTGATTCTTGATTTTTTCCTTGTTTTTGTTTCTTTTCCTTCTTTGTTTCAAAGAGGAATTAAAGAACATATTATTTGGTGGGTAAGGAGGAATGGAGGATGTGTGAGTAGTTGGGAAAAGAAAATCATGACCAAAGTATGAAGTGGAAACTTAAGGGTTTTTTGGAAGTCAGTTTTGTCGAATGGTGTTTTTCTGGTGCAAACATGTGAAAAAGTGTTTGTTTGTTTGTTTGTTTGTTTTTCTGAAGTGGACACAGACTCATTTACATTTCACTAAAGCAGACACAGAAGAAAGGATGTTCTGCTAAAGCAAGCCTGTGAAAAGACACTTGATGGATACTTTGCTAACAAAATGCATGTATTGGTCCACCTAAAGTCAAGTTCCATATGTTAGGACTCCGTAGAGAGAAACTCACCAAGAACTACTGGTGGCATGCTACAGTTTCTTGCCACGTCCAAGGACTCAGGCTTATTGGCAAAGTGGTGTCAGTTGAGATAGACTCACATGGAGTTTTGCTAAGTCAAGACTCAGGTCCTGAAGCAAGACACATAGTGAGGCTAGACCCATGGATGATATGATGTTTGGAGTGTTTAGAGGGAATAAATAGGCCCAATGGACTGTGAAAGAGAATGAGCTTTGCTTGCTTACAGAACTAGCTGCACAATGCTTTCGTTCGTCTTTGCTGATCTTTATTTAACTAAGAGAGGCATAGCCCAGAACTTCTCCTATCATTCCTGTTGTGCCTGGTGCCTTCTGCTGACTTGTGCCAAGGCTCAGGCCTAGCTGTCTCTGCTAAATAGTGCTACCATGGCTGGGTTGTGTTTGCTGTCCTGATTCTACTGAACTGGACTGCTGGCATATCCATGAAGTGTTTACCAGTGGACTGGGCTGTCACAGTTGACCTGTGAACTGAACTGCAGATTTCCAGACGACTTAGGTGAGAGGCACTCCAAAGAGCCATTTCTAAATGGGTCCAGTTCCCCCATATCCTCTCTTTTTCACTAACTCGGGTAGGAGGTGGGATAATAGGGAGGTTAAAGCATTTAAGAGCCATCTTTAAAAGTAGACTTTGAAATAAATTAAAGTTTCAAAGTTATATTTTATAAAAGTATTTTTAAAATTAAAAACAAAGAAAGAACATATATGCATACCTGAGTTCTGGGGATTGCTGCTTTGAAAGACAAAAAAATTAATGGGTGAGCAATTGTCCCAGCCTCTAGAAAGGGAATCTCAAATTAATTTTAGCTGGATTTGAAATGTTATAGTAAGTAATAAAAGAGAGCAACTGTCAAGATTGGAGCCAGTTAATTCATAAACTTAATATTTCTCTAAATTATTACCATAAAATACTATACATTTTATACCATGGTTTTTTATGTGTTAACTTAGTTATTCAACAATTATCAACATTCGTCATTCTTACCTTCCTTAATATTTTGCATCAAGCTTTGGAATTTTAGTTGTTTTTAACTGTTTAGGAGAGAAGCACTGTGAATGTAAGATTCTCCATGCTGCAGAATGCTCTGGAGGGGCTTACTGGAATGAGCTCACTGTCTCCTAGATGAAGGCAGGATTAAGGGATTTTCTTCAAAAGAAAGGCTCTGATATATTAAATCATGCTCTTTTGAAATGTGTGATGCCCAGGGCAGAAAAGCAAGGACATCACTTTGGTGAAGTAATATCCTCTCTAGAAAATACCAGTTCTATTCATTTAAAGTAATAAAACTATGCAAAGTGTACCTAGCTATTCCTGGAAGCTAAATCGATTCTTATAAGAAGGCTTACAAAACAAAAATAACTTTGTTTAGGTGCCAGGGGTGTGAGTTGGGTCTGTCTGTCAGCCTGTCTCCCTATCATCTGTCTGACAATCACATATGTATCTTTCATATGTCTGTTTTTAAGACTGTACTCTAGAGCATCAGTGTGTCCCAGAATAATTTTTATCCTTTTCAGAACTCATACTTCTGCTTTATTTTGTACCTAGCAGTGAACACAGTATTTAGAACAGTCCAGGTGTTTCATCAGTATCTTGTGAATTCATTGATGCTTCTGGCATAAATGTATTCTCTCTCTGATTGATTCTTCTCTCCTTATATTTTATATAGTTTCTCTCAATCCCATTATATTTTTATCAGAATAAATCACTGTTATACAATCTGCATTCCATCCAGTACATAACAATTATACATGGTAATGATGAAGGAATTCTCTACTTCCTCTTTGATCTGTTTTGTAAAAGAAATATAGTTGATGGGATTATTCATGACATGGAATTTTTGAATGATTTCTTTTCAGTAGTACAGTGCTTTGTTACAGTTCTTGGTATAACTTTATTACCTTTCAGAAGTTTTGTTCATATCTGTCATTGCAGAACTTGTTGAAGCCTTATAGGAGGGGGAGGAATTTCAATAAGTCCTATGCAACTAACATTGTTTCCTTTAGAAGTCTCTCTAGTAATGGTGACTCCGCCAAAGAGGATGTGTGTGTGTGTGTGTGTGTGTGTGTGTGTGTGTGTGTGTGTGTGTGTGTGTGTGTGTGTGTGTGTGTGTGTTTGTTATTTTAATAAGAGAGGTGGAAATATATGATTGATGATAGGTCAAATCTTTTAAATTCAGACTCCATTTTAGAGAATCTGACCTAAATTTGAAACTCTGGTAAACTAACAGTTAGGTACCTAGCATTAGTTTCTAAGTTAACCCACAACAAAACTTGAACTTAGGTCTAGGATCACTCCCAACAAAGACATTTGTCTCCAGGGTATTCACCTAATAAACCTGCACCCCAAGGTTGCAAGCCTGTCCTCCCTACCCCCAGCCTAATGAGCCCAATGCAGAGGGAAGCAGAAGTTAAGTTTATGATATGACTCCCAGCACCAGACAATTATGCTAAAGGCCACAGTAACTTTCTAAATAGATGCCTGCACACTCACCCCCCATTGCTCCACTTGCTGCTTACTATAAAGCCTTGCTGCAATAGGATATCAATAGGACTCCCTGCCATCAAAACCATCCAGCATGACAGTGGTGCTCAGAGGGACTGTGCTAGCTGGATTAAAAAGGCCCTAGTGTGATTGCATCAGATCTGTTCCTGCTTGGTTTGGAGGATTCAAATCTTCCCTGGCACTACACTACAGTGTCAGATTAAGATTTCTTTTCTTTCTTCTCTACATTTGTACTCAGATTGACATTGCTGAAATGAAAATGAACAAGTTCATTTATAGTTTACTAAATAGAAAGTTCACAAAGTGCAGAGTTAGAAACTTGAGTTGGATTTTTTTCCAATAACAAAGATAAAGAGCATAGGAACATTTAAAAATAGACAGACATATGTAGGAATAAATGACAAAATGCATGCTGCAACATTTTATTTCAAATGGAAGCTATGGAAACATATGGTTGCTTATAATTTATGTCATTGATCCTTTAATAATGCAGGTCATTATCATGAAAGTTACTCTTTTTGTGGAATTATGAGTATGCTTGAAAAATTACACTTGAGTTAGATTTTTCATGAAGGAATTTATAGGTGTACCTATATCAGGTTCTCTGAGATATTTTAGGGTACATATAAAAGATTCTATGCTGTAAAAATATTTCCAACCTATTTTTAAAGCTAGGTTTTTGAATACACTTTATGTTAAACATATTCTTACCAAATAAAGGAAGAATGGTTTTTCCCTTCAATTTTTCTTCATTCTGTTCTGTAGATGTCACTGTAACATAAGGAAAAGAAATTTTTGTTATGTTGGAATTATATGACTTCTACATGCAAATGAAAGAAAGTGGTGATTGCATTTATATGCCAGCGTTGTCATATCAACAATACGGTTTCCAGGCAACCAGCAGAATAAATTATTTTATAGATTTATTTGCTTAGACTCACAAAATGGACCAAATGGAAGATACGTTTTTTTTTCTATCCATGATTATGTGGTAATTAAAAAAAGTCATTATGCAGAAATTATGCATTAAACTCACATTACTAAGAAGAGTTCGAAATGAATCATGTGAACATAATCAATGCCAAAGACTTAATGAAGATTTGCTACTTACAAGAAAGCATTGTTGTTTTATGTTTATATATTTGCAATAATTGGTTTCCAGGGTCTATCCAGATGATTTGCATTGAGTTGTTCTAATTTTACTCTTCAAAGAAGCTAACATATGCAGCTCTCACTGCTGTGCCCTTTAAACACTCTGCAGAATGACCTCTTGGCAGAACTGTAGCACTCACTCTATTCGATATAGTGGTTAGAATCTGCTACTTATGCAAATAACTTGAGCCTGTTCTTAAAAAGACTTCCCCAAAGTTACTGAACATATTAGAAAATGAAGCATTGATTTTTCTTCATGCAATTGCCCTCGGGATATATGAAACTTGTTAGACATTCACAGTCCATATTCCCCAAACACCCTGTGTAGCTTAAACATTTTCATTGCTATTTTTGAAGTGCTGCTTCTGTCTCTGCTTGGGAAATGGCTGACCTGAATGCAGCAGAGATTGTTGTCCCCCACCCCTTTCTGTTTGTTAGAGCCTTCTCTATAGTTTTGATTCCCACAGATTTCTGATAATATATGATATGTCAAACTTTTCATTTTAGGCCAAAGAAGCAAAACTGGGAGAAGTCCTGGGGAATGATATTTTGTATCCATCTGCTATGGTTGCATCTGCCAGTGAAGAAAATTATCACTGCTCGCAGAAAGCACCTATTTCCCCTTACTTTGAAAAGCTACATTTTGTCCGAAATTTATAGTTTGCACATAGAAAAAGAATAAGGAAAAGGTAATTATTTTAAGTAATTACTATATAAAATAGCAATTGACTGCATTTTCCTATTTGAGACATTTCATAAGCACATGGCTTTGGTTTTCAGATCTATCCTGATGGGTCATTTACTATTACCAAAGTGAACATATCTTCTCCATTATCCTTAGCATTTGGTACACATACATAGGAATTTGAAAGTCATCAAACAAAAGGAAAATTGTTGTTTATCAAGTGATATTGTATAGATCTATTGCTTCTTTGAAATGAAAATAAAAACATAGCATATGAAAACCTCTGGGACCCACTAAAAGAAGTCTCAAGTGAAAAATTTGTAGCTGTAAATGTTAAAAATTTAAACACAGACTAAAATCTACTAGATGGTAAGAAATTATCCTAATTAGAGCGAAAATTGGTACAAATGGGAGCAAAGAAACTTTTCCAAAAAAAAAAAAATCAATGAATCTAATAGTTGGTTATTTGAAAACAAGATTGACAATGACTTAGTTTAGTTAACCAAAACAAAAAGTGAAGACCTAACTTAACATAATCAGATATAAATGGATAAATACTATAATAGACATAAAAATATTCAGAACATTAAAAGTGAATACTTTATGATCTATTAGTTAGAAAATCTAAAAGAAACAGATGAATTTCTAAATTCACTCTAATCACTAAAGTTAAGTAGAGATTAAAAAACATACCTGTCCATAAGAATCAAGGAGATTGAAATAGTGACACAAATGCTTTACAAGAAAAGAACCACAAGGGGGTAGGGAGGAAGGGCCAGGAAAGGGAAAGGGAATGGGGGTGGTGGGAGAGGGGAACATGATCTTTAATTGGGTGGGGGAAAAGGACTAAAACCCTCAGGGTCAGCAGAAAGAGTGGAAACAGGCGGCCTTGGGAGGAAGGAGGTTGGGAGGACCCTCCAGAATGTAACAGAGACATGGGAAGTGAAAGACTCCCAGGACTCAAAGGGAGAGGGGGAACGCTAAATGAAATGTCTTACAGTGGAGAGAGAGAACTTGTTGCGACTACCTCCAGCAGAAAGGCAGGGCATCAAGTGAAGAATGGAGTTGCTATCCCACAGTCAAAATTCTGACCCATAGTTCTCCCTGTCTGAAAGAAATGCAGGGATGGAAATGGAGAAGAGCCTGAGGAAAAGAAGGTCCGGCCACAGGCCCAAAGTGGGATCCAGCTCAAGGGGAGGCCCTTGACACCATTACTGAGGCTATGGAGTTCTAACAAAAAGGACTTATCATAACTGCCCTCCAAAACACCTATCAAATAGCTGAAAAAGTCAAATACAGACACGTGTACCCAACCAATAAACACACTGCTGACCCCTCTGGTTGAATTAGGGAACAGTCTGAGGAAGCTGAGGAGTAGGGCAACACTATAGGTGGACCAACAATCTCAATTAACCTGGACACTCTAGATCTCTCAGACACTGGATCACCAGCTAGGCAGCATAAACCAGCTGAGATAAGGCCCCCAGCATATACACAGCAGAGGACTACTGGGTCTGAGTTTCGTCAGAGAAGATGCACCTAACCCTCAAGAGACTGGAGGCCCCAGGAAGTTTAGAGGTCTGGTGGGGTAGATGAGGTGGGGACATCTTTGTGGGATGGGAGTGGAGAGGAAAGTATGGAATGTGGAACAGTCAGAGGGTAGACAGGGAGTGGAATAAAATCTGGAGTGTAAAAATAAGTTTAAAAAAAGGAAAAAGAATCATTTTATGATTGTATTTATGATTTGTATTTAAGGGTCATTCTATGAGAAGGAACTCTTAACTCACACTTCTAAGTTGACCAAACATCTGAAATTAGAAAGGTCATGGGGACTAAGGGAAAATGCACTTCTGTACTTCTATTATTCTGCTGAAAAATATAGCAAGAAAATATCTCCTAATTTTGAATTGCTAAATTAGTAGACTATGCAGCCCCCATCAAAAAATTTCTTGAAGTAGATGGGAAATAATACAAAAATGCATATCTAGACAATATGTAGATAGTTTGGGGCACTCATCTCTGTATGGGATGCTTATGTTACACACCTCCCATCAAGCTCTGGATTTATGTGGATGAGGAGGAAGGGAAAAAACAGTAAAACCCAAATTAAGTGGATGCCTCCAAGTAAAGAGCATTTTCCATTGACAACTGTGCTAATAGACATATGCTTTCACTGAGACAAGATCTGCACTAACACAAACCAGCATTGAGAAGTAGAAGCCTACCCAAAATCTCAGCTCAAACCAAAAGGTTTTGTAATTGATACTTTCTGGTAAAGAAAAAAAAAATTAAAACCCCAGCATTTTCAAATGAGGTGACAGTGATTATAGCAACCATATTCCATTGCATATACCATACCTTGGTGTAGACAACCAACAGAAAAATAACTATATCTTCAATGAATTTTTTGTTTTGTTTTGCCATGCTTTAATATTTTTGTCTTACTGGCTTTTGTGCTTTTATATTTTATGAATTTTTGAAACAAATAGTACATTAAGTACAGAGAGGTGGACCCAAATGCTCGAATTACCCTAAATGCACAGAACACATGAAACTCAAGGATGACCAAAATGCGAATGCTTCATTCCTTCTTTAAAAAGGGAACAAGAATACTCTTGGTAGGGAATAGGGAGGCTAAGTTTAGCACAGAGGCTGAAGGAACGCCCATTCAGAGCCTGACCCACATGTATCCCATATGTCTACAGCCACCAAACTAGATAAGATGGATGAAGCAAAGAAGTGCAGGCTGACAGGAACTGGATGTAGATGTCCTGAGAGACACAGCCAGAATATGGCAAATACATAGGCAAATGCCAGCAGCAAACCACCGAACTGAGAACAGGACCCCTGTTGAATGATTCAGAGAAAGGACTGAAAGAGCTTGAAGGGGCTTGAGACCCCATATGATCAACAATGCCAACCAACCAGAGCTTCCAAGGACTAAGCCACTACCCAAAGACTATACATGGACTGACCCTGGGCTCCAACTGCATAAGTAGCAATGGATAGCCTAGTAAGAGCACCAGTGGAAGGGGAAGCCCTTCGTCCTGCCAAGACTCAACCCCAGGTGAATGGGATTGTTGCAGGGAGAGTGGTAATGGGGGGAGAATGTGGAGGGGAACACCCATAGAGAAGGGGATGGGGAGGGGTTAGGGGATGTTGGCCTGGAAACCAGGAGAGGGAATAACAATTGAAATGTAAATAAGAAATACCCAATTTAATAAAGATGGAAAAAAATAAAAATAAAATAAAAGTACAGAGAGGTGGGAAGAAGGGAAGAATCATGTAGAAGTTATTGGGGCATGGGGAGAATATGATAAAAATATATTGCAGGAAAAAACTCTCCAAAAGAAAAGACTATACAACATAAAAATCCAGCACCAGGCATGAGAAGCTCTCCTTTGAATTGGTGGTCAGAGTTGTATAGAGTGAGAGAAAACGTTATCTCCAGGGAAGAACAAGCTAATTATTTATTCATTAGCAAATGGTCAGCCATAAAAACATAAATCCACATAAAATTATACAGAAAGAGAATGTTATATTTTGAAATATACATGTACAGCAACAATTACTGAGAAGGAAAAGTCATGAATTTGTAAAAGAACAAAGGGGTATGTAGGAAAGTTTGGAGAGAAAAAAGAAGTGATGTAATTGTACTATAATCTCAAATTAAATAAAAAATTTGAAAAGAGGAGAAAATGAAACGCAAGCCCCACATCCATCATTTTTAAATGTAGAAGCAACATAAGCAATGTCATTAAAATCAGTAGTGAGATAGAGCTCTTCTCTGTCTCCATTCCTATTTGGTCTAGTAATTTAAGCACTAGCGAGAGTAATATAGCAAGAAAATTAAATTATAATAAGTGAAAAAAATCAGAGTGTTCTCATTTGTCGATCATGTTTAATTGATCACACATATTCTACCAGGGAACTTCTAGAAATATCAATACTTTCAGCCACATTGTATGAAACACAATCAACTGACAAAGATCAGTGGCTTTTCTGAATCCTAATAACATGCATGCTGAGAAAGAGCAAAATATTCATTCACAATCTTTCCACAACCACCACTCCCCCAGAAAATCTAAGATTAATATAAATAGATAAGACTTCTACAGTGAAAATGTTAGGTCTGCAAAGAGTTTGAGGAAGGTCCTAGTAAATGGAATGCCTTTCTATATTCACAGGCTATAGGATTAATATTATGAAAATGATCACCCTACCAAAACAATTTATACATTCAATGCAATTCCAAATTTAATATCTATAATATACAGAAAAATATACTATTTAAAATTCATATTTTAGATGCATTGCAGAGCTATAGCAATAAATAATTACATTGGTTCCAAAGAGACATGGAGAACAATAGAACAAGTAGAATTCACAAGCATGAGTGTATATAACTATAGCAATTTCATATTTGACAAAGATTTAAAAAAAAACACACTGGAGGTAGAGCACCACTTTTAATAAGCTTGGATGTACACATGTAGAAAAATGAAATTAGAGACATATCTGTCACTGCAAATCAATTCCAAATGGATCAGTGAACTCAATAGAAGGTTGAAACTCTGAAATGTCTAGAAGACAAACAGTCAATACCATACAAAGTAGAGATTTTGAAAAAGGATTTTCTAAATAGTACTAAATTTGCTCACAAATTAAACCCAACATTAATGTATGATAACCACACAAATCTGAAAGGTTTATGTAAAGCAATAGAAAAAAAAATCAATGGAATTTAGCCAAGAGAAAGAATCTTTGCCACATTATCTGTGGTGGTTTGATGGAAAGTAACCATCATAGGCTAACAGGTACTACTCCCAGTAGTGTGGAGGAAGTGTGTCACACAGTATGGGCTTGGAGGTTTCAGACGTCTAGGGAGGCCCAGTGACACTTTCTTTTCCTGCTGCCTGCAGATACAGTGAAAGAACTCTCAGCTGCCTCTCTAGCACCATGCTTCCTTGCAACTCACCATACTTCCCAATATGATAATTGAATAAGCCTCTGAACCCTAAGGCAGTACCGATTAAATATTTTCCTTTATAAGAGTTCCTGTGATCATTGTGTCATGTCTCTTCACAGAAATAGAAACCCTAAGACAGAAGTTGGTACCAACAACAGGGATATGCGATGATAGGTCAGACCATGCTTTTCAAAGACATACTAGGAACCCAGTTGGTCAGATGATTTGAATCTTGAACTCCAGTCTCAAGAGATTTAAAGGAGAAGAATATCAGTAAGTATTCCAGAGATGTTTTTGGGAATATTTGTTGAAGAATGTGGTTACCTTCTGTCCTTGTCCAAAAGAATCTGCCTGAAGCTAAGTTGAAGTGATATTGACGAACAGCTTTGGCAGAGAAAGTTTTAAACAACTTAATATTGATTGTGTTGTGTGGCTATTAGTGACCAGTCTCATACAGAGATATAACGAAAGGAGTAAGCTGAGCAAGAGAAAATATAGTTTGCAAAGAAGAGGAAAACTAGGAGAATGATGAAAACAAATCCTGATACTAAACTGAATCATGAGTGGTAACCTCAAGGCAGGACCCCAACAAGCTAAGATCCAACCTTTGTAAAGGAATTAAATAACTTAGATCCAGGCATGGTGATATACATCTTTAGTCACAGAACTCAGGAGATCTAGGCAAGATTTCTGAGTTCAAGGCTAGTCTCCTTTACAGAGTGGTTTCCAGATAGCCAAGCTTAGGCAGTGAAGGAAACCATTAAAAACACATATCTAATGATGATGTAATTGAACAATGTTATGGAGTTTAGCCTCAGTAGGTAGCAAAGATTGGTAGCTTCAGCCACAAGGTTCTGGCTTTACAGACAAAGATAGAAGAAAGAGGTTATTCAATTTCCCTTTTCAACTAAGGAAAGCCACTTAGGCCAAGTGTATGGCAGGGGTACCTTTGAGTAGAGGCCTAGAGAAGCTTTGAAGGGTAGAGTCTGGATTACCTTGGAGACTACAGTGTTAGAGATGACAGAGTTCTGGAATACCTGCCTAGAGAGATGCTTACAGAAACAGGAAACAGTCTACTACAAGAGAGAAACATTTTACAGTTTACAAAGCTGAACGGAGTTGGCGCTCTGAAGCATGTTTGATATCTTATCTGAAGAAGCAGAGTTTGGACTTTGCCCAAAGGGTTTTCAAACTTGCTTTGGTCCAGTATTTCCTTACTATGCTTTCTTTCTTCCCTCTCTTTGGGATGGTAATACATATTCCATGTTATTGTGCCATTGTACATTGAAAGTGTATGATCTGTTATTTGATCTTGATTTTATAGGGGATTACATTCCTGAATCTCAGAAGAGACTTTGAACTTCGGACTTTTAAAGTGGATTGAGATTGATAGACTGTAGGGACTTTAGAACTTGGACTTGATGTTTTTTGCATTATGATATTGTTGAGATCTAGGTAAATGCTAAAGCCTAGGGAACTGTTACCTGTCAAAGTAAATGAATTATTTAAGTAAATGAATTATTCTTAATATAAATGTAAGCCCTGAATTAATCTGGCAGCTCTATTTGTTTACCTTATGCTAATTCCAATAACTTCACAGGGAAACCAAGACTAGAAACTATACCTCAATACCTGAGCAGTTAAATGATGTGACTTAGCTGATATGAGGCCTCCAAGACATGCTGCAGATGACTGTGTGGTCTGTACTCAGAGACGATGCACCTAACCCTCAAGAGTCTGGAGGCCCCAGGGAGTGGGGAGGTCTGTGGGGTAGGGGTTGGAGGGTGGGGACATCCTTGTGGAGATGGGGGTGGGGGCTGAGGTATAAGATGTGGAACGGTTAGAGGGGGATAAATTTTGGACTGTAAAAAAGATTAAATAAAAAAAAAACAAATTAAAAATGATGTATCTTAAATGTCTATGATAATCTGGCTACCTCCCAGTCCCATTCTGTGATATTAATCTTGCTCTTTGGACCCTTTCTTCATTACTCTAATATCTCATCCTCCTAGTGCATAGAAGCCTCCCTCTCTCCTTCCTCTCACGAGTGGATGTCCCACTCCATTCACTATTCTGCCCAGTCATTGAATGATCAGCATTTGTTGACAAGGCTGACATTTGTTGATAAGGGTAAGAACTGTTGAAATAAACTTGAGACAGCAGATTCTTGGTATAAGCATTGCAATGCCATATCCAAATTGAAACAAGATATCACAGCAGAAATACCAGCATTTGAATAACCCAAGGTGAACTTTATGTAGCATATAAAACTTTATGCCTACATGACTAGGCAGGCATTTTGTGCTCTTGTACATATTATATGGAAACTTCCTCAGATGCTATTACTGCTGTTACTAGGAAGGTCTGTGCTTTAGTGTTCTTAGAAACCATTCTCAAGAGGAGTTAGTAACTATCCTGCTTTGTACAGTTCGCTACAATAAGCTTGGACCCAAAACAAATCCCCTAGCAACACGACCTATACCAATGTATGAGCTTTTATAGTCTTTGCCTTCATATGCTGCCCTTGGATGGATTCCTAACAAAAGAGAGACACCTGCCTCTTATTAGAATAAGACTTCCATTTTGAGTAGGAGTCAAATTTGTTTCCCCAAGACCTCCCTGGGAACTGATATCCTACTTGGCAAAAAGAGACATGTATGTGGTTATCTGACATTATAGTTGGAAAGTTAAGACATGCATGTTAAATAAGACAAGTTCCCTGCCACAGTTGAATACCCCAACCAATGCGATCAGGATAAATGTATAACAAAAACATGTTTCTAAGGAAATTCCCTATTCTTAAATCCTGATTGGTGGAATAACTTGGCATAGATATTTGTAGATTTCAGGCTTATAATGTCCTACAGTATCTTGACTCAAAGTTGCCACCAGATCTCAAGTCTCTTCTGTGACCTTAATTGATTATTCCTGAGGCATATGCTCAATAAATTGTCCCTGTCTGACTAGCGCTTGTGAGCTGGACCCCAACAGATATGGCTACCAGCTATGGAAGCCAGTGAGTGGAATGTGGTGGTTTGAATAAAAATAGCTATCATAGACTCAGGAAGCAGTACTATTGGGAGATGTGGCCATTTGAAGGCATGTCACTGGTGTGAGCTTTGAGGTTTCAGATGCTCAATCTAGGACCAGTGCTCAAACTAGGCTCACTCTCTCTTCCTGCTGCTTGCAGATCCAGAAATAGAACTCGTAGGTATCTCTCCAGAATCATGCCTGCCTACATGCCACCATGCTTCCCACTATTATGATAACAGACTATAAACCTCGGACCTGTAAGCGAGCTCCAATTGAATGTCTTCTTTATCATATTTACCATGATGATGTTGTCTTGTCCCAGTAATAAAAACCATAACTAAGACAATATCTAATGAAAAATTAATGTGTAGCATATGCAAAAACCTAAAAACTAACAAACAAAAAGCAAGAAAAGACTCAAGTAAAAATTGCTTGCATATCTGAACAGAGTTCTTAAAAAAATAAAAATAGCTAAGAAATATCTCAAAAGCTCTTTAGCATTTTTAGCAATCAGGGAGATTGAATTACTTTGAGATTTCAACATGTTATAGTCAGAAAGGCTATAACCTAGAGATAACATCAGGAAAGTAATACTAAATGGGACCCTCATCCACAGCTTAACTTTTAAAATATGGGTTCTAGGCATCCCGCAGAAGACTTGCAAGGAAAATGCGCATCTGACAGCCAGCTCTGCAACTATCTCCACTTTGCTTTTCCATTAAAATAAGTGACAGTAAGGGCATGAATTTGAATTTTTACTTTTTCCCCCCTTACCTCATGTCTTTGTTTGACAAAGCTGTCTGTGTATCTTTTATCCTGGGATACCAAAGGAAGCCTGGTTGGGCCTGGGGGTGGCTGATCCCAGAGTTAAGTCAAGTAGAACAAAATGGAGCTGGGGTGGCCTGGTAGAGCAGCCTCAATCCTGTGCAAAGGCAGTAGCATGCTTTTAAAACTACCCACATTATCCCTAGTCCCTTCAGTGACAGATAAACTCCCCAACAGGGGTTGCTCTCCAAAAGTGTGCAGCTCTGGGCTTTGCATTATGTGGGGGGAGGAATGCTATTTCTATATTAATGAATCTGGTCTGATAGAATAAGACATACAAGTGCTTAAATATCTCTGGTGGAATCTCAGAGAAAGCTGTGAGCAGATTGCCCAACCCTATGGTTCTCAACCTCCATTATAGTTTGACTTCTTCCTCTGCTTTGCCCTGTACTAGCCAACATAGCACTGATAGTCTTGTACATTTCCTTGTCTGATTTTTAGAGTGGCAGATAAATAGCATTGCAAAAACCACTGCCAGTTGTGTTCTGGCTCAAAAATAAACAGTTCCTAACAAAGAGGCTGAAGGCTAATTTGACACCTCTCCATTATAAATAAGACAGGAGGAGATGGTGGGAAACTGCTACTTAAGGAAGCATTCTACCATGTCTAGATAGCTCCTCTGAGCTCCGTACAAAATGGCGGATTCTCTTTTTCAACAGTATTTCTCCTTCTCTGACCTTATTTGGCGTGCCTAGTCCCCACACCATCTACTGGAGGAAAGTCATGTAGTCCTTAGCAAACCTACAAGTTCAACATTCTCTTTCCCCTATAAGAACATGCAGAGCACTAACTGGAATTTATGGAATGCCTCTCCATGCAAATGAGACATTCCCAGTACTTTAAGCTCTAGAAAATGATTTACATTCACCCTGAAAATTCCTTCCCACACTCCAAGGTTTGCCAAACCACTCTCTCCTGGCTAGAGTATATATATATATACCATACAGAGCCGATGTCCTTCCCCTAACCACCCACCCCAACATCGTTCTTTTGTTCACCCAGAATAAAGTCTATGTGCAAAAGGTGCTTCACTGAAGGTAATCTAAGAGATCTTAAGGCCTTCTCTCCCCCGTCACTCACTCTCAATCCACATTATCCTACAGATCCCACTCATTCTGGGTTCTTCTTCATCCTTCCAGCCTTGTGTGCAGTGGTGTCCAGACACCCTGAGGGAGAAAGAAGAATTTGCAGCCACAAGAAAGTTGCAGATTATGATAACATAAGTGAAAGCACATTTCTCTCTCTCTCTCTCTCTCTCTCTCTCTCTCTCTCTCTCTCTCTCTCTTTTTCTCTCTCTCTTCCTCTCTTCCTCTCCTGGCTTGACACGATAAAAAAAAAAAAAGTGAAAGCACATATTTCACTTACATTATCATAGAACCATAGTGATTGATTTCTAAATATTTCTAAAATATGAATTTATGTGTACAAATCCTGTGTTCTGTGCGTTTTCTGATTTAAGGTGTGTTTAATCTTTAATACACCCGGATTACTCTGACAGCTCTCAGGTGTTTTGGTCAGCATGGCTGTTAGACTCTCCTCTTGGATGAGAAGATGTTCTGAGACTGAGAAGCCCAGGAATCAAATATCATCGAGGGGAGAAGGCATCCAAATGGATGGGTACACGAATGTCCAGGAAACACAGAGCTCTGAGGTGGGACAATGTCCCAACGAAAGTGAATACTGAGACAGAGACACAAAAGCGAGTCACCTCAGATCTGTGAGAAAAAGCCTCCTCAAAAGAGGTGGTGCTGCTCCCAGGGGATGGTATCCTCTGCTAAACTGAGGAGCTCAGGGCTTCAGCCCTACTCCTTCTCTTTGCTTCTTCCCTTCTTCCATTCTTCTTGCCATTGCCTCTTGTCTTCTTCCGAAGAGAGTGTCACAACAGGCAGCAAGTCTCGTATAAAAGAGTTATTGGAGAGTCCAGGAGTAGTCACCTATGCTACTGGGTGGGGGCAGACAGCAGCAAGGAATGAGACAAGGCATAGTGTTTACATAGGAGTTCCTGGGGGTGGATATTTCTAGGATGGAAAGTTTCAGGATGAGGATTAGTGGGATTTTCAGTCCTGAGATTGGGGGGATGCAGAGGAATGGTGGATTCTCCTATTTAGGGATTAGTGGTTTTGTTTAAACTTTTCACCTAAAATTATGTAATCTGTGGAGAGTCCTACTGAGGGGCTAGAGATGACCTTTTGGAAAGTTACGACACTTAGTGGGTCTTCGAGAAGGGCCTGGCTGCTGGAAATCCTCAGGCAGGGGCCTGGCCACTTTTCTACCTTGAGGGTTTAAAATGTTTTTAAAGTATACAAAGTTTACAAATTTAAACAAAGGAAATCCACCTCAGGGAAAGCCTCTCCTGACACTTTAATGGCATGAATGAATATCTAACATTGGTCCTAGAACATTCTTTATCTAAAAAGAAGTTGGATCCTAGTACATTAAGTGAGTACCCCAAAGGTTGTTTGGCAGTTTATAAGTTTGCTTGGAATTACCATGTTTTAAAACAAAAAAGGACATATGATGTTCTTTGGAGGCTTTAAAAGGGATTAATGGTGCATTTTTTTCCCCTTCACTTAGAAACAGTTTTTATTTTTGTTCTCTATATGAATGGATTAAAGTTTTTCTTCACCATGAAAGCTTCTATATTTATTTATCAACAAAATTGACATTGAGGGCATTAAAACATAATATTTTGAATATCAAGTCTATTATTTTTCCTTTAGTTTCAAAGGGAGAAGTTTAGGAAATGTAAGCAAATTAATCTTCAAGTAATCAATCTACTCAAGAATAGAGGTAGTAATATATCAGCCATGAAAGTCATTATATACTTTCATGTATGTTTATTTTTAATATTTGTTTTTAAAAGTAAAATAAAGATAATAAATTAGGTGAGTGTCTCAGGCTTTTTTGAGCTGCGATGAAATACCAGGACCAAATACCAAGTTGGGCAAGAAAGTGTGTTTTTTGTTTCACTTCCATATCACCAAAGGGAGTTAGGACAGAAACTCAAGGTGCTCTAGAGGCCATGGAGGGGTGTTGCTTCCTGGCTTCCTCCCTATTACTTGCTTACTGTGCTTTCTTATAAAATCTCAGACAACCATTGTACTGGTGGCACCATGGACAGCATGCTAGACCCTCCCCCATTTCTCACTAAGGCAGAAAATTCCCTCCTGTCTAGTGTTTTGTTTTGCTTTTTTTCATAATATTGTTACTAATTGTTTAAATTTTCACATTGTGGACCATGATAGTTCTCACTTCTCAGCCCTCCCATGTCTGCACCTGTTTTGATACCCACCCTCCAATAATAATAAGGAACATAAAAGTCCAATTTAGTTAACCATACATTCACTGGAGCATGATCAAACTCTGAGTACCCAGCCCCTAAATAAAACTGAGCCTTTCTCTACATATACCCCAGAAAGAAGCAGGTAATTATAGAGAAATCCACTTATCCATTATCACATTTTTAGAGAGTTTTCTTCCATGGTTTCCTGTCTAGGTTGTTACTCTTTTTAGGGGAGGGGAAAAGGGGTTGTCACAGAAGCCTTCTTTGTCCCTCTTTCTCAACTATGAGTCTATAGTCATTGAGACTACTGCAAAAGTAGCTTCCTTGCCCTTTACACTCAGGAGCAGCATGAATCACGGTCTTCCACATGGTCCTTGGAGATAGCACCTGCCACAGACATCAGCCTGGTCTCAGGTGATGGTTCATACAGTGGACACTAGCAGTTTTATGCTGTAGCACAGGCGAGGACAACAATCATGGCCTCTGAGGCAACAATGGTCCACAGCCATTCATATCATCTCAGGCAGAAGCCTTACCCATGACCACCAACATAGATTCAGCTTGCAGCATAGCCCCAGAACCCCCAGGATATCCACATGGCCTTCAGTGGTAACATTGGGCACGGACATTAATAAGGCCCCTGGATCCAGTAGGACCTTGGATTCCGACATGATCCTTAGGAGCACTATGGACTATGGATATCAACATGGACTGATGTTGCAGCACAGGTCACTCACATCTACCTCAAGAACCTGAGGCCACATGAATGTGGTCAATGACCTGTGTAGCCAACTGAATTCCTATTAATGTCCATGGGACTTCATGCTACATTATGGAGGGTATCACATGCTGATATGATTGGCCAGTGAGAGGCAAATAACCTCAGTTTTAAAGCCCTACCTTAATAACATATTTCTAGCTTTCTTCGGAGTGTATGAAAACATCATGTACTGTGAGTAATGTTGAAAGGAAGAGGTGGTTTGGGTTAGTGGGACTAAAAATGGAAGATGAATATTGTAGGGAAGGTGCAGCTCGAAGTTGGGAAGCTAAGTCAGAGGCTAAATCAATAAGCAATGCACACAGATCTGTTCTATCAGACCCAGTCACACACAAACACAGGCAGAATTGTGCTGAGAGAAAAATTATAGAGCAGCAGCTTTCAGAGGGAACGTTGGAAATTTTAAGTAGAACATCAGAAAGATCAGAAAATGCATAGATTATATATACATATATACATATATTTATGCATTATTTAAGAATATTGAACTTTATTCATGTGTAAATTTACTTATGTACTTATTATTCAGTTTCTCTTCCTCTCTCTGTCTCTCTACCTCTCCCTTCCCCTCTCCCTCACCCTCCCATACCTCTCTCTATCTTTGTGTCTGACTGTGTGTATGGAATGTTTGTTCAGATACCTGTAGAAACTAGAAAAGGGTTTCTGTTTCCCTGGAAATGGGTGGTTGTGAGCTGTGATTTGGTTGGTGGCCACCAATTCCCAGACAAATACAATTATTCCTAATCTCTGCACAATTTCTCCAAACTGAACACACTCTTGTATTTATTACAACTACCATATTATTAAACTCCAAAACCTTACAGTGAGGTTCAATAGTGCACAAGATTTTATGGATACATTTTCATTGTTATCTTGTGTAATTGAATTTAATATTCAGAATTATTTCAAGGTGCTGAAAAACTCACAACCCAACATATCCCTCTCCTTTCCAGAGATGTTGTTTACCTTATTTTTTATTAATGTATTTATTTGTTCACTTTGCATCCCAATTGCAGCACTCTTTCTTCCTTCTAGTACTCCCCTCAAAGGTCCCTCCTTCAACCACCCCTACTTTTGCTCTCTGAAAAGGGGGAGGACCTCCACTTGGGTGCCAACCCATCCTGGCACTTCAAGCCACTGCAGGACTAGGCATATCCTTTCCTACTGAGGCCAGACATGACAGTCCAGTTAGGGGTACAGGTTCTACAGGCAGGCAATAGAGTCAGGGTAAGTCCAGAGTCCACTTGTTGGGGGATCCACATAAAGACTAATCTGCACATCTGCTACCTATGTGCGTGTGGCCTACGTCCAGCCCTTGTATGTTCTCCAGTTGCTGGTTCAGTCCCTGGGAGGCCAGAAGGGTCAAGATTAGCTGACTTTGTTGGTCCTTTTCTGGAGTCCCTGTGCTCTTTGGGTTCCTCAATTCCTCCCCAATTCTTCCACAAGACTTCTCAAGCTCGGTCTAACTTTTGACTGTCGGTCTTTGCATCTGTTTAGTTAGCTGTTAGGTAGAGCTTCTCAGAGAACTGTTTTTGCTACACTGCTCCAATAGATACCAACAGCCTGAGGCTCCAAGGAAGCTGAAGGAGGAAAGCGGGTCTGCAGTGTGTACCTACGGTTCCTTTGAGGACAGCTAGGCACATGTCCCCCGAGATCTTCAGGTGTTGCTATTGCATTCATTAATGTTTGTCTCACACAGGGTACTGGTGTATCTAGTCCACCAGTGACAAATACAGTTGTCATTGTTGTCTTCACCTGTTATATCATTGTTAAAAGACTGACCAACAAAGAGGAAGAAACACTCCAATGAAAGTTTTATGGCCAAGAGTATATTGACAGTACAAATTAGACTTGATAGCTTTAAAGATAAGCAGCAAAATGGATGCAAAGCAATGTAGATGGGAAACAAGGGTGGATCTTAAGAAAATTTGGGGAAGGGAATGATTGTAATTAAAACATATATAAAAAAATCTCAGAAACTAATATAAAAGTTGAGCAACAGGAGCAATAATAACAACAGCTGAGATTTTACTTAAGATAATTTTCTTTAGCTTCTAAAGATTACTTCTTTTATTTTTGAGTTTTAAATACACCCTCCTTTTAATCCATCACATACATCTCTCCTTTATTTCTTTCAAATCTGTTGCATGCACACACACACACACACACACACACACACATTTCTAAATACGTAAACACAACATACAAAGTCTGTATACTTTTGCTTATGTGTATTTCTCAAGGATAATAATTTATTAATGAATAACCAATTATCTTTTATATTAAAATATCCCTTTGACAATGGTGCAAGTGTGTATTCAGAACCTGAGGATGATTTTTTCCTCCTCTTCCTCCTCCTTCTTTCTTCTTCTCCTTATTTTATTTCCTTACATTCCTAATGTTGCCCACATACCTAGTCCCGACACCCTGAGTTCTTAATGCCATATCACCTCCATCAGGGTCTGAGCAGGTACTCCCCCACTTGCCCACCCACTCTCACTTCACCTCTGCCAGCATCCCTCTTCTCATGTTTCCACAGATTTAAGTGAACCCTCTCTCACTAAGAACAGAAAGGCAGTCCTCTGCTGCATATGTGCCCAGGGCAACAGACCAGCCCATGTATGTTCTTGGTTGGTGGATTAGTCTCTGGGAATTCTGAGGGGTTTGGGTTAGTTGACATTGTTGTTCTTCCTATGAGGTTGCATTCCCCCTCAGCTCCTTCAGTGCTTCCTCTACTTCATTGGGATCGCCAACCTCAATCCAATGGTTGGCTCTAAGTATCTGCATCTGTCTCATTCAGGTGCTGGTAGAGCTTCTCAGAGGACAGCCATGCCAGTCTCCTTTCTGCAAGCACTACATGGCATCAGAAATAATGTAATAATTTGATGTGTGGGCATTCGATGGATACCATGCTGGGCTGGTCACTGGATGGCCTTTCCTTCAGTCTTTCCCTCAGTGTGTAAACTGACAACTTCATAAATGCAAGGACTTGAGTTGAGATTCCCAATGCCCACAGAAAACATGTACATATTTCTACGTGTCTATAACGCAGTGTTAATGATGGAGACAGGCAGTTCCTGGGGATGTTGACTGGCTTGTCTAGCTCAGTGAGTTCCACCTCCAGTCACAGACCTTCTATCAGCAAATAATGTGGAAAACAATAGAATAAAGTGTCTGACATCCACATTTGTCCTCCAAATATGCACATATTAGCATGTGTGCCTGTACACACTACCCAACCCACGTTAGAGTAGGGTACATCCTAATTGTCTTAAATTTAATTGCATCCTACCATGATGATTTAAGGCTTGTAGTCATGTGACTTTCTTTCCAGCTGATACACAAAGGCTGTTGCTGTGCATTATTTCACCGATTTCTTTATGTATTAGAAATTGATGAGATGAATTACATCAGGCCTGAAGACCAACGTGATCCTGAGGGCTCCTTTGTGGATACTATTTTACTTTTCACCCTCTAAGAAGTTACCCTGTGGTATAACTAGAGAAGAGATAGACATGTATCTTCCCTGTAGACACATAATGAGCTTTCTGAGATATGTATGTTTATTCATGGCACATTTAAAAACATACATATGTCAGATTAATAGTATTTTTTATTTCTTTTATATGTATGTGGTTTATGTGCATATATGTGTATGTGAGTGTGGTAGACTTATTTTCTAATTACTTCTCCACTTTTATTTTTCAAGACATGGTCTGAACCTTAAATTTTAAAAAAAAATTATACTGACTGGCCAGAAAGCCTCAGACAGGCCTTTATTGCTGCTTTCTAGTGCTTGGATTAGTATTACAGGTGCTTGGCTTTATGTAGGTTGATGCTGACCATCACATGTGGGCTTTTTTGGTGCTACAAGCCTTTTACCATCTGAACCATCTTCCCATCAAGAGTTATCTAGTATTTTGTAGGCAATAGCATATTTGAATTATTGGGAAATAAGCAACATTATAATGGCCTTGCATTATATACTGGATTGGTGTTGGACTTTTGACTGAAACATTTACAAGATTCTACCACATTTTATTTCTGTTTGCAAACAAGAGAGCAAATAAATGATATATATTCATTACTACTCTAACTTTGTTCATCCCACTGAGGATTATATACTAGTCATCTTAGAATCATGAATCATGAATACACTCATACTCTTGGAAACATCAAGATTACTCTCCACCATTATGCTTTACTGTACATTAACACATTTAGTGTTTGTATTAAATATTTCCCCAATGTGACAGGATAAAAAATATTGTAATTATTCATGGATCCCAGGAAAGTTATAAGGACATTATTACATACAAAACTATGGTTTTCTTTAAAAGTTTATGTGCTTTCAGAGAACCAATATGAGCAATAGCATTCTCACTATGAGAAGTTCTTAACTGTTTCCAAGGAGAAATGTCGAAAGATACCTTTGGACATGTCTCCTCTGTCCTGTCAGACATCACAATTTCAATTGTAAAGCTATACTGAGCAGGTGAATATGCACACAAACATAAGCTTGTTCAGATTATTGTCATTTCTAAGTTTAAATTTTTAAATTTAAGTGGTAAATGCAGAGTTACAGCTGTTTAGACTGAAATACCTCCTCAAGGCATCTGTGTCTTCAGTGCTCCAAAAAGAAACTGCTGTCCTGTTTTTTCTACCTGGTGACTACAGTTCTGAGAGTTTCTAGGGCTTCATAAGTGATTACTTAATAAATGGAAGTTAGGAATGTGGACCCTTGGTTGCCTATTACAATGTTCATTCTCTTTTCAGCATGTCTCCAGGAGTGAGTAATTAAATCCCAGGGAGAGAAAGATTAAATAGTCAATATAACCAATGATTACAGAGACCAGAGGAGTAGTTATACTGATGCAGTAAGATTAAAAGTGGACGTTTTCTATCAGTTCCCATGAGCCGGATCTGCTCGCCGTGGCTGCTACTCAACCAGTCAATAAGCCACCCTCACCAAGCATGCACAAACACACACACACACGCACGTACGCACGCACGCACGCACGCACGCACACATGCACATGCACAAGCACACACACACACAGACACACACAGACACACACACACACCTCTCGTTCTGTGGGCTCTTGCACGTTCTCACTTGGACAGCAGAACCAGATCCACATGCTCCAAGAGCCTCTCAGCCATTTGTTTCACACATTGTTCTTTGTAGTCTGGTACATCAAAGTTCCAGAAACTTAAGTAATTTAGCAATTAGATTTACATGTTAAATTCCCAATCCACAATACATCCACAGAATAAATTCACTGCCAATTAATAAAGATAGAAACCACCCACCTAGGCAAGATAAAATTGACCCAGACCACCTGGATCAGAATCATCTTCCTCCTTCCCCACTGACCCTTCTTTCTCACCCAATGACAAGCTACTCCTTATCCTGGACCCGCCTTGCTATGTAATCAATCATCCTACATTATATGATCCTCTATCAAATGTGCAAGTTACATATTTTGTGTTTAAATGCAATCTTTGATTAAGTAGTAATTATGATTAAGTGGGAACCCACTCATAATTTTTGGGAGAATAATTGAAATAAAACATTATTTTTTGAAACTGAACATATAACCACAGAAACATGTGATAACAGAAAGATAGAACTCCAAGAAAATAACACAACCAGAGTGAGTAGATGTATGAATTATATAATAATAATTATAAAAAGTCCTTGTGAAAAGTTTATGTGTCATTGGCATATGCTAATGTGTACCTGTTCAAATTATACAATATGGTCTTCATCATGTGTATAAATATAGGAAACTATCTGTAAATATGCTCTCCAAAGCCAAAAATGACTTCAAGTTTCTTTTTAGTCCTTTTGTTCCATTCTTCAACTCCAGGTGAATGATTGCTTATCTTCTGCAGTATTCATGTTGCCATTTTTGAAACAGTATATGTGGTGCACTGCAATATTCTGTTTTGACTATTCTTTTTTGTTTTTTATTGGATATTTTATGAACTTACACTTCGATGTTATCCTGTCTTTTGGTTTCGCCCTCACCAATTCATCCTCCATCTCCCCCTGCTTCTATGAGGATGCTCACCTTTCCCAACCACCCACTCCCAGATCAACACCCTGTCATTTCCCTACACTAGGGGAACAGGTCTTCAAAAGACCAAGTGCTTCTTCTCCTGTTGAATCAAGACAATGCCATCCTCTGCTACATACATAGCTGGAGCCATCGGTCCCTCCATGTGTGACTTTTGGTTAGCAGTTTAGTCCTTCGGAGACCTGGGGTGTCTGTTTGGTTGATATTGTTGTTCATCCTATGGGGTTGCAAATCCATTCAGCTCCTTCAGTCATTTTTCTAACTCTTCCATTGGAGTCATTCGAATGGTTACCTACAAGCATCCTCATCTGCATCAGTAAGGCTCTGGCAGAGCCTCTCAGAAGACATTGATTATCAGGCCCCAGTCAGCAAGCACTTCTTGGAATCAACAATAGTAACTGGGTTTATGGCACGGATCTCCATGTAGGGCAGTCTCTGGATGGCCTTTCCTTCAGTCTCTCATCCACTCTTTGTCCCTGTATTTCCTCATTTTTTCCCACTTCTAAGAAGGACTGAACACTTTTGTCTTCTTTCTTCTTGAGCTTCATATGGTCTATCAATTGTGTCTTGTATATTCTGGGCTTTTGGGCTAATGTCCACTTATCAGTGAGTGCATCCCAAGTGTGTTTTTCTGTGATTGGGTTACCTCACTCAGGATGAAATTTTCTAGTTCATTCCATTTACCTATAAATTTCATGAAGTCATTGTTTTTGATAGCTGAGTAATATTCCATTGTGTAGATGTACCACATTTTTTGAATCCACTCCTCTGTTGAAGGGCATCTGGGTCCTTTCCAGTTTCTGGCTATTATAAATAAGGCTGCTATGAACATAGTGGAGCATGTGTCTTTTTATATGCTGGGGCATCTTTTGGGTATATGCCCAAGAGAGTTATAGCTGTATCTATTGAGACCTGTTTTATGACCAATTATATGGTCAATTTTGGAGAAAGTACCATGAGGTGGTGAGAAGAAGGTATATCCTTTTGTTTAGGATAGAGTGTTCTATAAATAACTATTCAGTGCATTTGGTTCCTGACTTCTCATAGTCTGATTATGTCTCTGTTTAATTTCTGTTTCCATGATCTGTCCATTGATGAGAGTGGGGTATTGAAATCTCCTACTATTATTGTGTGAGGTACAATGTGTGCGTTGAGCTTTAGCAAGGTTTCATTTATGTATGTAGGTGCCCTTGTATTTGGATCATAGATATTTAGGATGGAGAGTTCATCTTGGTGGATTTTTCCTTTTATGAATATGAAGTGTCTCCCTTATCTGTTTTGATAACTTTTTTGTACTCAAAGAATCAACAGAACCAAAAGTTGGTCTTTCAGAAAATCAACAAGATAGATAAACAGTTAGCTAGACTAACAAGAGGACACAGAGAATGTGTCCAAATTAACAAAATCAGAAATGAAAAGGGAGATGTAACCACAGAATCAGAGGAAATTCAAAAAAATCATCAGATCCTACTCCAAAAGCCTATATTCAACAAAACTTGAAAATCTGCAGGAAATGGACAATTTTCTAGACAGATACCAGGTACCGAAGTTAAATCAGGAACAGATAAACCAGTTAAACAACCCCATAACTCCTAAAGAAATAGAAGCAGACATAAAAGGTCTCCCAACCAAAAAGTGCCCAGGTCCAGATGGTTTCAGTACAGAATGCTATCAGAACTTCATAGAAGAACTCATACCAATACTATCCAAACTATTCCACAAAATTAAAACAGATGGAGCGCTACCCAATTCCTTATATGAAGCCACAATTACTCTTATACCTAAACCACACAAAGAACCAACAAAGAAGGAGAACTTCAGACCAAGTTCCTTTATGAATATCGAGATTCTTACAAACCGAATCCAAGAGCACATCAAAACAATCATCCGTCATGATCAAGTAGGCTTCATCCCAGGCATGCAGGGATGGTTTAATATATGGAAAACCATCAACGTAATCCATTATATAAACAAACTGAAAGAACAAAACCACATGATCATTTCATTAGATGCTGAGAAAGCATTTGACAAAATTCAACACCACTTCATGATAAAAGTCCTGGAAAGAATAGGAATTCAAGGCCCATACCTAAACATAGTAAAAGCCATATACAGCAAACCAGTAGCTAACATTCAACTAAATGGAGAAAAACTTGAAGCCATCCCACTAAAATAAGGGACTAGACAAGGCTGCCCACTCTCCCTACTTATTCAATATAGTTCATGAAGTTCTAGCCAGAGCATTCAGACAACAAAAGGAGATCAAAAGGATACATATTGGAAAAGAAGAAGTCAAAATATCATTATTTGCAGATAATATGATAGTATATTTAAGTGATCCCAAAAGTTCCACCAGAGAACTGCTAAACCTGATAAACACCTTCAGCAAAGTGGCTGGGTATAAAATTAACTCAAATAAATCAGTAGCCTTCCTCTACACAAAAGAGAAACAAGCCAAGGAAGAAATTAGGGAAACGACACCTTTCATAATAGTCCCAAATAATTTAAAATACCTCGGTGTGACTTAACCAAGCAAGTCAAAGATCTGTATGATAAGAATTTCAAGCTTCTGAAGAAAGAAATTGAAGAAGACCTCAGAAGATGGAAATATCTCCCATGCTAATGGATTGGCAGGGTTAATGGGGTAAAAATGGCCATTTTACCAAAAGTGATCTACAGATTCAATGCAATCCCCATCAAAATACCAATCCAATTCTTCATAGAGTTAGACAGAACAATTTGCAAATTCATCTGGAAAAGCAAAAAACCCAGGATAGATAAAACTATCCTCAACAATAAAAGGACTTCCAGAGAATCACTATCCCTGAACGCAAGCAGTATTACAGAGCAATAGTGATAAAAACTGCATGGTATTGTTTCAGAGACAGACAGATAGAGCAGTGGAATAGAATTGAAGACACAGAAATGAACCCACACACCTATGGTCACTTGATTTTTGACAAAGGAGCCAAAACCATCCAATGGAAAAAAGATAGCATTTTCAGCAAATGGTGCTGGTTCAATTGGAGGTCAGCATGTAGAAGAATGCAGATCGATCCATGCTTATCACCCTGTACAAACCTTAAGTCCAAGTGGATCAAGGACCTCCACATCAAACCAGATACACTCAAACTAATAGAAAAAAAAAGTGGGGAAGAACATCAAATACATGGGCACTGGAGAAAATTTCCTGAACAAAACACCAATGGCTTATGCTCTAAGATCAAGAATCGACAAATGAGATCTCATAAAACTGCAAACATTCTGTAAGGCAAAGAACACTTTTGTTAGGACAAAACAGCAACCAACAGACTGTGAAAAGAATTTTACTAATCCTACAACTGATAGAAGGCTTATATCAAAAATATACAAAGAACTTAAGAAGTCAGACTGAAGGGAGACAAATAACCCTATTAAAAATGGGGTTCAGAGCTAAACAAAGAATTCACAGCTGAGGAATGTCGAATGGCTGAGAAACACCCAAAGAAATGTTCAACATCTTTAGTCATAAGGGAAATGCAAATCAGAACAACCCTGAGATTTCACCTCACACCAGTAAGAATGGCTAAGATCAAAAACTCAGGTGACAGCAAATGCTGGCGAGGATGTGGAGAAAGAGGAACACTCCTTCATTGTTGGTGGGATTGCAGACTGGTACAACCATTCTGGAAATCACTCTGGAGGTTCCTCAGAAAATTGGACATTGAACTACCTGATGACCCAAGTATACCTCTTTTAGGCATATACTCAAAAGATGCCCCAACATATAACAAAGACACATGCTCCACTATTTTCATAGCCGCCTTATTTATAATAGCCAGAAGCTGGAAAACCCAAATGCCCTTCAACAAAGGGATACAGAAAATCTGGTACATCTACACAATGGAATATTACTCATCTATCAAAAACAATGACTTTATGAAATTCATAGGCAAATGGATGGAACTGCAAAATATCATCCTGAGTGAGGTAACCCAATCACAGAAAAACACACATGGTATGCACTCATTGATAAATGGATATTAGCCCAAATGCTCGAATTACCTCAGATGCACAGAACACATGAAATTCAAGAAGGATGACCAAAATGTGAATGCTTCACTCCTTCTTTAAAAGGGGAACAAGTATACCCTTTGGAGGGAATAGGGAGGCAAAGTTTAGATCAGAGGCAGAAGGAACACCCATTCAGAACCTGCCCCACATGTATATATGTATCATCCCATATGGATACATGTATCCATCTTATATAGCCACCAAACTATATAAGATGGATGAAGCAAAGAAGGGCAGGCTGACAGTAACCGATGTAGATCTTTCCTGAGAGACACAGCCAGAATACAGCAAATACATAGGAGAATGTCAGCAGCAAACCATGGAACTGAGAACAGGACCACAGTTGAAGAAGTCAGAGAAAGCACTGAAAGAGCTTGAAGGGGCTTGAGACCCCATATATACAACAATGCCAACCAACCAGACTTTCCAGGGACTAAACCACTACCCAAAGACTATACATGGACTGACCCTGGGCTCCAACTGCATATGTAGCAATGAATAGCCTAGTAAGAACACCAGTGGAAGGGGAAGCCCTTGGTCCTGCCAAGACTGAATCCCCATTGAATGTGATTGTTGAGGGGAGGGCGGTAATGGGGAGGATGGAGAGGGGAACACCAAAAGAGAAGGGGTTAGGGTGATGTTGGCCCAGAAACTGGGAAAGGGAATAAAAATCGAAATGTAAATAAGAAATACCCAAGTTAATAAAGATGAAAAAATTATATCTTTAACAGTTGATGATGAAAAACACATTTATCTGCTTAATAAGCCATTTAGTTATATATTTTATGAAATGGACATTCAAGATGGAGTTGCAGCCCAAGATTACAATGTTTTTCTGGTGCCCTGTGATCTGAAGTAACAAGTTTAAAAATGGCTGTTCAAGGCTAATATGAATTTAAAATAGTGATACAGAAAAATCAAAGCATGACACATGCCTTAGTGAATCACCGTGGAATTCTCTGAAACTTTCATGTACACATGTAGAAAGTTGAGTATAACTTTATAGTAATTTATATTTTTCCTGAAAATTCATATACCATCATGAAAATCATATATTGTACTTTTGTTCCATGATAAATACTGAAGACTGGTAGTGAAAGCCTCCTGTTTCTTTGAAATATAATGGCTTTTAATCCAATCATTATTTTTTAAAGAACATCTCATATATCATGTTGTGCTTGTTAAAGATCAACAATAACTTTTACGCACATATTGAAACATCTCTTGTTTGTTCTAAAAATAACATTTTAAAGTGCAGAAGGTGATCTTTGCTCTATCATCTATACTACATTAATAAGGGAGTCAAATATTAAAGATTGAAGAATAACCTATTTCTGCCTCATGTTGTTTATGGTATATTATAAGTAATTAATCTTCAACCATTTTTAGCTCCAGCATTTTATATTGGCATAATGTATATTAGAATATTCATAAAATATCTATTCAAGGCCTTTTGTTTAAAGACCCATTATTTTACAAATAATGGACTTTAAAGTTCTTGGCAATATGATAGGTATGAGAGAGATAATTAAATCTTTTGATGATTTTGCCTCTCCAGTGTGTCTAATATTTATTGTGGTTTCTATCGCTGCACAAACAAGGCTATATGTGGATGGATGCGTACACTTTATTATTTGGAAATAGCTTACACTTAGCTCAGTGAAAATATTCTCAGTTATTTCTGTTTTCTAGGGAGCTCATAGCAACTACTAGTTGTTAAGTGGAAGGAATGTCAGATATTATAGAAAAAAAGTAGGTAGGATATTCTGGACATTTCCTTCTTTTTAGCTTTTATTTTTGTTTTTTTTTTAATTGGATATATTTTATTTACATTTTAAATATTTTCTCCTTTCCTGGCTTCCCATCCATAACCCCCCTATTCCATCTCCCCTCTCCCTTCTGCTATGAGGGTGTTCTCTCACCCATTCACCCACCCTTTCCCACCTGCCTGCCCTGACATTCCCATATATTGGGGTGTCCGATGTTGGCAGGACCAAGGACTTGTCCACAACAAGGCCATCCTCTACTATGCATGCAGCTAGAGCCATGGGTCTGTCCACGTGTACTCTTTGGATGGCGGTAAGTCCCTGGGAGCTCTGGTTGGTTGGAATTGTTCTTATGGGGTTGCAAACCCCATTCAGCTCTTTCAATCCTCTCTTTAATTCCTCCAATGGGCACCCCATTATCAGTTCAATAGTTGACTGTGAGATTCCACCTCTGTATTTGTCATGCTATGGCAGACCCTCTCAGGAGACTGCTATATCAGGCTCCTGTCAGCATGCAGTTTTTGGCATCATGGCATCAGCAATATTGTCTGGGATTGGTGGATATATATATGCTTGATTCCCCAGGTACAGCAGTCAATGAATGACTATTTCTTCCATCTCTACTACAAACTTTGTCTCCTTATCTCCTTCTATGAGTATTTTTGTTTTCCCTTCTAGGAAGGACTGAAGCATCTATACTTTGAGCTTCATGTGGTCTGTGGATTGTATCTTGGGTAATCTGAACTTCGGGGCTAATATCCACTTATCAGTGAGTGTATAACATGTTGGTTTTTTTGTGATTGGGTTACCTCACTCAGGATGATCCTTTCTAGTTCTATTCATTTTCCTATGAGTTTCATAAAGTCATTGTTTTTAATAGCTAAGTAGTAATTCATTGTGTAAATGTACCAAATTTCTTTATCCATTCCTCTGTTGAATGACATCTAGGTCCTTTTGAGCTTCTAGCCATTATATATAAGACTAATATGAACATGATGTAGCATGTGTCCCTATTGTATTTTGGAGCATATTTTGGTTATATGCACAGGAGTGGTATAGCTAGGTCCTCAGGTAGTAACATGTCCAATTTTCTGAGGAACCACCAAACTGATTTTGAAAGTGATTGTACCAGTTTCCAATCCTACCAACAATGGAGGAGAGTTCCTCTTTCCCCAAATTATTGACAGCATCTGCTGTTACCTGAATTTTTGAACATTTCATTCTCACTGGTGTAAGGTAGAATCTCAGGGTTGTTTTTATTTGCATTTCCCTGATGACTAAGGATGTTTAACATTTCTTTAGGTACTTGTCAGCTACTCAGTATTCCTCAGTTGAAAATTCTTTGTTTAGCTCTGTAGTCCATTTTTAATAGGGTTATTTTATTCTCTGAAATCTACCTTCTTGAATTCTTTGGATATTAACCCTCTATCTGATGTAGAATTGGTAAAGATCTTTTGATTGCCAGTTTATCCTAAAGACAGTGTCCTTTGCCTTACAGCAACTCTGCAATTTTATGAAGTCCCATTTGTAGATTCTTGATCTTAGGGAGTAAGCCACTGGTGTTCTCTGTTCATGAAATTTTCCCCAGTGCCCTCTTTTTCTTCTATTAGATTGAGTGTATCTGGCTTTATGTGGATATTTGCTTAATAAAAATGTTTTAGTTAGTACCTCTTGGACAAGATAAGTTGGGACATTCCAAGTTAAAGGTCATCTGACCATCTCTCAATTAGAACTGCTAATTACTGAGAAAAACAAAGATTTGTATAAAGTAATAAGTGAAGAACATGAAGAGTATTTCTACTTTCACTTCCTTGGAATATGTCAAGGAGATATTGTAAACATTCAAGGACATTGGTTATCTTCCAATTCATAGAAAGTGGGACTGTCCTAATCTTGGATACACCAGTTTTACCTAAGACCATGTAACAAAGGCTATTTCTCAGTAAAGAATATATGCTGTATTATGTACATCATTACTTCAATCAATACATATGTATTGTACTTAGGCTAAAACATTGTGTTCTATAGTATGTAAATAAAATTAGTTGCAAAGAAGTTAGGGTTAGTTTGTAAACTATGTAAATTTAAATAAACCAGCAGATACTTCTTTATTTTCTTCATACTTAACTAAGTTTTATATTGAATTATTCATACCTTATATAATGTAGACAGACGTGAATTGCAATGTTTTAGAGTCCAAAACAATTGAAGATTGCTGTCTTGTAGGGAATTGAAATTCATTTAAAAATTCTACATACTAGGCAAAACATAAAATATATGGTCAGAATGGAAAGAGAAGGAAGATATAGAATGTATCTTATATAATAGAATAATTCTCTTAATTTTTGTAAGATATTCTTGAAAATTTTCTGCATTCTTCTCTCACAGAATAAATACTGACCACATTTGCCCGTTCATTCTCTCCTATCCTCTCAGTACCACCCCATCATCTCTTTTCTCCTCCAGATCCATTGGTATTCCTTTCCCCTTCAGATATGATCAGGTCTTTCAGGGATATCAACCAAACACACTGTCATAAGATGTAAAAAGACTAGGCACAAACCCTAATAGCAGGTCCACTAGGAGGAGAGTTACAAACACATGTGAAAGAGTCAAAGACACCACCATTCCCTTTGTTAGGAGTCACACAAAACACCAAGCTCATTTGTTGAATTTTCAGAGTACCTAAGGCAGACCCATGTTGATTCTGATTGCTCTATCAGTCTCTAATAGCCCTTATGAGCCCTGCTTAGTTGATACCCTAGGCTGTGTTCTCCTGGTGTCCTTGACCTCCATGGCTCCTACAGATTTTATCCCTTTCTTTAATCAAGTTCCTAAGCTCTGAGTAGTGGAACACAATTGAGATTTCCAATGTTGGCTCTCTACTAGGTTTGGTTGTTGGTCTCTACATTTACCTGCATCAATTACCAGAGAAAGCTCTTCTGGTGATGATTGCGCTAGGTTCCAATATATGAGCTTAGCAGAATATCATTAGGAAATATTTTATTAATTTTTTATCCTTGGTCTCCATTATATCTAGCTTCAATTCTTGGTCATTCAGGTAGTGTTGCTCACTCGCTTCCTTTTTTGGCATAGGCCTTCATTTCTTAGCCCATCTTAGGAGTGTGGTAGAATGTAGGATGAAAATTTTGTGCTACAATTGTTGTCCCAGTCTAACCACTGAAATATTCTGGATTATAGAAGATGGCCAGGTCAGGCTCTGAATCCTCTATTATTAGGTGTCTTTGATAGAGTTACCCTCAGAGAATCCTGGTAGTTTCTACTGTATTGAGTTTCTACATTGTCCCCAAATACCCTCCAGTTCTATTCATCTCTTTTTCTCATCTCTCCCTCCATTTCTTCTCTTTTGATCCCTCTTATTCCTATTCCCACCTGCCTCCAATCCACTCACAAAATCTATTTTGTTTTTCCTTCCAGGGAGATCCACGTATATCCCTCAGAATCCTCTTTGTTACTTAGTCTTTCTGGTTCTGTGGATTGCAGTGTGATTTTTTTTTATGCTCATGTGAATAGATTTGGTTTCTTTTAGACAGGTTATATATTCCATTCTTGTATCAAACTTTTGATCCCTATCTTCATTTTTCTGTCTCTTAAGTGCTATGTTATAGTGTACAACACTACATGTAGATATGAGTAGACAATTTTCTTCAATATATTTAAAATTATTAAATTAGGATTTTAAAATACCGTCATGCTTCTATTTTAAAAATAGCACGTACTTTATCCTTCCTAAGAGAGTTTTTGTCAGTGTCATGAGCTGTTTTACTTACTTTCTTCTTTATTTTTTATGATACTGCTTTTCTTTAAACATCCGCACAACCCTTCAAACCATAATGTTACAGCAAGCACTGTATGGGAATGGATTGAGCATTGGACTTTTGCAATGAAAGTGAAGATTACTGTGGATTTCTACCAGTTAATGAAAAACATTCCTGGGCAGGTAACCTGGAGTAGTGCCACTATGGTGTAAATTAATAGCTGGTATCATCAGCTCTTAGTTGACAAATGAATAATGATTCTTTGGTGTACTGTTTGCAAGAAAGATGATTTATTCTTGACTCACTGCAGTTTAGCTGTTGGAATTTTATGTATGAAGGAAATTTCAGTATTTTTCTTGCCAGTAGAACTATGTCTTAGATTGATAGCCAGGCTATATAATCTCACAGAGTGAATAGTGACAACAAAATTACAAAACAAACAAATAAAAAACCAAAAACAACAAACATACAAACAGAAAACCTAAACAAAATTGTTCTAGTTAATTCTTATATTTTAAACAAATTCAAGTTTCTAGCTCAATTTGAAAAGTGTATCATGTCTTCATTTACATCAACCATTGCTGGCTAGCTTTTCTTGGCTATAATAGAACTTTTGCTTTGGTGGCTTTAGGTACTGTACAAACTGAGTTAATAAAAGGCCTCTCTTAGGAAAAGGCTAAGATTTGTGTAGAGGCCTGAATGCTAATCTTTCTAACTCAGATCATCAGTGGGTAAATAACTATCTAAAAGCAAAAAGAATAATAATCTTCTGAAAAGTGCGTGTTTCAAAACACTGAACATTTTCTGGTAAAAGCTCTGATGTCAAGCAAGTTGATGGCACAGGGACTGTTTACATTCCATTGTTAAGTGCATTTTCAACCTTATGCCAAGTCATCCCATTTCCAGACAGACTTACATTTAATCCTTTCTCTAAAGAACTTCACAAAGAACAACTGAATGAACTTTCAACCCCTCACTCTGTCTTTTTGCTTATAGATGATACTAATTTTCTATTTGGTGTGCTGAAGTTAAAATGAGTTTTGGGAATACGAGAACTTCTGTTTGCTTTTGGAAATGAAACTAATTCAGGAAACTCCTGTAAGCTATAAAATGATGCTCTTGGTAGAGCATGTGGAAAGTTAATAACATCTTAGATGAATAAAATCTCTGTTCTAGCACAAAATTTAACGTGATTGGTGTCACGTTTCTTAAGTTTAAAATAAAATAAGTTTAATTTAATGTAGCTTTCATCAGATTTTTTTAAGAATACCTTTTCTAATTTTCTTATTTGTGTTTGTGTATGTGCTTACATGCACAAGCATTTGCATTGACCAGTAGGAATCAGAGACTGAAATTAAGTTTCTCCCTCTATTTCTCTACTTGATTTAAGAGACCTAGCCTTTTTGAAACTTAGACTCAACCTTTCAGTCAGGCTAAGAGATCAGCGATCCACAGGGATCAGCCCATCTCTGTCCCCTTGGCATCGGTGTTACAGATGTCCTCTCCAATGCCTGGCTTCTTTTTTTTTTTTTTTTTTTTTTTTTTTTATTAACTTGAGTATTTCTTATGTACATTTGAGTGTTATTCCTTTCCGGTTTCCAGGCAAACATCCCTTCCCTCCCCCCCTTCCTTATGGGTGTTCCCCTCCCCACCCTCCCCCCATTGCCGCCCTCCCCACGACAGTCTAGTTCACTGGGGGGTTCAGTCTCTTCCAGTTCTTTTCTGATTCCTTCAACGGGGGTCCTATTCTCAGTTCAGTGGTTTGCTGCTGGCGCGCCTCTGTATTTGGATGGTTTGGGCTCCTTTGTCAAAAATCAAGTGACCATAGGTGTGTGGGTTCATTTCTGGGTCTTCAATTCTATTCCATTGGTCTATCTGTCTGTCTCTGTACCAATACCATGCAGTTTTTATCACTATTGCTCTGTAATACTGCTTGAGTTCAGGGATAGCGATTCCCCCTGAAGTCCTTTTATTGTTGAGGATAGTTTTAGCTATCCTGGGTTTTTTGTTATTCCAGATGAATTTGCAAATTGTTCTGTCTAACTCTTTGAAGAATTGGATTGGTATTTTGATGGGGATTGCATTGAATCTGTAGATCGCTTTTTGTAAAATGGCCATATTTACTATATTAATCCTGCCAATCCATGAGCATGGGAGATCTTTACATCTTCTGAGATCTTCAATTTGTTTCTTCAGAGGCTTGAAGTTCTTATCGTACAGATCTTTTACTTGTTTGGTTAAAGTCACACCGAGGTACTTTATATTATTTGGGTCTATTATGAAGGTGTCGTTTCCCTAAATTCTTTCTTGGCTTGTTTCTCCTTTGTGTAGAGGAAGGCTACTGATTTATTTGAGTTAATTTTATACCCAGCCACTTTGCTGAAGTTGTTTATCAGCTTTAGTAGTTCTCTGGTGGAACTTTTGGGATCATTTTAAATATACTATCATATCATCTGCAAATAGTGATATTTTGACTTCTTCTTTTCGATCTGTATCCTTGACCTCCTTTTGTTGTCTGATTGCTCTGGCTAGAACTTCCAAGAACTATATTGAATAAGTAGGGGAGAGTGGGCAGCCTTGTCTAGTCCCTGATTTTAGTGGGATTGCTTCAAGTTTCTCTCCATTTAGTTTAATGTTAGCCACTGGTTTGCTGTATATGGCTTTTACTATGTTTGGTATGGGCCTTGGTTTCCTATTCTTTCCAGGACTTTTATCATGAAGGGTGTTGAATTTTGTCAAATGCTTTCTCAGCATCTAATGAAATGATCATGTGGTTTTGTTCTTTCAGTTTGTTTATATAATGGATCACGTTGATGGTTTTCCATTATATTAAACCATCCCTGCATGCCTAGGATGAAGCCTACTTGATCATAGTGGATGATTGTTTTGATGTGCTCTTGGATTCGGTTTGCCAGAATTTTGTTGAGTATTTTTGCGTCGATGTTCATAAGGGAAATTGGTCTGAAGTTCTCTTTCTTTGTTGGGTCTTTGTGTGGTTTAGGTATAAGAGTAATTGTGGCTTCATAGAAGGAGTTCGGTAGTGCTCCATCTGTTTCAATTTTGTGGAATAGTTTGGATAATATTGGTATGAGGTCTTCTATGAAGGTCTGATAGAATTCTGCACTAAACCCGTCTGGACCTGGGCTCTTTTTGGTTGGGAGACCTTTAATGGCTGCTTCTATTTCCTTAGGAGTTATGGGGTTGTTTAACTGGTTTATCTGTTCTGATTTAACCGGTACCTGGTATCTGTCTAGGAAATTGTCCATTTCCTGCAGATTTTCAAGTTTTGTTGAATATAGGCTTTTATAGTAAGATCTGATGATTTTTTGAATTTCCTCTGAATCTGTAGTTATGTCTCCCTTTTCATTTCTGATTTTGTTAATTTGGACACACTCTCTGTGTCCTCTCGTTATCCTGGCTAAGGGTTTATCTATCTTGTTGATTTTCTCAAAGAACCAACTTTTGGTTCTGTTGATTCTTCTATGGTCCTTTTTGTTTCTACTTGGTTGATTTCAGCTCTGAGTTTGATTATTTCTGCCTTCTACTCCTCCTGGGTGTATTTGCTTCTTTTGTTCTAGAGCTTTTTTAGGTGTGCTGTCAAGCTGCTGACATATGCTCTTTCCTGTTTCTTTCTGCAGGCACTCAGCGCTATGAGTTTTCCTCTTAACACAGCTTTCATCGTGTCCCATAAGTTTGGGTATGTTGTACCTTCATTTTCATTAAATTCTAAAAAGTTTTTAATTTCTTTCTTTATTTCTTCCTTGACCAGGTTATCATTGCGTAGAGCATTGTTCAATTTTCACGTATATGTGGGCATTCTTCCCTTATTGTTATTGAAGACCAGCTTTAGGCCGTGGTGGTCCGATAGCACGCATGGGATTATTTCTATCTTTCTGTACCTGTTGAGGCCTGTTTTTTGACCAATTACATGGTCAATTTTGGAGAAAGTACCATGAGGAGCTGAGAAGAAGGTATATCCTTTTGCTTTAGGGTAGAACGTTCTATAAATATCCGTTAAGTCCATTTGGCTCATGACTTCTCTTAGTCTGTCTAGGTCTCTGTTTAATTTCTGTTTCCGTGATCTGTCCATTGATGAGAGTGGGGTGTTGAAATCTCCTACTATTATTGTGTGAGGTGCAATGTGTGTTTTGAGCTTTAGTAAGGTTTCTTTTACATATGTAGGTGCCCTTGTATTTGGGGCATAGATATTTAGGATTGAGAGTTCATCTTGGGTTTTTCTTTGATGAATATAAAGTGTCCTTCCTTATCTTTTTTGATGACTTTTAGTTGAAAATTGACTTTTATTTGATATTAGAATGGCTACTCCAGCTTGCTTCTTCCGACCATTTGCCTGGAAAGTTGTTTTCCAGCCTTTCACTCTGAGGTAGTGTCTGTCTTTGTCTCTGAGGTGTGTTTCCTGTAGGCAGCAGAATGCAGGGTCCTCGTTGCGTATCCAGTTTGTTAATCTATGTCTTTTTATTGGGGAGTTTAGGCCATTGATGTTGAGAGATATTAAGGAATAGTGATTATTGCTTCCTGTTATATTCATACTTGGATGTGTTATGTTTGTGTGCTTTTCTTCTCTTTGTTTTGTTGCCAAGACGATTAGTTTCTTGCCTCTTCTTGGGTATAGCTTGCCTCCTTATGTTGGGCTTTACCATTTATTATCCTTTGTAGTGCTGGATTTGTAGAAAGATATTGTGTAAATTTGGTTTTGTCATGGAATATCTTGGTTTCTCCATCTATGTTAATTGAGAGTTTTGCAGGATACAGTAGCCTGGGCTGGCATTTGTGTTCTCTTAGGGTCTGTATGACATCAGTCCAGGATCTTCTGGCCTTCATAGTTTCTGGCGAAAAGTCTGGTGTGATTCTGATAGGTCTTCCTTTATATGTTACTTGACCTTTTTCCCTTACTGCTTTTAATATTCTTTCTTTATTTTGTGCGTTTGGTGTTTTGACTATTATGTGACGGGAGGTGTTTCTTTTCTGGTCCAATCTATTTGGAGTTCTGTAGGCTTCTTGTATGCATATGGGTATCTCTTTTTTTAGGTTAGGGAAGTTTTCTTCTATGATTTTGTTGAAGATATGTACTGGTCCTTTGAGCTGGGAGTCTTCACTCTCTTCTATACCTATTATCCTTAGGTTTCATCTTCTCATTGAGTCCTGGATTTCCTGTATTTTTTGGACCAGTAGCTTTTCCGCTTTACATTATCTTTGACAGTTGAGTCAATGATTTCTATGGAATCTTCTGCTCCTGAGATTTCTCTTCCATCTCTTGTATTCTGTTGGTGAAGCTTGTATCTACAGCTCCTTGTCTCTTCTTTTGGTTTTCTATATCCAGGGTTGTTTCCATGTGTTCTTTCTTGATTGCTTCTATTTCCATTTTAATTCCTTCCACTGTTTGATTGTGTTTTTCTGGAATTCTTTTAGGGATTTTTTTGTCTCCTCTCTATGGGCTTCTACTTGTTTATTTATGTTTTCCTGGAATTCTTTCAGGCATTTTTTCGATTCCTCTCTGTAGGCTGCTACTTGTTCTCTAAGGGAGTTCTTCACGTCTTTCTTGAAGTCCTCCAGCATCATGATCAAATATGATTTTGAAACTAGATCTTGCTTTTCTGGTGTGTTTGGATATTCCATGTTTGTTTTGTTGGGAGAATTGGGCTCCGATGGTGCTATGTAGTCTTGGTTTCTGTTGCTTGGGTTCCTGGGCTTGCCTCTCGCCATCAGATTATCTCTAGTGTTACTTTGTTCTGCTATTTCTGACAGTGGCTAAACTGTCCTATAGGCCTGTGTGTCAGGAGTGCTGTAGACCTGTTTTCCTCTCTTTCAGTCAGTTATGGGGACAGAGGGTTCTGCTTTTGGGCGTGTAGTTTTTCCTCTCTACAGGTCTTCGTTGTTCCTGTGGACCTGTGCCTTGAGTTCACCAGGCAGGTCACTTGCAGCAGAAAAGTTGGTCTTACCTGTGGTCCCGGCTCATGTTCGGCTCGGGGGTGCTGCCCATGGGCTCTCATGCAGTGGCAGCAACCAGGAAGATCTCGCCGCCTCTTCCGGGAGCCTCCGTGCACCTGGTTCCAGATGGCCTCCGTGTTTCCTCTGGAATCAGTAATGTGTGCAGAGAGCAGTCTCTTCTGGTTTCGCAGGCGTGTCTGCCTCTCTGAAGGTTTAGCTCTCCCTCCCACGGGATTTGGGTGCAGAGAACTGTTTATCCGGTCTGTTTCCTTCAGGTTCCGGCGGTGTCTCAGGCAGGGCTCCTGCTGCTCCTGGGCCCTTCCCCACAGGAACCCAGAGGCCTTGTACAGTTTCCTCTTGGGTCAGGGATGTGGGCAGGGGTGGGCAGTGTTGGTGGTCTCTTCCGCTCTGCAGCCTCAGGAGTGCCCACCTGACCAGGCGGTAAGGTCTGTCTCCCACGGGTTTTGGGAGCAGAGAGCTGCTGCGGGCCGGGATCCGCGGGTGTGGGACTTCCGGTAAACACAGGACGTGCCCGGTCCTAGAGGGATTCTGCCTCTGTTGTCCCGATTCCACCAGGCAAGTCACTTGCAGCAGATAAGTTTGTCTTACCTGTGGTCCCGAGGCTCAAGTTCACTCGCCGGGTGCTGCCCACGGGCTCTCTGCGCGGCAGCGACCAGGAACATCTGCGCCGCCCCTTCCAGGAGCCTCCGTGCACCCGGGTTCCAGATGGCCTCCGTGTTTTCCTCTGGAATCAGTAATGTGTGCAGAGAGCAGTCTCTTCTGGTTTCAGGCGTGTCTGCCTCTCTGAAGGTTTAGCTCTCCCTCCCACGGATTTGGGTGCAGAGAACTGTTTATCCGGTCTGTTTCCTTCAGGTTCGGTGCTGGCTTCTTTATGTGTGAACTCAGATCCTCATATTTGCACAGCAAACAACTTAGCCACTGAGCCATATAACCACTCTCTCTAAGTGTTTAAAACAACTTTACAACTTTTGGGTTGGGTGCAATTCATATCTCTCCTTAGGCCACATGGGTCCATGGGTTGATCAAGCCTGACAAGCTAATTTGGAACTTGTTAGCAAACAATTGTTGACTGACACTTCCAACCTTCCCAGAATCTTCCAAATTCTAGGATCACAGGCATATACTACCACACCCAGAAAAAAATCACTGAAGAGTTTAGGCTAATTTTTTTGTTTACTTTACTTTGATGGAGGAAAAGTCATACTTAGCCCCAAGCTGGCCTTAAATACACTCTGTACAGTGCTATTTGAATTAAAAAATATAAAATAAAAGGTAGAGGACATGACTAGCCGTAAAGTATGGAGAAGACTTTTATTGTAGGTACAAAACAAAGGCAGAGTGAAGAGTCCAGACTGAACATGGCCAGCAGACTAAACCAGACCATGAGAAGAGAAAGAGGGAGGGAGAAAAAGAGGAGCCTCTGACCAACCTAGAGTCACTTAGGGTCAAGAGATCAAGAGCTCACCAGATCTTAACAGGTTAGAATAGCTTGCTGTTTGTTACTGCCAATAAGAAAGCAGTTGGGGACTTGAAGGGCACTTTTTATGTTCAGAAAATGTCTGCTATGTTCACAGTGCTATATCATTTATTGCATTGAGTTTGTAGATGGTGAATACAACAAAATGAACCCTAAATTGATTGATATTACACATTAGAATGCCATCAATTTAGTACAATGGAACATATGTCTCACCGAATCTGATATCTGCTAAAACTCTTCTTTCTTTGGGAATAGAATATTAAGAATCCCATAATTTTAACATTAAGGGTGAAATAATAGGGATTATAAAATTATTAAACCAAAATTCAACTAAACAACAGACATTTCTGTTAATTTTTAGTAGCTGGTAAATCTTTAGCCATGCCAGATTAAGTAAACCTTCCTTGAGAATCAGATCCCATTTGCACAAGAAGAATGTAATATGTAAGATAGTCTTGGGTATTTATTTATTAAAATTTAGTAGATAAATGAAAAATTCCAAATACTTATTTGCCTCTTCTTGCCTCTAATGTCTTTATGTTTGATTTTAGAATAAAATTATAGAGCAGAATGTAACTTTATTTCCTTCACTTATATTCAGTTGTTTTATATACATTGGAGACTACATATGATGCAGACAAAAATCATTCTAAACATGGAAAAAGGCCATTTTTATTTATTGCTAATTAATTATGCTTCTTTTTTCCCATCTGTAAAATATACATAAAGGTTGAAATGGCCTGTGATTAAATGGGGGTCGCATTTGTAGAAATAACCAAAATTACTATTAAAACTGAAATGTGTATTTAACAAATTGTTAGTTGAATCTGAGTTCATGCAGATTATTTCTCCAGCATGTTAAATAAGAACATTATTTTTCAACTCATTCTGACACTTTTTCTCTTCATACATTTACTATGTCAAATAGAAAACAATTTCAGAGGATCTCAATTCTCGAAAAACCCAGTTACCCATGTAGATGCTTAACTTCAGTAAAATCTATGGTGATCATTATTAAATTTACACACAATAATTTCATTTATGCACAATGATTTATAATTTCTGATGCTAAATTACAGATATATCCAGTTCTTATGGTCAATACACTGGATCTGGTGCATCTGGTTGATGGCAATCAGTTTTCCTTATGACTTTCTACATCATCATTCCATAAGTTCCATAAGCTGTCTTTCTTTTGCCATGAAAGCAGTATTACTATCTTAAAAAAATCATCAGCTATTACAAGTCTGGATTATGCCAGTTCATACCTGCTACATTTTACCTCAACTACAATGGGGCAAATAACAGCTATGAGACTGTGCCTTGTTCTATACTTTGACCTGCACTAGAAGTTATGCATCAAGAGCAGTTATGTCAGAGAAATAGGGCAAGAGGACAAATGAATGATGTAAATCACCATAGTTTATGCCCAAGACATTGGTTGAAAGTCAAATTCAATAATCTGTTAAATCTAATCACACATTTATAAATGTGAAAATAGAAACAGTTTGTTAATAGCAATTATTACTTTGATGCACTGAAATTAACAAAATTTAATTCACCCCTATGAGGGTGGCTGACTATAAATTTTTAATTTAGGAAAGAAGTTTGCTTGAATTCTGTTTTCTAAGATTTCAGAATTTTTCTAGATATGTTACCTAATAGGAGTGATAAATTAATTTGTAAATATGTTCTAATAAAGAAATATTTGATTTTAGAAGGAAGACTATTTAGGAGATTTGTGAGGGAAGGGCTTATTTCTCAGATTGACATGGGACTCAGACTTGTCTGAGAGCATACTGATGATTTGGGGGAAAAAAGGATCATGTCTGAATAAAGCTCCTGTCTTTTTGCTAAGTAATGTCATATGAAATGGTGAAGTCACAGCCAGGGTGCTGTAAACACCTCCTTGAAAGTTTGAAATTAGACAGAAGAAAGTTCATTCATGTTACCACATTATTTTTTTTTTAACATTTGTCAAAATCAATAAAGCTTATCTCAAGAATGTATACATGCTGAAGAATAGTCATGCTGTACTATTTAGGAAACTCCTAGTAATATCATAAGTACATTGGAAGTACCAACAGAAGGGCACATTTACTCTCTGAAATAAATAAAATGCCTGCTCAGGAAAGCCAATACCTGCTTGAAGAAGGAATATGCAAGTGCCTGGTGGATTAGATGCCTCTTGGGGTCATGTCCTGTCTAATATTGTTTGTGGTTTTGCTGTTATTGTTTTTTTTTCTTTCTTTTTTTTTTTATTAACTTGAGTATTTCTTATATACATTTCGAGTGTTATTCCTTTCCCGGTTTCGGCAAACATCCTCCCCCCTCCCTTCCTTATGGGTGTTCCCCTCCCAACCCCCCCCATTGCCGCCGTCCCCCCACAGTCTAGTTCACTGGGAGTACAGTCTTAGCAGGACTCAGGGCTTCCCCTTCCACTGGTGCTCTTACTAGGATTTTCATTGCTACTGTTTGTTTGTTTGATTTTAAGAAAAAGAAAAGGAAAAATTAGCCAGGTATAATGGTTCATGCCTTAATCCCTGTACTTAGGAGGCAGAGCAAGGTGGATAGTTATGAGTTTGATGTGTGCCTGGTCTATGTGGTGAATTTTATTCCAGCCAAAGCAAGATGAGAGCCTGTCTTGAAAGAATCAATGAAACAAACAAAAAAGCACAGCTAATCAGATGAAGTAATTAAAATAAAATAGTGGAGATGGGTTAATTAGCACAATGTTTGCTATGCAAGTATGAGGACTTGAGTTCTAGCTCCTAAACTCAGATAAAAAAATGCTGGATTGGTGGTACATAATTGTAATCCCAGCTTGTAAATGGAAGATATAGGTTGATTTTTCAGGATCTCTGGAAAACTAGCCAGTATAAACCAGCTGTCTCCAGGACAAATTCAAAACACAAGAAGAATGGTGTTGTGACTGACTTTTGGCTTCTAAATATACATCTACACCTATACATACATCTACAGTACATGTTCAACCCCACATGAACATGTACACATACACACATAAATGGAAATTTTAAAATGGTATATAACATTGTCTGATTTTTATAATGTTCCATGGAATGACCTAGTTGATTAATGTGCAAATTAATTCATATAGTTATGATAATATTTTACTCATAGTATCATCATCTACCAAGAATATAATATAAATTAATCATATTCTTAGCCCTAGTTGCTTTCTTGTCCAACAGGTTTTGTGACATTACTCTTACTGTATAAATGGAAAATTTTATCCTGTAATTAGTAGCTCTCAACCTTTGCCATTCCTTCTCTAGTTTATAGTAATCACCATCCAATCCAATGTTCTTTCCTATGAGAAAAACTTTTGTAGATCTAGTTTAAGAGTAAGGTCCTGTGCTATTTGTCTTTGTATTTCACTCATTACAGTATCTTACATATTTGTTCACATAAGTATGAAAGGCTGTCTTACTCCTAACACACAGCAAAGGCTAAATAACATTCTTTACATGTGTGCCTGTAGCATTATTTCTTTATCTACTCATCAGTTAATGAACACTAAGATTAATTATAATCTTGTAATAAATTTAGCTAATGTTGTAATAAACATATTTCTACTACTGACTTCATGCTTTTGTATATATTACTAATAGTGTGATAAGTTAGATTTATTTCTTTAAAAATAACATTTTTAAAATTGAGGTTTAGAACTCTCAAGTAATAGATTTACAATTTTATAGTAGTGTGCAAGTGTTTTTTTTCCCCTTTACATTCTAACCAACAAATATCCATTATCATTTATCTTTTTTATTATTTATTCTTTTTATTTACATTTCAAATGTTATCTTCTTTCCCAGATTCACATCCATAAACCCTCTATCCCATTCCCCCTCTCCCTGCTTCTATGAGGATGTTCCCCCACCCACGCACCACTTTTTGCCTCCCGATTTGTCTTTTTATTTCATGAAAACCACTGAAAGTGATTCATGTTTAGAAATGCAGAGATGTTTGAAGATTCTTTTGTAGGCTATGCTTACTTAGAAAGATTGTGGAGGAAATAGCAGCCTTCAAATATAAGCTCTCAATTGTTTCTCAAACAATGAATTTGAAAAGGAAACTGTGGAAAGACCTATAATATCAACTTTATGAGAAAATGTGTATTATATGTGAAAAGCTGGTACCAGTGACTGACACACATCAAGATTCTATGAGCTTCAGTTATTGTTTTACCAGAATGTTTACTGTATATATTTGTAATATGACTAGAAACTTGTTTCCTGGTTTTCTGGGTGAAGTATGGCAGGACATTTATAAGTTGGATGAAAAACACAGGGAGAATTGTTTTGGGCATAGTGCAGTGTAAACGGCTTTGGGTGTGGAATAGTTATGAGGATATTGGTGCCATTGGTGTTATTTGAGTCTAGTAATGAAGCTGTTGGTACCATTGGTGTTATTTTGGGTCAAAAAGTATAATGTAGAAAAATAAGTTATAAATGTAGCATCTCCAGATTTAATTTAATTCTTACCTTCAACAATATCAATGTAAAAGTTAGTTTTCCAGAAATCAAGATGTTGAACTTAGTAGATTATAGACCTGATATGACCCTACGTGAGCTGGAGATAATAATAAAAAAAAATGTATACCGAGCATTAAGATCCAGTGAAACTATGTTTCAAATAAATAGGGTTTTTGAAGACAGTGTGCATATTTTCTTGAAAAATATTACTGGAATATACTAAATGTCAGGTGATGAAAAAGCTGTTATTTGTACATGAAGATGTCCCTGCATCACTAGAATGCTTTTCTAATATTACAGTTGTAACATGTTGTGAATACCATTCTATGTTAATATTATTCTATGTCAAAAATGGACGGATCATGAAAATATAACCAAATTATTTTTTGTTTTCTTTTGTTTGGCAGTAAGCATGTTACTTTATAACTGGATTATAAAACTGTACTTGATTTACATACTTGTCTTTGAGAAAATGTCATGACTTATAAATTTTACATGAAGGACTTCAAAAAGAAGCTAGAGTAAATTGGAAACTAGAGTCATAAATTAGAGTCCAGAAGGAATAATAAATTAGATATAAAATTGAAAATGAATTAGAAATACAAAAGAAAACAGCAAAATAACAAAGTGAGAATTATTTATTTGGGCAAGAAGAAATTCTTTTCCTTGAAATCTAGGGTGTCATTAATTTTCATGGGAAACTAAAAAATTAAAAAATGACTTAATTATTTATATATACATAGATTATTGGGTTGTATCCTTGTTAAGCAGACTGTGAAAGAACTGTTGATTTCTGCTGAATATGATTTTCTAGGAAATTGCAGGGATTGTGGCTCTGTGGATCTGATCCTTTACAACCAGTAATTGACTCTCAAAGCACAATAAATCTTTTAAATCTTTTGCCTGACTTGTTGGTTATTCCATGTTTGTGACGATAGGATTTTTTTTCTCTCATTCCTTATCGCAGACTCCATTTTATTAAGGCATGTATTTACATAATAGTTCTATTAATCTTTACACCTGAAATATATGAAAGCCAATTGTGGCTCCTCCAGTATAAAATCATCCTACACATCTCAATTCACTCCTGACTCCTGACATGGGTCTTTGTTAAAAAAAAGTTACTGGTGTTTATCTATTGTGTTATATCTATTGAAAGATGACAAGGATGTTGCTGCTGAGTGCTCTCCCATGACTCACAGACAGAGTTGCCTAGTAACTATCCCAAAATAACATTGCTGACGTACATCAAAACAGAGCATCCTGGGTTTCTGTGTCTCAGAATGAAAGGGACTCAGTCAGTGCCTTCTTTTTCTTCTCATTCATTGTAACAGTTTAGAAATGCTGTGACCTTCAGTCATTGATCTACATAGAGAATAAAAATTTGTAGTACATAACATTAAATCTGTCAGCTTCCTCTTTTTTTCTTCTATCACTGCGTGTGGTATATGCTTTGCTAAAGTTTTATCCAATCATGAATGGCCAGAGAATTACATTGAAGCCAGAACAATGAGTCATCTCAGTCATTTAAAGTAGAACATGAATTTTTCAGGTTTTGTGACATGAATTGTTTTCTATTTTATTAGTTACAGAAATAAGACCTGTCCATGGTTCATGGATGTAATTTAAAAGTTCCATTGTTATATGATCTCCTGTACTCTCTGTATGTGTGTGAAATGGTACTTAAGATACATTCAGAGACAGAGATTGTCACACACACACACACACACACACACACACACACAGAGGGGGGGGTTGAAGAAAGCAAATTAGCTCATCAGTCAAAAACTGTTCTTTGAAGATCTTGGTTAAGAAAGGGACACATTAGAACAAATCAGTCTAGTCGGGGAATCAGGTAAGCAATCTTCACTTTCTTGCCCTACCTCTAATACTAATCCCTTGTCCCACCCCCATATATATACCTCAGTCAAAAGAGAAGTTAAATATGGAAAAGTTCAGGCACAGAAGCCTCTAGGAAATATTGGACAGTATGAAAAGAACAAATCTAAAAATAATAGGAATAACAGACAAAATCAAACCACAGAAGAAAATTCCTTCATCTTAAAGTGAGTATGCCTGTTCAAGTACAAGAAGCATAAAACACACCAAGTAGACTTAAATTCCACCACTCCCCGAAAAAACCCATGATAATTAAAACACTAAATATATTAAGCATAGAAATAATATAAAAGCTAGAGAGTAGAAAAGTAAAAAAAAAAAAACTCCACAAAAACATTACATATAACAAGTAGTACATTATATACTACACTTGATCTTAGCCAAAAGGCCAGCAATGATAAAAATAGCATATTAGAATAACACTTAACTTTTCAATGGGAACTGTAAAAGCAGAAGGGCTTGGATAGATGTCCTACAAACTCTAAGTCAGCACAGATGCCAATTCAAACTCCTCTACCTAGAAATTTTTCCAAGCATCGTAGATGAAAGGGGAAAGTCATTCTACAGTAAAAACAAACATAAGCAGTGTCTACTACTAATCTAGCATTTGAGAAAGCTCTAGAAAAAAAATACTTCTTTTTCTGTTTTCTTTAAATTTATTTTTCTTGGATAATTTATGTATATACATTTCAATGTTATCCCCTTTTCCCTCTCTCCCAAACCCCCTTCCACCTCCCCCTGCTTTCATGAGTATGTTCCCACTCATACCCACTCACTCCCACCTCAATGCCCTGGAATTCCCCAACATTGGGGAAACAAGTCTTCACAGGACCAAGAGCTTCTCCTCCTGTTGAGGCTGGACAATGCCATGCTCTGCTACATATGAGGTTGGAGCCATGAGAGCTCTGGTTTGGTCTGGTTGGTTGATATTGTTGTTCTTCCTATGGGGGTTGCAAAACCCTCTAGCTTCTTCAGTCTTTTCTCTAACTTCTCTATTGGCTTTCCATGCTCAGTCCAATGGTTAGCTGCAAGCCTCCCTATCTGTATCAGTAAGGTTCAAGCATAGCCTCTTAGGAGACATCCATATCTGGCGCCTGTCAGCAAGTACTTCTTGGCATCAGCAATAGTGACTAGGTTTGGTGGTTGCAGGATAGATGCTCAGGTGGGGCAGTCTCTGGATGACCTTTACTTGAATATCTGCTCCAGTTTTCCCCTGAATTTCCTCTAGTGAGTATTTTGTCCTTCTTTCTAAAAGGGACTAAACTAATAGGAGAGAAAGTGTGGAAGAGCCTCGAACATGTAGTCACAGGGAAAATTTCCTGAACAGAACACCAATGGATTATTCTCTAAGATCAAGAATTGACAAATGTGACCTCATAAAATTACAAAACTTCTGTAAGGCAAAGACACTGTTAATAGGACAAAAATAGCAAGCCACAGATTGGGAAAAGATCTTTACCAATCGTCCATCTGATAGAGGGCTAACATTTAATATATACAAAGAACTCAATAAGTTAGACTCCAGAGAATCAAATACTCCTACTAAAAAATGGGGTACAGAGCTTAACAGAGAATTCTCTTCTGAGGAATATGGAATGTCCGAGAAGCTAAAGAAATGTTCAACATCCTTAGTCATCAGGGAAATGCAAATCAAAACAACCCGGCTGGAGCTAATGATTTCATAAACAAAATGCATCTAATACATATAGAAACATTTCATCAAAACTCATAAGAATATAACTTCTTCTCAGCACTTCATCTAAGTTTCTTCAAAAATGACCACATACTTAGATACAAAGCAAGTTTCAATTGATAGAATAATATTGAAATAAGGCCCTGTATCAATTTATTTTCACAGATTTAAGCTGGATATCAAAAACAACATTATAAACAGAAAGTTTACAAACTCTTTGAAGTTGAATAACTCACTAATGAATCAAGAAAGAAATTATAAAATTAAAATCTTTACAGAAACTAAAAATACAGCGCACCCCAAATTATGAGATAATAGAAAGGCAATTGTAAGGGGCATATTTCATAGTAGTTGTGTGTCTTCATTAAAGATTAATAGACAAGAAGGACAACAATATATTCCATCCAGAGCCCCCAGAGCTCCAGGGACTAAACTGCCATCCTAAGATAACAGAGGGATGGACCTGTGGGTTGAGGACCATCTCCTCCCTCAAATTTTAGAACAGCTATAATAATAAATGTAGCAAATTATTGTCAAAAATAGGCAAGTTGAGCAGTGAAATCAAATTGAAAGCCCAGAAATAAATCAACACACCTACAGACACTTGATAAAAATGTCAGAAATAGACACTAGGGGGAAAAACAGTATATTCAACAAGGGGTGCTGGTCAAACTAGAAGGCAGCATGCAGAGGAATGCAGAAAGATCCATAACTGTCATCCCACTTAAAACTCAACCCCAAATGGATCAAGAACCTCAACATAGGCCAAATACATGAGTCTGAAAGAATAGAAAAGCAGAACACTAAGTCCTTAATTAAATGTTTTCTTTAAATCTCCCCTATCAGGGCTCAGGAAACCTGTGAACAAGGAAGCAGAAAAATTTTACCATCTATAGTTGATGGAAGACACCATGGAAGCAGGCCATCTAATCACAGTAGATCAATCTACATATGAACCCACAGACACTGTGGCTTATTTCATGGGTGGGAAGAAATTGTCTCAGATTTTTTGTTACATTCCATTTAATGAACCATAATAATTACAGAGTAATAATCATAATAATTGTTACTATATTTATAAATTGCAGCTGATACTTTATTTAGTAGTGAAAATAAACTCAAAATTAAATTTTAATGAGTGATGCTTTTGAAATTCAAATTGAATATGAGATATGTCAGGAAATGTCCTGAGAAGAGATATAAAGTAGGTATATGGTAATGGAATTGAGTGAAAAAACAAGACTGTTTCCATTGATCCCTGACATACATTTCCTCATGTGAAATATGTATAAAGTTGTGGGGAAATAAATAAATGTCCTTATCAACCCATATCCTGAAATCAACATAACTGAACATTAACAGATTTCCCCAAATTTCATATTCATGTTCTAAATATTTATTTTAGGGACCATGATAAAATGTATGATTCAGAGTGATAATTTTTAGCATTCATTTCATCTTAAATTCAGAATTTGTCTCTTATAAATGTCACATCAGGAAGAAATTAAATCATGATTAGTACAGAATGTCAGAAGTTTAGGAGCTCAGACAGCAAGAAATAACCACCAAATTGTTTCATTCGGAAGCCCCTTTAGGATCTGGCAGCACTTTTATTTTTCAATTGCTGTGAAGTTTGACAACCAAGGACTTCAAACTAAGTTATTTTCTCAGAATTGTCTAACTGAAAGGGAATAGTTTTAGTGGGGTAGTACTTCCTTTCCAAGGAAGTTCGATGTGCCTGGTCAGTGTGAGTGTTGTCCACCTTGCTCTTCATTTCTTCCATGTAATATTGGAACAATGTTACAAGGACAATCACAATCACAGGACAATCACAAGGTCAAAGAACTTATAACAAGTCAGTATCTACAGTAACCATATTTTAGCTTTAATGGTGTTTCCCTATTCCTTGTACATCTGCATGACATTATAATGGTCTCATAATCTATAGTAGATGACAGAAAATAGCACTGCCACATCTATCACTTTAATGACATATATTTGATAGGAAAATAAGATATTACAGATGATTTTTCAACTAGGCAATGGAACATAAGAGTAAAAATGAAACCCAGATGATCTTTAGCTATACACCTCACCATTACTTCCTCTCTCATTGAAATCCCTGAAAGAAATACTATGCATAAGGAACAGTTACTGTTAAATTAACTGGCTTGATTCTCTGTCATTTGTAAAATACTTACATTAACTTTCTCAATGTGCTCTGTGAAGTGAAAGTCATGTAACATCATGAGATTTTTTGTTTTTCTTGTTACATAAGTTACACATTCAAATGTGTGGCTAAAAAGTGCAGACCTTATTTGTGGATTAATTCTATGTTCTAAGATTTTATATATATATATATATATATATATATATATATATATATGTATATATATATACATATCAATCATGATTTTTATGTGCCAATGAAGCCCCAGTAAAACATGAGACTAACTCATCCTTTTTTCTGCTACTTCTTCATTCCCTATAATATTTATTCCTTCAGAATTAGAAGAACCTGGAAATAACATCAAAAAACTCTATTACTTTGAGTATTCATCATCTTAGAATCCTCTGTAGAGTTCATTATCCTAGAGTAATGTTGTAAATCCCCCTAGATCATGTGTCAAAATAAGAGAGCTATTTCTACCTGTATAGCATAGGAGTAGCACTTTATTTTTAGATGAAAACCAGGAGTAATTTCCTTCAAGCTTTTTCAATGTCTCTCTAGCAGACTTCTTTCAATTTTGACTTACAACCAGACCAAACCTATATCAATTTCATTAAAAGTTATGGGGTTTATTTTTGTATTTCTTTGCTGTAAAGTAAAATAAATGTCAAAGTGTAATTAAAAGTGACTTTTCAAGAGTGTGACATCAAAGGAATTTTATTAGAGAAGAATCATTTCATCTCACTGAGTCTGGGACACCAGTGTTGAATTTTTTGAATATATATATATATATATATATATATATATATATATATAACAAGAATATATGTATGCTAAAACAAAACAAATAAAACACTCTTTTCTAATGCACTAGGATTATTCCTTTTACTATCCTTTCATATAAACTTTCAATGGAAGATACTATAAAATACTAGATTTTTTTAGAAGAATTAAGTCACAGGAGTCTCTGTCCTTGCCTCAAGCTTGAGATGGCTCAGCGGTTAAGAGCACCCGACTGCTCTTCCAGAGGTTATGAGTTCAATTCCCAGCAACCACATGGTGGCTCACAACCATCTGTAAAGAGATCTGATGCCCTCTTCTGGTGTGTCTGAAGACAGCTACAGTGTACTTATATATAATAAATAAATAAATCTTTAAAAAAAATAAAAAAAATAAATTGCGATTAGATTTTTGATGACTGAATAAGATAAAGATGGGATAATCTAAGTGACGCTGAGTTACATTATCTGGTAAAATTTTATTATTAATGCCTTGGGCTAGTCATAATTATTTTTTATGTGTTTGTGTGAAAAATAACAGAAAGTATAAAGGTATAAAATTAAGTATGTTTTTCTATCCACTTATCATTTTGTTTTGCAACTTTTGTTAAATAATTTATTTTAACCTGAAAAATTTTCAACATGTAAGGCTTACTTGATGAAAAGTACTGAAAAATATAAAAGAAACTTTAAATGTCTTTCAGTTTTTTTTTTACTCCTCCACAACTCTGGGTATTTACAGTGCATTTTTTATATTACTTTCAATTTGTATTTGCAGATATGAACATCCTGTTTCTCTGTATACCTACTTTTATTTCATAAATACCACTTTGTTGAACAAATTCTTAGTTTCTCATCCTAAAAGCTACTCCATAGTTATTTTTACATCTTCATTAGTAATGGTTTTTCATTGCTTTAACAAAGTGCCTGGCAAAAGTAATTTCAGAAATGACTATTTATTTAGCTCAGAATTTGAAGTCAATGAGAACAGGAAAGGATTAGTGGTGAGGATAATGATTTCATTTGTGGTGGCCAGGATTAGGAAACAATGTTCACATTGTATCTGTGATCAGAGAGGAGAGTGTGAGAAAGACTGGTCTTCAGCTTGCTTTCTCCAGTTTGTTCCTTCCCATAGTCAAGCTCATTGAATGAGAGAACCATCTCATCTTTGGTAAACATCTCTGGAATCATGCACATCAGATAATTTATAACTATATGCACACCTTATAATTTATAACTATAGCAAAATTACAATTATAAAGTAGCAACAACATAATTTTATGTATCGGGATTCACCGTAACATATGGAAATGTATTATTGGTTTTCAGCATTAAGAATGTTGAGGACCACTGTTTTATAGCTTTGTGTCCTTGGTGATTCTGAATTTCAAGTTGACACTCAATATTTATTATCACATTATGTGAATCAGTTGAGGTGCCTTTGGCAGTTCTGATAGATACTTCCTATTACAACTATCAATGGTAAAACTATTATTGTACCAATAACACTTTCAATTTATGTGATTATGACAGTTAATGATCCTCAAAATCATGCTATACTGTGCTCTAGACAGCTTGTTAAAATACTTACATAAATTAGTAACATTTTTATAAAGTTGGTATATTTATATATAATTGGAAAGCCTGAGAAGGAAAGTATTTAATAAATTATACAACTTATTAAACATCTTAATGTTGTTTAAATTTTTATGCCACATGTTCAAAAAAACTATGTTTTGATGGAAAGATTAGTATGAATATTAAAAAATTAATTAGAAAAAGATAAGTCAACTTGAAGGCATCCCAGAACTTACTCTGTATACAGGGCAACTGCTCAATTGACACCACAATCTGAAGACTTACTAGGGCTCTGTGGCATGCAGTGTAACTGACCCAAAAGATTGAAAGCTTCTCTGGATTGTGTCTGCACACAAGGAAACAGATACCACAGTTCATTGACCACCACCCTTCCTTCTTGGAGAACAAGTTCATATAGGACAACAGTGTGATTGCACCTCTGAAGACACAAGAGTCTGAAGGCCTCCCAGGAGATCTACAGTCAGGGTAAAAATCAGCAACTTCTCTGCCCCAATTAATACCCTCTAGTTCGAAGGTCCCACAGGAGGTCTGATAAAGCCAGGACCACAGGCCTAAGAGTAGACCTGTTGCAAGCTAGGACCAAAAGAGGCAGACTCCAGACAGAGTCACCCAGACCAGCAAACACTAATCAGATGGGGAGAGGCATGCACAAGAACATAAGCAACAGAAACCAACATACACGGGCATCATCAGAACCCAGTTCTCCCACCACAGAAAGATCTGAATACACCAACACACCTGAAAATCTGGAATCTGACCTAAAATCCTATCTCCTGAAGATAATAGAGGCCTTTAAGGAGTATATAAATAACTCACTGAAAGAAATACAGGAGAACACAGATAAACATGTAGAAGCCCTTAAAGAGGAAACATATAAATCCCTTAAAGAAATATGGGAAAACACAAGCATACTGGTGAAGGAATTGCATAAATAGTCCAAGACATAAAGTGGAAGTAGAAACAATAAAGAAAACACAAATGGAGGAAATGGAAAGCCCAGGAAAGAGGACAGGAGTTCCAGATGTAATTATTACCAATAGAATACAAGAGATAGAAGAGAGATTCTCAGGTGTAGAGGATAGTGTAGAAGAGATTGACACAATGGTCATAGAAAATTTAAAACATAAATAACTCCTGACCCAAAACATCCAGGAAATTCAGGACACAATGAAAAGACCAAATCTAGGAATAAATGGAATAGAAGAGAATGACGATTCCCAGCTCAAAGGATCTGAAAATGCCTTCAACAAAATCATAGAAGAAAACTTCTCCAACCTAAAGAAAGAATTGGCCAAAAAGGTTCAAGAAGCCTACAGAAGACTAAACCAATGGTACAAAAAGAAAATCCTCTCATCACATAATAGTGAAAATACTAAAATAACAGAATTAAGAAAGAATATTAAAGTCACCAAGGGAAAAGGTCCAAGTAACATACAAAGGCAGACCTATGAGAATTAAACTAGACTTCTCAAAAGAGACTGTGAAAGCCAGAAAAGCCTGGTCAGAGGACATGCAGATCCTAACACAATACAAATATCAGCCCAGGATACTATACCCTGCAAAACTCACAATTAATATAGATGGAGAAACCAAAATATTCCAGGACAAAAAACAAATACAAACAGTATCAATTGACCAAACCAGCCCTACAGAGGAACCTAGAAGAAAAAGTCCAATACAAGGAAGATACCTATACCAAAGAAAAGAGAAGATACTAAGCATCTCACAACAAAGCCAAAAGGAGAAAACCACAAGCACATGAAGCTACCTAAAAAACAAATATAACAGTGACCATAGTCATCTATCTTTAATACTTGTCAATGTTAATGGACCCAACTCATCTATAACAAGACATGATCTAACAGATTGGATGTGCGAACAAGACTCACCATTTCTCTGCATACAAAAAACAAAAACAAACAAACAAAAAAACCAACCAAAAAAAAAAAGCACACATTTCAATAATAGAGATAGACATTGTCTCAGAATAAAAGATGGAAAGGGTCTTCCAAGCAAATGGTCCCAAAAAACAAGCTGGAGTCATCTTAATATCCAATAAAATTGACTTTCAACCAAAGTTATCAAGTGTGATGAGGAAGGACACTTCATATTCATCAAAGAGAAAAATCCTCCAAGAAAAAGTTTCAATTCTGAATATCTATGCACCAAATGCAAGGGCACTCACAATCATAAAAGAAACTTACTAAAGCTCAAAACACACATTGAGCACCACACAATAAGGGTGGGAGACTTCAACATCCCACTCTCACCATTTAAACAGAAACTAAACAGAAACACAGTAAAACTAATAGAGGTTATGAAACAAATGGCTTTAACATCTATAGAATATTTCATCCTAAAACAAAGGAGTATACCTTCTTTTCAGTACCTCATGGTTCCTTTTCCAAAATCGACCATATAATTGGTCACAAAACAACCCTCAACAAGGTACAAGAAGACAGAAATAATACCAAGAATTCTATCAGACCACCATGGCCTAAAGCTAGTCTTCAATAACAGCAAAAGTAACAGAAAAACCCACATACATGTGGAAACTGAACAACTCTCTACTCAATGATAATTTGCTCAATGATGAAATAAAAAAAGAAATTAAAGACAACCTGGAATTTAATGAAAATGTTGACATATTATACCCAAGCTTATGGGACACAATGAAAGTAGTGCTAAGAGGACTAAGCACAATCAAACAATGGGGTATAGAACTAAACCAAGAATTCACAACAGAGGAATCTCAAATGGCTGTAGAGCACTTAAAGAAATGTTCAATTAGTGATCAGAGAAATGCAAATGAAAACGACACGGATACCACCTCAGACCTTAGGATGTCTAAGATTAAAACCTCAGGTGACAACACATGTTGACTAGGATGTGGAGAAAGAGGAACACTCCTCCATTGCTGGTGGGATTGCAAACTGGTACAACCACTCTGGAAATCAATTTGAAGGTTCCTCAGAAAATTGGAAATAGTCCCACCTAAACGCCCAGCAATACCCCACTCTGGGGAATATACCCCAAAGATCAATCACCATGCCACAGGGGCACATGTTACACTATATTCATGGCAGCCTTATTTGTGATAGCCAGTAACTGGAAACAACCCACATGTCCCACAACAGAAGAATGAACACAGAAAATGTGGTTCATTTCCACAATGGAATACTACTCAGCTATTAAGAATGAGGACAACCTGAGTTTTGCAGGCAAATGGATGGAATTAGAAAATATCATCCTGAGTGAGGTAACTCAGACCCAAAAGTACATGCATGGTATGTTCTCACTAATAATTTGCTATTAGCCAAAAGAAAAAATAAAGTATAGAATACCCAAGATACAGTCCACAGAACTCAAAAAGTTCAACAAGTAGAAGGGACCACGTGAGGATGACTCAGTCCCACTTGGGAGGGAGAAGAAAGCATCCTCAAGGGTGGAGGGAGGGAGGATCAGGGGAGGGAAAGGGGGTAGAGGTAGGGGGCATAGAGGAACATGATCTAGTATTGGGTGGGGGAAAAAGACTGAAGCCCTGAGGGCCAGCAGAAAGAAAGGAAACAAGCGACCTCAGGAGGAAGGAGGTTGGGAGGACCCTCCAGAATGTACCAGAGACATGGAAAGTGAGATACTCTCAGGACTCAAAGGGTGGACCCTAGATAAAATGCCCTACCGTGGGGAGAGAGAACTTGTAGAGTCCACCTCCAGCAGAGAGGTATGAGAGGTATGAGATTGCTATTTCACAGTTAAAGCTCTGATCCACTAGAGGAATTCTGCCTCTGTGTGTCCCGATTTCACCAGGCAGGTCACTTGCAACAGAAAGAGGAACACTCCTCCATTGTTGGTGGGGTTGCAGATGTGGTACAACCATTCTGGAAATCAGTCTGGAGGTTCCTCAGAAAATTGGACATTGAACTGCCTGAGGATCCAGCTATACCTCTCTTGGGCATATACCCAAAAGATGCACCAACATATAAAAAAGACACGTGCTCCACTATGTTCATCGCAGCCTTATTTATAATAGCCAGAAGCTGGAAAGAACCCAGATGCCCTTCAACAGAGGAATGGATACAGAAAATGTGGTATATCTACACAATGGAATATTACTCAGCTATCAAAAACAACGAGTTTATGAAATTCGTAGGCAAATGGTTGGAACTGGAAAATATCATCCTGAGTGAGCTAACCCAATCACAGAAAGACATACATGGTATGCACTCATTGATAAATGGCTATTAGCCCAAATGCTTGAATTACCCTAGATGCCTAGAACAAATGAAACTCAAGACGGTTGATCAAAATGTGAATGCTTCACTCTTTGTTTAAAAGGGGAACAAGAATACCCTTGGCAGGGAAGAGAGAGGCAAAGATTAAAACAGAGACTGAAGGAACACCCATTCAGAGCCTGCCCCACATGTGGCCCTTACATATACAGCCACACAATTAGACAAGATGGATGAAGCAAAGAAGTGCAGACTGACAGGAGCCGGATGTAGATCACTCCTGAGAGACACAGCCAGAATACAGCAAATACAGAGGCGAATGCCAGCAGCAAACCACTGAACTGAGAATAGGACCCCCGTTGAAGGAATCAGAGAAAGAACTGGAAGAGCTTGAAGGGGCTCGAGACCCCCATATGTACAACAATGCCAAGCAACCAGAGCTTCCAGGGACTAAGCCACTACCTAAAGACTATACATGGACTGACCCTGGACTCTGACCTTATAGGTAGCAATGAATATCCTAGTAAGAGCACCAGTGGAAGGGGAAGCCCTGGGTCCTGCTAAGACTGAACCCACAGTGAACTAGACTGTTGGGGGGAGGGCGGCAATGGGGGGAGGGTGGGGAGGGGAACACCCATAAGGAAGGGGAGGGGGGAGGGGATGTTTGCCCTGAAACCGGAAAGGAATAACACTCAAAATGTATATAAGAAATATTCAAGTTAAAAAAAAAAAAAAAAAAAAAAGCTCTGATCCATATTTCTTTCAGTCTAAAAGAAATGCAGAGAAACCCTTGGTCCTGCCAAGGTTGGATCCCCAGTGCACGGGATTGTCTGGGGAAAGTGGTGGATGTGGAGGAACATCATTATAGAAGGGGGGGGAGGGGAGCGGAAGGGGAGAGGGGGGGGGGGAGGGAGGTGTTGGGGGCATATGGCCAGGAAACCGGAAAAGGTAATAACATTTGAAATGTATATAACACATATCTAATTTAAAAAAACATGAAAAAAAAGACTTAAAAAACCCATGAGATTATATATTTGCATAATATCCATAGCTTCTGGACGAATATTAGGAATGTTGAATGGCTAGAATAATGGTAGAGATCAAAATCATAAAATCACAAAAAAAAAAGAAAAGAAAAAAGAAAAAGAAATCAGAGATTGGGGAGAGCCTGAGGAAAAGATGTTCAAGAGGCAGGCCCAAAGTAGTATCAAGCTCAAGGGGAGGCCTCAAGCCCTGACACCATTACTGGGACTATGGGGTGCTCACAAAAATGAACCTATTATGACTGCCTTCCAAAAGACCCAATAAGCAGCTGAAAGAGTCAGATGAAGATATGTGCACCCAGCCAATGAACAGAAGCTGCTGACCTCTCGGATTGAATTAGGGAAAAGCAGGAGGAAGCTGAGGAGGAAGGCAACCCTGTAGGAGGACCAGCAGTCTCAATTAACGTGGACCCCCGAGATCTCTCAGACACTGGATCACCAACCAGGCAGCATACACCAGCTGAGATGAGGCCTCCAACACATACACCATAGAGGACTCCCAGCTCTGGGTTCAGTCTGAGAAAATGAACCTAAATCTAAAGAGACTGAAGGTCCCAGTAAGTTTAGAGTTCTGGTGGGGTGAGTTGGGTGGGCAAATCCTTGTGGAGGCAGGAACTGGGAGGGAGGTGGTATGGAATGTTGAACTTTGCGGTGGGTGGGGAGGGCTTGGACTGGTACAGGAATAAAATCTGGAGTGTAAAAATAAATAAAAAATTAAAAAGAAAAAAGTCATAAATTTGAAAAAGAACAAGGAGCATTATTTGGGAGGGTTTAGACAGTGAAAATGTAACCTGGATGGGAGTTTATAATTATAATCTCAGCAAATGTATGAGGTAATAAAAACCACATGTATTTTTTCATTTATGTTAGTGTTTTTCCTGGATACATGTATGTGCACCCCAAGTATGACTATTACTGTCAAAGTTCATCAAATTCCCTTAGAACAAGAGGTAGAGATGGTTGTGAGTTTCTCTGTGGGTGCTGTGATCTCATCTAGGTCCTCTGCAAGAATAAGTGCTGTTAACTAGAGAGCCATCTTTCCAGCTACAAAAAATTTGTCCTCTGTTCAGTCACAATAGTCTTTTTTAAAATGTATATATTTTTATTTACATCTCAAATGTTATCCCCTTTCCTGATTTCCCCTCCGGAACTCCCGTATCTCATCCTCCCTCCGCTGGTTCTATGAGGATGCTTCCCCACCCACTCCTGTCTCCCCACCCTTGTGTTCTCCTACACTGGGGTAAAAAGCCTTCATAGGACTAAGAGCCTCTCCTCCCCTTGATGTTCAACAAGGTCATCCTCTGCTACATATGCGGCTGGAGCCATGGGTCCTTCCACGTGTTCTCTTTGGTGGTTTAGTACCTGGGAGATCTGGGAGGTCTGGTTGGTTAATCTTGATGTTCTTCCTATGGGGGTTCTTCCCTTCAGCTTCTTCAGTCCTTCTTCTAACTCCTCCATTGGGGACTCCGTGCTCAGTCCAATGGTTCATTGCGAGCATTAGCCTCAATATTTTTTAGTCTGTGGCAGAGCCTCCCAGGAGACAGCTATATCAGGCTCCTGTTAGCAAGCACTTCTTGGCATCTGTTGTAGTTTATGGGTTTGGTGTCTGTAGGTTGGATGGATCTCCATGTGGGGCAGTCTCTGGATGGCCTTTCATTCAGTCTCTACTCCACACTTTGTCTTCGTATTTTAGGTGAAGGATTTGAACAACACTTTCCAGAATCTAAGAATGATTCTTTCATCAATATACCCAAACATATTCAAATAGAAACTTATAACCTCTCACTCTTTGAGGAAGAATGAATTAAGACAGTCCCAACCTTTATGGTTCCCCTTTAAATAATTGAGCTTGGGATAGGCAGAAAGAGAAAGATAAACTCTTGTCAAAATAAAAGAAATGTATACATTCTCCTTCCAGTAGTGATTTCATTTCTAATCCAATCAAGTTGCTGATACCTTCTTTCCTTTCTGAGCTACAGTTCCTCAGCAAGATCAGTATTTCAGGGTTTTCTTGAACCAGATTTTGGGAGCCAAAGAACATCAGTTGGAGACACATTACCTTTGATTATAATTCCGGGTTTTGAATTATTTAGTTGATCCGACTGTTGCTTAAACCACAGATAAGTTTTTGAACATTCCACTTCAATCAGGGCCATTTGTTTTTGGCTGTAATCATAATGTCTCAAAGTAGTGTTTGATTTCAACAAGTTATAGGGAAGTTTTTCTAAGCTAATGAGATTACAGCAAAATTATTTATAGATTTTTGAGTCATTTTTGCATTATAAGATGCATAAATTCAAGCCACAGTTAAATTCAATTTTGAGCCTTTGTCTTAGCTGCCAAACTGAGAGACACGTGGCACCTGCGGATTCACTGGCAACACTGTCCTGGGAATCAGTAAAACAATCTATATACTTCCAGATATCCTTTCCAATTTTCTGGTCTCATCTCAGCCCTCTAGCAGACCACCTACAGGGCCTGGTATTGATTTTATGTTTTATTTTTTCTCTATTTCCTGGTAAACTAGCAGGTCTTCATGGAAAACTCCACTTTTTCCCTCCTGTTGAATTATTTAATCCCACACAGCCAAGCCTAAGTCCATAATGTGAACTTCCTGTGCCTAGAAACAAGTCCCCCCACCCAATAGCCATACTTGACAGGGATTAAGACGCCTTCCCTATCAGCCAACCTACTGTTACCACACTCTACTTAGAACCAAAGAGAGCAATGGAAATCAAGAAATGGAACACTAAACCAAACAAGACAAGACTACATATTATCATCTAGAACTACAACCATCCCAAACCTTGATGCCTAGTTTTCTTTGTTAAAATAATATAAAATAAGAACAAAAATAGTCAGTAAGAGCTAGGACATGTCTCCATGAGAACACAATAATTCTACTATAGTAGACCCTGTTAAATGCAATATAAATGAAGCAAAAAGCATGATTTTCAAAATGGATGCTAGGACTCTATTCAGAAACCTCTAAGAGGATACTGATAAATCCAGTAGTAAAACCTATGAAAATACACAAAGAAACAGTGGAATAAAATAAAGAAAAGAGTTTAAAACAAAGTAGAAATGAAATCATTGGAGAAATATCAAACTGAAGGAAGACTGGAAATGAAAATTTTAGGAATCTGAGCAGAATCCTCAGAGCCCCCCACCCCCAACCGAAAAGATGGGAGAAAAGAATATCAGTCAATGAAGAAAAGAGAGAATGATGATGATGATGATGACGACAACAACGAAAACATAAACAACGATGACCACCATCATCCAGGTTCAAGACATTCAGGAAATATGGATCATTATCTAAAGACCAAATCTAAGAATAACAGTAGGAGATGAAGAAAAAACCCATTTTAAAGGTGTAGAAAATACATTCAACAAAGCCTTAAAAGAATGATTTCCTAAGCCATAAATGGAGATCTTATCAAGGTAAAAGAAGCATATAGGACACCAAATAGACTGGACCAGATATAACTCCATCATCATATTATAATCAGAGCACTAATCATGTAGAACAACAACAAAATAAAAGCCTATTGAAAGCTACTTGTAAAAAGAAAATGTAACATGTAAATGTAGATCCATTAGAAAAATTCCTGATTTTCTTTCATGGAGGGTCTAAAAGCCATAAGAGGGTAGGCAAATGTTTTAAAAATTTGAAGACAGCATAGATACCAGTCCAGATTCTTATGGCGTGCAACAATTTCAATCATGATCAAGAAAGAAAACCTTCCACAATTAAACCATATTTTAGCATTATCTATTTACATATCCAGCTTTATATAAGGCTCTAGAAGAAAAAAATCTGAAGTGGATTTTTAACAACACCAAAGTAAACACAAGAAATAAACAAACTCAAACCAGTGAATCAATTTAGGGGAAAAGAAATCTTACCACAACAAGAAAATAACAATAATAATCAGACACCAGTCATTGATAATGCTCAGCATCAAGTATCCCAGTTCCCTAAGAAAAAGGCACAAGTTAACATACTCTATTATACAGCAAGCTCGATCCTTGTGCTGAATCCAAGAAACATTTTGTAATATCAAGGATAGACATCCTCAGATAATAGATTGAAGAAAGATAGCACAAGTAAATGGACTCAAGAAGAAAACTAGTATGACAATGAGAATATCTGACAAAACAGATTTCAGAAAAACTGGGAAAGGATATTATGTCATCATTAAAAGAAAAATATACTATGAGGTATATTTTTATTAATATTTTATTAAGAATTTTATTGAAATTCTTAATATGTATGTACAAAACAGAAGAGCAAACACATTTATAAAAGAAAATCTGATACAGCATAAATCACATATTGAACTTCACACAGTAATACTAGGTAACTTCAGTATTTAATTCTCACCAAGAGACTAGTCTTCAAAACAAAATTTAAATAAATAATTGTTGAGCTATTATTTATTTAAACACTCTCATGAGCAAACCAGAATTATCAATTAACTAAAGAACAGTTCGTCAAAAAGAAAAGAATATATGTGCTTCGCAGTACTTTATGAAACTTTGTCCAAAGTTGGTCAAATATTGGAGACTAGAGAAGTCTCAACAGCTGGAAGAAAACTGACATATGTCTGTGTATTCTATCTGACCACCATGTATAAAAGCTGGGCGTGAAGAACTATATTAGAAAGCTTAAAAACTCATGGAAACTGGACAATTCAACAGAAAAATGAGGCAAGACAGGAATTAAAAATGAAATTAAAATCTTCCCATATTTGAATTAAAATGAAAACACGATACCACAAATTTATGGAACACAATGGTGTCAGTTTTAGAACATAATTTTATATCACTGAATGCCTAAATAAAAACTGGAGCTATCATTCAGCCACTTAGTGGTACAAATGAAACTTCTACTGCAACAGCAGCAGAAGCAAAAAGAAAAAAAAAAAAAAGAAATGATATGCCAAAGGAATAGATGGTAAGAGATAATCAAGCTCAGAACTTAACTCAATAAAAGAGAAAACAAACAAATATAAAACAAATAATCAGCGAAGTAAAGAGTTGGTCCTTTGAATGTATCAATAAGTCTGGCAAACACTTAGTCAACTTAACTAAAAGGCAGAGGGAAAAGGTTTAAGTAAAGTTTAAACCTAATTAGAAGTGAAAAGGGGACACAATAACAGAGCCCAAGGAAATCCAGAGCATCATAAGGACTTCCTTATGCTTCTTTAAAAATCTTAGCAATGTGGAGGATCTAAACAAACTGGATAATTTTGTGATACAAATTGCCATTTAAACAGACTAGTAACACCTAGTGAAATCATTGCAGTAGGTAAATGTCTCCCAACAAGAAAAAGCTCAGTGCCACATGACAACAGCACTGAATTCTACCAGTATTTCTGCATGCCAATATTCCTGCACTTATTCCACAAAATAGAAACAAAAGGAAAAGTGTCAAATTCCTTTTACAAGGACCTAGTTACACTGATACGTAAATCCTATGAATAGCCAACAAAAGACAATTCCAGAACAATTCCCTCACAAACACGGATAAACAATTTCTAATAAAATATCTTCAAAGCATATCTTAGAATACATCACAAATATCAAGACCAAGTATTATTTATCCTAGAGATGTACATATGGCTCAAATTTCATAAATCAATAAAAGTATTCAACTGTATAAATATATTGGAGTGTGTCTTAGAATTTTATTGCTATGAACAGACACTCTGACCAATGCAACTCTTATAAGGACAACATATAATTATTGCTAGCTTACAGATTCAAAGGTTCAGTCAGGAATTCAAGGCCCATATATCTAAACATAGTAAAAGCCATATACAGCAAACCAGCAGCTAACAAATAACTAAATAGACAGAAACTTGAAGCAATCCCACTAAAATCAGGGACTAGACAAGGCTGCCTACTCTCTCCCTACTTATTCAATATAGTACTCGAAATCCTAGCCAGAACAATCAGAGAACAAAAGGAGGTCAAAGGGATACAAATTGGAAGGAAAGAAAGAAAAATATCACTATTTGTAGATGATATGATAGTATACTTAAGTGACCCTAAAAGTTCCATCAGAGAACTACTTAACCTGATAAACAACTTCAGCAAAGTGTCAGAATATAAAATGAACTCAAACAAATCAATAGCCTTCCCCTACTCAAAGGATAAATAGGCTTAGAAAGAAATTAGGAAAATTACACCCTTCACAATAGTCCCAAATAATATAAAATATCTTTGTGTGACTTTAACTAAGCAAGTGATCTGTATGAGAAGAACTTCAAGTCTCTAAAATAGAAATTGAGGACAATCTCAGAAGATCGAAAGAACTCCAATGCTTATGGATTGGCAGGATTAATATAGGAAAGATGTCCATTTTGCCAAAAGCAATCTACAGATTCCATGCAATCCCCACCAAAATTCCTACTCAATTCTCTATAGAGATCGAAAAAAGCAATTTGAAGATGCTGGCGAGGTTGTGGAGAAGAGGAACTCTTCTCCATTTTTAATGGGATTGCAAACTGGAACAACCACTCTGGAAATCAGTCTGGAGGTTCTTCAGAAAATTGGACATTGAACTACGTGAGGACCCAGCTATATCTCGCTTGGGCATATGCACAAAAGATGCTCCAACATACAACAAAGACACATGCTCCACTATGTTCATAGCAGCCTTATTTATAATAGCCAGAAGCTGGAAAGAACACAGTTGCCCTTCATCAGAGGAATCAATTCAAAAAATGTGGTACATCTACACAATGGAGTACTACTCTGTTGTCAAAATCAATGACTTCATGAAATACATCAGCAAATGGAATGAACTAGAAAATCTCATCCTGAGTGAGGTAACTCAATCACAGAAAAACACACTTGGTATGTAGTCATTGATAAGTGAATTTTAGCCCAAAGGTTCAAATTACCCAAGATGCTATCCACAGACCACAGGAAGCTCAAGAAGAAGGATGACCAGAATATGGATACTCCACGTTCTTCTTTTTTATTTTATTTTTTTAAATTTTTATATGGAATTCTAGAAAGTCTTTAATTTCTTTACTTCTATCTTGACCTACTTTAAAAAAATATTAGATATACTTCTTTACTTACATTTCACATATTATTCCCCTTCCTGTTTTCCTGTCCATAAGGCCCCCTCCCTTCTATTCCCCCTCCCCCATATTGGTATTCCCCCCATACATTCCCCTTGGTGCCCCCCCACATATTCCCCTGACTGGAGGTCCAACCTTGGCAGGACCAGGGGCTTCACCTTCCACTGGTGCCCCAACAAAGCTATTCTTTTCTACATATTTATTTGGAGACCTTTGTCAGACCATGTGTTGTCTTTTGGTAATGATTTAGTCCCTGGAAGCCCTGGTTGGTTGGCATTGTTGTTATTATGGGGTTGCAAGCTCCTTCAACTCTTTCAATCCTTCCTGTAATTCCCCACAAGGGGGTCCTGTTCTCAGTTCAATGATTTTCTGCTAGCATTGACCTCTGTATTGGAGGCTCTGCTTGTGTCTCTCAGGAGAGATCTGTATCCGGTCCCTTTCGGCATGAAATTTTTAGCTTTATCAATCTTATCTAGTTTTGGTGGCTGTATATATATGGGCCACATGTCGGGCAGGCTCTGAAAGGCCGTTCCTTGATTCACTGCTCTAAACATTGCTTCCATATCCCATCCTATGGATATTTTCCCCCTTTTAAGAAGGAGTGGGAGCATCCACATTTTGGTCATCCTTCTTTTTGAGCTTCCTGTTGTTGGTGGATTGCATCTTGAGTAATTAGAGTTTTTTGGCTAATATCCACTTATCAATGAGTACATATCAAGTGTGTTTTTTTGTGATTGGGTTACCTCACTCAAGATAATATTTTCTAGTTCATTCCAGTTGTCTATGAATTTCATGAAGTCATTGGTTTGATAGCTGAGTAGTACTCCATTGTGAAGATGTACCACATTTTTTGAATCCATTCCTCTGTTGAAGGGCATCTGTCTTCTTTCCAGCTTCTGGCTATTATAAATAAGGCTGCTATGAACATAGTGGACCATGTGTCTTCGTTGTATGTTGGAGCATCTTTTGTGTATATGCCCAGGCAAGGTATAGCTGGGTCCACAGGTATGGGAAAGTCCAATTTTCTGAGGAACCTCTAGACTGATTTACAGAGTGGTTGTACCAGTTTGCAATCTCACCAACAATGGAGGAATGTTCCTCTTTCTCCACATCCTTGCCAGCATCTGCTCTCACTTGAGTTATTGATCTTAGCCATTCTGACTGGTGTGAGGTAGAATCTCAGGTTTGTTTTCATTTGCATTTCCCTGATGATTCAGGATGTTGTATATTTCTTTAGGTGCTTTTTTTGCCATTCAACAATCCTCAGCTGAGAGTGTTTTGTTTAGCTCTGTACCCCATTTTAATAAGGTTATTTGGCTGTCTGAAGTCTAACTTCCTGAATTCTTTGCATATTTTGGATATCAGCCCTCTATCAGATGTAGGATTGGTAAAGATCTTTTCCTAATCTGTTGGTTGTCATTTTGTCCTAATGACAGTGTCTTTTGTCTTACAGAATCTTTGCAGTTTTATAAGGTCCCATTTGTTGATTCTTGATCTCAGGGCATAGGCCATTGGTGTTTTTTTCAGGAAATTTTCTCCAGTACCCATATTTTAAGACTTTTCCCTATTTTTTCAGCTATTAGTTTTTAATGTATCTGGTTTGATGTGGAGGTCCTTGATCCACTTGGACTTAAGCTTTGTACATGGTGATAAGAATGGATTCATTTGCAACTTCCTACATGCTGACCTACAGTTTTAAACAGCACCATTTGTTGAAAATTCTATCGTTCTTCCATTGGATGGTTTTGGCTCCTTTGTCAAAGATCAACTGACTATAGGTGTGTGGGCTCATTTCTTCTTCTTCAATTCTATTCCACTGGTCTATCTTCCTGTCTCTGTACCAATACCATACAGTTTTTATGACTATTGCCCTGTAATACTGCTTGAAGTCAGGGATGGTGATTCACACAGAATTTCTTTTATTATTGAGTATATTTTTTTGCTATCTTGGGTTTTTTGTTATTCCAAATGAATGTGCAAATTGTTCCTTCTATATCTGTAAATCATTGAGTAGGAATTTTTATGGGGATTGCATTGAATCTGTAGATTGCTTTTGGCAAAATGAACATCTTTACTAGGTTGTTCCTACGAAACCATGAGCATGGAAAACCTTTACATATTATGAGATTGTCCTCAATTTATTTTTCAGAGTCTTGAAGTTCTTCTCATACAGATCTTTCACTTGCTTAGTTAAAGTCACACAAAGATATTTTATATTATTTGGGACTGTTATGAAGGGTGTCATTTCCCTAATTTCTTTCTCAGCCTGTTTATCCTTTGAGTAGAGGAAGGCTATTGATTTGTTTGTGTTAATTTTATACCCTGACATTTTGCTGAAGTTGTTTATCAGGTTACATAGTACTCTGGTGGAACTTTTGGTGTCTCTTAAGTACATTATCATATCATCTGCAAATAGTGATATTTTTATTTCTTCCCTTTGAATTTGTATCCCTTTGATCTCTTTTCTCTGTCTGATTATTCTGACTAGGACTTCGAGTACTATATTGAATAAGTTCGGAGAGACTGGGCAGCCTTGTCTAGTCCCTGATTTTAGTAGGATTGCTTCAAGTTTCTGTCCATTTATTTTGATGTTAGCTACTGGTTTGCTGTATATTGATTTTACTTTGTTTAGTTATGGGCCTTGAATTTCTGAGCTTTCCAGGACTTTTATCATGAAGGGATCTTGCGTTTTGTCTAATGATATCAGCATCTAATGAAATGACCACGTCGTTCTTATCGCTGAGTTTGTTAATATGGTGGATACATTGCTGGATTTTCATATATTCAATTATACCTGCATGCCTAGGATGAAGTCTACTTGCTCATGATAGATGATCATTTTGATGTGTTCTTGTATTTGGCTTCAAGTATTTTATTGAGTATTTTTGCTGTAATATTCACAAGGGAAATTGGTATGAAGTTCTCTTTCTTTGTTGGGTCTTTGTGTGGTTTCAGTATAAGCGTAATTGTGGCATCGTAGAAGGAATTTGGTAGTGATTCATCTGTTTCTATTTTGTGGAATGGTTTGGACAGTATTGGTATGAGGTCTTCTATGAAGGTCTGATAGAATTCTGCACTAAACCGCTCTGGTCCTGGGCTCTTTTTGGATGCAAGACTTTCAATAAATACTTCTATTGCTTTAGGAGTTATGGGGTTGTTTAAATGGTTTATTTGTTCCTGATTTAACTTTGGTACCTGGTATCTGTCAAGAAGATTGTCCATTTCCTCCAGATTTTCAAGGTTTGTTGAATATAGGCTTTTGTAGTAGGATCTGATGACTTTTAAAATTTCTTCAGATTCTGTTCTTATGTCTCCCTTTTCATTTCTGATTTTGTTAATTTGGATATACTCTCTTTGACCTCTGGTTAGTCTGGGTAAGGATTTATCTATCTTGTTGATTTTTTCAAAGAACCAGCTGCTGGTTTTGTTGATTCTTTATATAGTCCTTTTAGTTTCTACGTGGTTGATTTCAACCCTGAGTTTGATTATTTCCTGCCTTCTACTCCTCCTGGGTGTATTTGCTTCTTTTTGTTCTAGAGCTTTTAGGTGTGTTGTCAAGCTGCTGATATATGCTCTCTCATGTTTCTTTTTGCAGGCACTCAGAGCTATGAGTTTTCCTCTTACCACTGCTTTCATTGTGTCCCATAAGTTTGGGATGTTGTATCTTCATTTTCATTAAATTCTAAGAAGTCTTTAATTTCTTTCTTTATTTCTTACTTGACCAAGTAGTCATTGATTAGAACATTGTTCAACTTCCATGTATATGTGGGCTTTCTGGAATATTGTTGTTATTGAAGACCAGTCTTAGTTTGTGGTGTTCTCATAGGATGCATGGGAATATGTCTATCTTCCTATATCAGTTGAGGCCTGTTTCGTGACCAATTATACGGTCAATTTTGGAGAAGGTTCCATGAGGTGCTGAGAAGAAGGTATATTCTTTTGATTTAGGATGGAATATTCTATAAATATCTGTTAAATCCATTTGGTTCATATCTTCTATTAGTTTCTCTATGTTTCTATTTAATTTCTGTTTCCATGATCTGTCCATTGATGAATGGGGTGTTGAAATCTGCTACTATTATTATGTGAGGTGCAATCTTTGTAAGGTTTCTTTTATGAATGTAGGTGCCCTTGCATTTTTAGCACAGACATTTAGGATTGAGAGTTCATCTTGGTGAATTTTTCCTTGGGTGAATATAAAGGGTCCCTCCTTATCTTTTTTAATGACTATTGGCTTAAAGTCAAGTTTATTTGATATTAGAATGGCAACTCCAGCTTGTTTCTTCAGGCCATTTGCTTGTTTCCTAGCCATTTACTCTGAGATAGTGACTGTCTTTGTCTTTGAGGTGTGTATCCTGCATGCAGAAAAATGCTGAGTTGTCTTAAGTATCCAGTCTGTTAGTCTATATCTTTTTATTGGGGAATTGATTCCGATGATGTTGAGAGATATTAAGGAATAGTGATTGGCGCTTCCTGTTATTTTCATTATTAGAGGTGGAATTATGTTTGTTTGTCTCTCTTTTGGTTTCATTGCAAGGAAATTATATTCTTGCTTTCTGTATGGTGTAGTTTCTCTCCTCGTGTTGGAGTTTTCCATCTACTATCCTTTTTAGTGTTGGATTTGTAGAAAGATATTGTGTAAATTTGGTTTTGTCATGGTATATCTTGGTTTCTCCATCTATGTTAATTGAGAGTTTTGCTGGACACAGTAACTTGTGCTGGCATTTGTGTTCTCTTATGGTCTATATGACATCTGTCCAGGATCTTCTGGCTTTGATAGTCTCTGGTGAGAAGTCTGGTGTAATTCTTATAGGCCTGCCTTTATATGTCACTTGACCTTTTTCTCTTACTGCTTTTAATATCCTTTTTTGTTTTGTGCATTTGGTGTTTTAACTGTTTTGTGATGGGAGAAATTTCACTTCTGGTTCAAACTCTTTGGAGTTCTGTAAGCTTCTGGTGTGTTTATGGGCATCTCTTTTTTTTTTTAGGTTAGGGAAGTTTTCTTCTATAATTTTGTTGAATATATTTGCTGGCCCTTTCTATACATATTATCCTTAGCTTTGATCTTCTCATTGTGTCTTGGATTTCGTGTATGTTTTGGTCCAGGAGCTTTTTGTGTTTTACATCATATTTGACAGTTGTGTAGATGTTTTCTATGGGATCTTCTGCCCCTGAGATTCTCTCTTCTATCTCTTTTATTCTGTTGGTGATGCTTGTATCTAAGATTCCTTGTCTCTTCCTTAGGTTTTCTTTATCCAGTGTAGTCTCCCTTTGTGCTTTCTTTATTATTTCTATTTCCATTTTCAATTCATTTACCTATTTGGTTGTGTTTTCTTGTAATTCTTTCAGGGAATTTTGTGGTTCCTCTCTAAGGGCTTCTACTTGCTTATTTGTGTTTTCCTGCATTTTTTAATGCAGCTAGGTTTATGTCTTTCTTAAAGTCCTCCATCTAAATCTAAATCTTGTTTTTCTGGTGTGTTTGGATATCCATTACTTTCTTAGGTGGGAGAACTGGGCTCTGACAATACCAAGTATTCTTGCTTTCTATTGCTTAGGTTCCTGCCCTTGCCTCTAGTCATTGGGTTGTCTCTGATATTTGCTTGTCTTGCTGTTTCTGAGAGTGACTTGACCCTACTATAGACCTCTGTGTCAGCACTCCTGTAGAACAGTTTTCTTTCAGTCTTTTCTGTGAACAAGTGCTCTGAATTCAGGTGTGTCAGAGCTCCTGGAGACTGTCTTTCACCTCCTGGCATGGGCAGGAATCAAAGGGTCCTGCCCCTGATTTCTCCTAGGTCCTTGCACCCAGCAGGCACAGTTGGCACTAAGTGATTCCCTCTTGGGTCTGGATTGTGGGCAGAGGGTGGTCTCCTCTGACTTCTCAGGAGTATCCACACTTCTGAGCATCCAGCTCTCTTCCTCATGGGTTTTGGTTGCAGGGAGCTGTTTGGACGGTTCAGTTCCATCCTCAGCAGAGACCAGAACAGTGGCTACTGGTGGCTGTTACTATATCCCTGTGTCAGAGACACTGTGCAGTTTCCCCTTGGATAAGGGATGTGGGCAGAGGTGTGCAGAGTTGGCAGTCTGTCCTGTGGTCTCAGGATGTCTGCCCCATTTCTTCTTAAAAGGGGAAAAATATCCATAGGAGAGGATATGGAAGCAAAGTTTAGAGCATTGACTGAAGGAATGGCCATTCAGAGCCTGCCCCACATGTGCCCCATATATAAACAGCCACCAAAACTAGATTAAGATTGATGAAGCTAAAAAGTGCATGCTGAAAGAGACCAGATATAGATCTCTCCTGAGAGACACATCCAGAGCATGTCCAATACAGAAGTCAGTGCTAGCAGCAAACCACTGTACTGAGAACAGGACCTCCTTGGGGGAATCAGAGGAAGGATTGAAAGAGCTGAAGGAGCTTGCAACCCCATAAAAACAACAATGCCTACCAACCATAGCTTCCAGGGACTAAACCTCTACTGAAAGACTATACATGGACTGACCCAGGACTCCAACTGCATATGCAACAGAGAATAGTCTTGTTGGGGCACTAGTGGAAAGGGAAGCCCTTAGTCCTGCCAAGGTTAGACCCCCAGTACAGGGGAATGTGGGGGCAGTGTTGGTAATGTGAAGGACACTCATATGGGGGAGGAGGAGAAGATGTGGCTTATGGACAGGAAACTGGGAAAGTGAATAACATTTGACATGTAAATAAAGAAATATATCTAAAAAAAAAACAAAAAACAAAAAACAAACCCTAAAACCATGGTTCAGTCCATTATCATCAAGGCAGGAATATGTCATCATTCAGGCAAATGTGGTACAGGAGGAGCTGAGATTTCTACATTTTCATCAGCAGGCTGTTAGCAGGATACTTGCTTCCAGGCAGATATGATGAGAGTTTCAGAGTCCATACACACAGTGACACACCTACTCCAACAAGGCTAGACCTTCTAATAGTGCCATTCCCTGAGCCAATCATATACAAACCGTCACATTTCACTCCTTGTGCATCATAGGCCTGTTCAAACACATGAATCTATGGGGCCATATATACCCATAGCATAATAAAAAAGACATTCAGTCCAACTTCTAAATGTCCCATAGTCTATAGCAGTTTCAACAATGTTTAAAGTCTAAATTTCGAGGTCTTTTCTGAGATTCCTCCAATCACTTAAGTATAATCTCCAAAGAAAGACAGGAAACCAGCTAGGTAAACTCCAAGCTTTACATCTCCATGTCTGGTGTAGAGCGGTCTTCAGATCTCCAATTCCTTTTACATCTTTGTTGAGTACAACAAGCTTCTTTCTTTTGGGCTGGTTCCATTCACTGTTAGCAGCTTTCCTCAACATATAGCCCAGGGCTCTGTATTCTTGAACATTTTGGAGTCTCCCAGGCAACTTCAATGTTATAGCTTCTTGTTTCAGTTTCTGGGATCCACACATGATCTTCTGAAATACTCCCAAGGGCTGGCATCATTAGCTTTTCCCTCTATAGAACTCTAAGCTCCAGTTGATCCATTCTATTGCTATTATCATTGGTGCTAGTCATCTCACGATACTGACATCTTGAAGCTGGGGTCTTCTGCTGCAGCTAGACTTTACCAATCTTTACCAATAGCTTCTCATAGGTTTTTTTCATGGGCCCAAGCCTCAAATCCATTGCATGACACCTTCAGTCCTGGGCTGTCAACTGCTGCAACTGAAGATACATCTTCACCAATGGCCTTTCATGGCTTCTTACAGTACCAAGCTTCATCTGTTCTTAATGACCCATTCATGCATTCAAAACCAATACACATAGGTAACTCTTATACATTACCAAGTACAACTGCAGCATGAGGTATAACCTTGGCTATCTCTGGAACACAGAATCTTTGTGCTCTCAGAAAACACTTCCCAAAAGATTTCACTTCAGTGATGCTGGTATTTTCTTAATCACCTCTAATTTCTTAGCCTTAGGTAACAAGCCTCTATTGTCCCAGTAGTACCTTCTATTCTTGACTTGAAAGCCAGAGACATAGGGTCAAAGCTGTGGAGTTCTGTTGCTTGCTGGGCCTGGAACTTGGTCCCCTTATTATATTGCATTATCACTTTCTGTTTTCTAACTCCTGCACTCCCTAAACTTGACTCTCCTAGAACTTATTCTGTAGATTGACCTTGAACTCAATAGATCTGTATGCCTCTGTATCCTAGATACTGGGAATAAAGGTATATACCACCATGCTTGTGTTTAAGCTTTCTTTCACCTATAACTTGCTCTGTCCTAGAGTGGCCTTGAACTTAGAAAACTGCCTGCCTTTGCCTCTTGGGATTAAAGGTTTGTATTATCCTGCCTGTACCTAAATTTAGCTAGGTGGGATCTTGCCCCAAGATCAGCACTCTCTTAATTCAATTTAATATTCCTGCACATAAGATTCAGCTCCATGGACTTCCTGGTACCCCTTTAATACTTGAACTATTTTACTTTTTTCATTGGACATTTTATTTATTTACATTTCAAATGTTATTCCCTTTCCAAGTTTCCTCTCTGGAAACCCCCATCCCTTTCTCCCTCAAGCTGCATCTATGAGGGTTCTTCTTCACCCACCCACCTACTCCAGCCTCCCTGCCCTGGTATTACCCTAAACTGGGGAAATGAGCCTTCACAGGACTAAGGCCTCTCCTCCCACTGATGTCCAACAGGGCCATCCTCTTCTACATATGCGGCAGGAGCCATGGGTTCCTCCATGTGTACTCTGGGTGGTGTTTTGGGCCCTGGGAGCTCTCAGGTGTTTGGTTGGTTGATATTGTTTTTCCTATGGGGTTTCAAACCTCTTCAGCTTCTTCAGTCCTTCCTCTAAATCCTCCATTGGGAACATCTGTCCTCATTCCAATGGTTGACTTTCAGCATCTACCTCTGTATTTGTTAGTCTCTGGCAGAGCCTCTCAGGAGACAGCTATATCCTGTCAGCAAGCACTTCTTGGCATTGATGTAGTGTCTGGGTTTGGTGTCTGTATATGGGATGGATCCCCAAGTGGGGTAGTCTCTGAACTATTTTTTTTATGTTTTTCCTTTCTAAGCTGGCTATACTTGTTCAAACCACTCTTCATGATACTTGACCAGAGAATAGTTGCTGCTGGCCTTTTGTAAGACTTCCTTTGTTAATGTAATTAATATAAATTTCTATACCTTAGCCTCAGGTAGACTTTTCATATGGGGCAAAAAGCAGCCACATTCTTCACCAAAATGCCACAAAACACCCTCTAGGCCACATTCTTCTCCACAGAAACCTCTTGTTCCAGGTCTGCACAGTTCAAGTCACTGTCAGCAACAAAGGCTTCATATTCCTACTAGGATAGCTCATTAAGCTCCACTTAAAGCATCCTATTGGTTTACAAATCTAAAGTTCCAATGTACTCTTCCTGACAAAAAACATGGTCTGGTCTATTACAACAACACCCCAGTCTCTGATACCAACTTCTATTTTAGTTAGGGTTTTACTACTGTGAAAAGACACCATGAACAAGGCAACTCTAGTGAGGACAACGTTTACTTGTGGCTGGCTTACAGGTTCAGAGTTTCATTCCATTATCATCAAGGCTGGAACATGGCAGCATCCAGGTAGGGCATGATGTAGGAGTTGAGGGTTCAACATCTTTATCAGAAGGCTGCTAGCAGAATACTTGCTTCTGTGCACCTAGGATGAGAATCTCAAAGACTATGCTTACAGTGACACATCTATTCCAATAAGGCTAAACTGCCTAATACTGCCATTCTCTAGGTCAAGCATATACAAACTATTACAGGAGGCAACATTCTCACTATCATATTATATAAAAGGTCTTTGATAAAGTCGACATCCCTTCATGATAAATGTCCCGTAGAAATTAGGTATGCAAGAATCATTTCTGGTTAGGACAAAACGGCAACCAACAGATTGGGAAAAGATCTTTACCAATCCTACAACAGACAGAGGCCTTATATCCAAAATATACAAAGAACTCAAAAAGTCAGACCGCAGGGAGACAAATAACCCTATTAAAAAATGGGTTCAGAGCTAAACAAAGAATTCACAGCTGAGGAATGCCGAATGGCCGAGAAACACCTAAAGAAATGTTCAACATCGTTAGTCATAAGGGAAATGCAAATCAAAACAACCCTGAGATTTCACCTCACACCAGTGAGAATGGCTAAGATCAAAAACTCAGGTGACAGCAAATGCTGGTGAGGATGCGGAGAAAGAGGAACACTCCTCCATTGTTGGTGGGGTTGCAGACTGGTACAACCATTCTGGAAATCAGTCTGGAGGTTCCTCAGAAAATTGGACATTGAACTGCCTGAGGATCCAGCTATACCTCTCTTGGGCATATACCCAAAAGATGCACCAACATATAAAAAGACACATGCTCCACTATGTTCATCGCAGCCTTATTTATAATAGCCAGAAGCTGGAAAGAACCCAGATGCCCTTCAACAGAGGAATGGATACAGAAAACGTGGTACATCTACACAATGGAATATTACTCAGCTATCAAAAACAATGACTTTATGAAATTCGTAGGCAAATGGTTGGAACTGGAAAATATCATCCTGAGTGAGCTAACCCAATCACAGAAAGACATACATGGTATGTACTCATTGATAAGTGGCTATTAGCCCAAATGCTTGAATTACCCTAGATGCCTAAAACAAATGAAACTCAAGACGGATGATCAAAATGTGAATGCAGATCGCTCCTGAGAGACACAGCCAGAATACAGCAAATACAGAGGCGTATGCCAGCAGCAAACCACTGAACTGAGAACAGGACCCCGTTGAAGGAATCAGAGAAAGAACTGGAAGAGCTTGAAGGAGCTCGAGACCCCATATGTACAGCAATGCCAACCAACCAGAGCTTCCAGGGACTAAGCCACTACCCAAAGACTATACATG